>NC_092816.1:98728199-99032365 GCF_023375885.2 Dermacentor andersoni
ATTATTAGGAACGCCTAATGTCTGAATGCTAAGTTTTTGTCTGGTTGCTAGAGATGCATTATTCTATCTTAGCCGCCAAGCTAAACACAAGAGAATAGGCTAACGCTTGAGCGTGAAAAGTCTGCCTTTTATGGTATAAATTGTTACAATAACTGTGTCTGGGTATAGTCTTATTGAAGAATTGATACCCTGCAGAAATTTTATACATTGTGTAACTGGATAAAAGATTTAATTTGTCATTCGAGCGCTTTCTTTCATAATAACATGTAAAAAAGTACTTTCTTAATTTTGTAGCCAGTACGTCACCCGACCTACCTCACTTTTTTTTTTGAATTGTCAGAGACCATGCTTGCTGCCCGAAGTGTGAAGCACCAGCGCAAGCAGGCAGCAAAGGCTGATGTCTTGCTCGGCTGAAGAGGCCACCCACCTTTGTTCATGAAAAAGAATCACTCTTTCTCACTCATTCAGAGAAATAAACGAATATTCTCCCGCTCTCCCTTTTCGATGACAGAAAAACATCTCATCAATTCAGTATCCCTTAATTTTTCTTATCTTGCTGCTTGAAACATTACAATTTTAAATGAAAATAACTTAGAACAGAACACGTGGTGCTTGACTATACAGTTGTGCTGGAAAAAGAGAGAAGGATATTTCTTTCTGTCTAACTGCAGTTTGCATCAATGTTTGAGCAGATCTAATACCAAAGGCTTAATGCAAACATAATTGATAAAGTATGAGTGAGCACCATCAATTCCAACACTGTCATTATACATAAAGTTTCTTTTACAGCATAATGAGTGCCCTCACCCAGGAGAAAGTGAATATAAGAACACTGGTAGGATGATTCAATGCCGTATGGGTAATTAATTGCGCTTTGTCGTCAGCACCACAGCTTTTTTTATGTTGGGCTTTAAAGAGATATAAAATTGATGTAGGTTTAGAAATATATGACAAAACGAGTACATTGATGAAACTGGAAATCTGAGACTCTCCCACTATCGCTCTAACCACCAATTCTTGAGATAGTGCCCGCATTAACAAGCCGCACAGCCCACCCGGATGCATAGGTTAAGAACAACTGCATTTCTGTTAACAGATGTTTTTCGCGCTGGTAAGTTTGCCTTCATAAATATTTCATAAAGAAAGTGAGCACCATACATTTCCATACATTTCTTTTCATAAGCTCTGAAAACTTGTTTTTAGTCCGACGTCTTCTGACATATTATGGCTGAAATGATCGGATGAAAAATGAGAAGTTATACACAGAAAAAAGTTAAGGTTCATACTAACATTTCTTGTGGAGAAACTAGCTTCAGCCAAGACCACGAAAGCATGTTCTACATGGCACAAACATCATATCGCCATTGATTGAGTTTCGTTTAGCAAGAATGCATCTCTGAGCAATGGTAAGTGCGACAAATTTCCGTAACCTCAGAGTCTGCTGTCTCAGGATGAGAATATCACGAATTGTAACAATATGCGTTTTATATTCTTAAAGCCAAACGACAAGGTATTTATTCAAATATTTGGCACTAGTATCCTTCACTATTGCTTGTTACTATCCTTGCTTATTACGTGTAGGGTCACAGGCTGTGGCACTTTCTTTTCTCGCAAGATCTAGCGTAGGACGTTTGTCGCCGTTCTCAGGAAAAACAACTAGTTCTATATAGCAACTTCGCTGAAAAGTAAACATAGAGAAATGTCGAAAGGTCATACTGGCTGCTGGTGTGAGAATAAAGTGATTCATGCGGAAATAAATGAAACGGCAAAATCAATTATGCTAGTTTTTATCAAGTTGAGCAGTGCAACATGAGTTATACACTGCTTTCAGTGCATTAACATTGAACTACGCACCTAACCAAATATTGTCACAAATCCATCACTAAAAGATAAACTGCTTCTCGCTAAAACTAAACATCTAAATATTTCTTTCCTCATTTGATACTGTGCCCGCATGAACGAAATATTCGTGGCCCGCCTAAACCGCGTTTTTCGTTTCTCGACGTCTCTTTAAGATAAAAAAAATAAATGTTTTTATAAAGGTATTATGTTCTTAGCTTGGTGGTAACGCCGGGCCGGAACGAAAATTGCACGAATACCACCAGGAATCGGTTCTTTTTTAACAATCGCCATCAGTGCTTGTAAAGCAATAGTGTAGGAGCCGCATGTTGGCCACTCTACTGTGAAAAAAAAAGAAAAAAACGTTCAACTAGGTAATCAATTTGAAAAAAAAAACATTGCTCAAGAATCGATAATAACACTTCTTCTGTGTAATCTTTCATTAAGGATTTCTTTCTAAGTTCTACTGAGAGGGACCGTAAATGTCAATACGACCATTACACGCGCATGTTAGAGTGCTGGAGCGCGAAGCAAAAAATTTCACAGCCGTCTACATTCTAATTCCCATACGTGCTTTACCGCCTTACTCGACTGCGCACAAAATGCTTTTTTTTGTTTTGTTTCTCCTAGTCACGTAGCAACATCGTCTAACCATGAAGACCACCAAGGCTAAAGTTATTGCGGAACTTAAACTAATACAGATGAAGTAATAGAGGCTCCGCACTTGCGCAATTGAAACGCTGCAGAAGAAGAAGAACCAACCATAAAGTTGCAAAACAAACGCGATGTTTTGTGGAGCTCTCCTTATAAAAGCGCTCTCCGTCTGCACGACGATTTGTCAGTTTTTCCTGTGAACATCTGTTACTTCGTTCCACCATGGTAAGAGCATGCATCCTCTGTTAATTCCAAAGGAAAATGTTTTATTGCGAGATGTGTAATTAAGAGTTCTGCACGTGCAGTAATTCTTTGTGTACGTATTTTGGGCCAACAGCCGAAATTCACAAGCTCTTCAGATTGTTCAGCTGCTTTGTAAATTAGCAGGAACGGCTCGCGTTTTCTGCAGAGAATGAGACACCAAAGATTTCCTGAAACGTGATTAACACTAAGCGTACATGTTCACATTATCTTTTTTTTCTAAAATGGGTAGTTTCAGGAAATTCTTCTATGGCAACCTTACCGAAAAGTCCTTGAAGGTGCTTTTGAAGTGATGCTGACAAGCACACCACAAGAAGAGTGCATGCACTATGTTTACTTGCGCAAGCGTTTTATGGCAGTAACGGAAAATTTCGAGAGCTAGGTCTTGCGCATCAGCGTTACTGCGCGAAGTATTCCGTTGAAGTTTGGCAGCCCTTTTGATTCCTTGGAGCAGATAGTGGGAACTAGCTTCCACTAGCCACAATTTCGCGTTAGCCAAAGCAAGGAACATAAAAGCAGTTATATCGGTAACAAATTCCTAATCACTGGTTTATTTGGTCCCATGTTGGGGGCTGCTGTTGAAAGAATTTCTTTTATCAGCCCAAGCAAAATCACTGATGAGTATATGGGACTATTTGCTGGAGCACCCTTAATCATGCACGCTTTGCCTCTATTGCTTTTTTGCTTGATTCCACACAAAGTTGGCTGCGAGTATATACTCTATGGAACATTTCTAAGCGCTTCGTTTGATTTATTGTTAGCGGCGCAGAAGTTGCTATGGCGCTCCATGCACTATGAGTAGGTTAAGCAATACAGTTATGGCTATATCACTGGAAAGCAAGTTCCACGTATGACAATTTTTTTTGTGTGCTAGAAAGCGGAAAGCCGTGTAAATGATTTCCGTCCTACCTTTATAATAATATAAAGTCATAAGCAGAAACCCTTTCAGCTTCCTGCTATTCTGAACGCATTTAACAGCGCTCTCATTCCTCAACCAAGAGACACTGTCGGGGTTGGTGGCGATTATATTACTGATTCATTAAATGCGCCAGTAGTCCCTTCGCAACAGCCATTCATTCGCATCTGCAAAGCACCCAGTGTTGCGGGAATTAGGTAGCATTGCTTTTCGATAGAGTAGAACTTATCGCGCCTCTGTCTCGATAACTGTGTCAGTGCACTCTTAAAAACGCATGTATATTCCAATAAAACAACTATTTCGACTGTATGTAAAAGCAATTACTTGTTTTCAATACGTATATGCGGCACAGCTAAGTACCTTTTCATTTGTAATTTTCTGCTCTAAAGAGTTGCATACCTCCCGCTGAGGAACCCACTGGTTGTCGTTGAAATCGTACGCTATCACTATCTTTCTCATTCTCCTACTTTTTTTCGAGTTTTATTTGGGCTGTCTTATGTATGCTATTTACCCGTTAACCAATACTCTTCATCACAATTGTGCTTTGAGATTTTCAGCACTTTGAGATTCCGTTTTTGCACTCGTCCAGATCCGCTTCTGCATCCTTCTGGCCCTGGCCACCTGTGCATTTGCCGTCTACACCGGCTATCCCAGCGGCTACGCTTTCGGCGCGCCTGCCTCCTACGGAGCCTACAACGCCCCACTTGGTTCTCTGTCCACATATGGCTATGGCGTCGGCCATGGTGCGCCAGCCTACGGCTACGGACTGGGAAGCTACGGCCTGAGCTACGGAAGTGGTCTTGGAGGTCTTGGCTATTCCACTCTATTGCACCACAAATGTAAGAACAGTGGTATATTTCGGAGTTCAAAATGATTTAACTTAGTTTCATCTTGAAATCGGACATTTATGGCTACTACGCGAAAATAAAGTTACTACATGATGAATCAAGGCAGATTGCTGGAATGAACAATATTCATGCTGAGAAACTTAGTCAGCCTTTTATATACATTACGAAGAATCAAGGGGTCAAGACCGCGTAACAATCTGTTGATGGTGGATACTTTAGATGCTATGTTCCTTTGTGTCCCACTAATTTGAAACATTTGTTCTTTGGTGGATAACCCCAAGTATTATCATCTGCATGCGTTCCTGGATAAACGCTTCCGAACACGTTTGTGGAACATACATATATCAATGTATTAGCGTGATAATTAAAAGCTAACTTAGAGGTTTTTGTGATACTTATATGTATGATTCAGCAAATAGCTACTTATCTCATCAAAGGTTGTATACTATTATTATTTCTTCAGTGTCCTGGGTATTGAGCTGAAGCTTATCACTCTTTTCTTCTTCTTTTCAGAAATTGATCTAAGAAAGGCTGGTCACTTTCATTTCAACTTATAGAAGACTGGAAAAATTGGAATAAAAATCGTTTTAATTACACGATTGGGCAGTGTCTTATTTTTCTCCCGCTGATTGCATCGACACCTTGAAAATGCAAAATATACAAGTGCTTCTATCATGTTTCTTCTTGGGTCACACATTTATTGGGGCTAATTCTGAGTCCCAAGGGTTCTTCTTACAAAACTGCTACTAGAAGTCTCGACACCCGCATTGACGTAGGGGACGCTGCTCGGTACACAACAAGGCAAGCCTACCATGCTAGACAAGAGTTGTTATTGAATTATGTAAGCGACCCATTGGCTACATGGTGAATAACGACGTGCAGCGCAAAGGACCATGATTGAGAGAAACGACATGCACGGCGCTCTTTCAGCAATAATTTATTGCCGTTGTCAAATCATATGCCTATGTACATGAGGGGGCATGCGCAGAAAATGAAAAGTGCACAAAATTGGAGCTCTCTCAGCGTCATTTGTGCTAAGTGCATGGTCACATGAAAAAAAGGAACATTACTAACACTAACTTTTCGAATACATGACTGCAGTATGTCTCAGCGCGATAGAAGGGTAACTAAAGCACAGTCTAACCAGTTTCTGATGAATTCTGTATAATTTCCCATGTGAGCTGTAAGCTGTGTCTCGCCAAAACTTCCGTATATTCAAAGCTGGGCACGCTGCCGCAATGTGGCACCGAATGCCCAAACGGCTTTGTACAGTGTTGTGAACTTTGTTGTAGTGCTCCCTTAAGCAATGGTTTAAGCAGCTGTCTTTTTGTCCAACTTATTTAATGTCGCATAAAAGTGTCCATCTCGTAAACCACATTTTCCTGCGCGCATGTTGCGAAGTGTTTTCTGTGCCCAAAAGAGCAAATACTCTGATGCGACGTAGGCGCATTGACGCGTTTACAGAGCTTAGCCAGTTTTTCTGGAGCTCAGAAAACCTATGATTTCTGCACGCTGCCCAATCTTTCTTTAGCCGATGGTAGACATCAAGAAACGCCATTTTTTGAAAGCCTCTAGCCCTACAGCTAGAATAGAACTGGCAGAACTTTCTAAGTTAATCATCAAGCATAAGACAGCTGACATAAAGAACTATAATATGGATAGAATCGAACAGGCTCTCAGGAACGGAGAAAGCCTAAAAGCAGTGAAGAAGAAACTAGGAATAGGCAAGAATGAGATGTATGCGTCAAGAGACAAAGCCGGCAATATCGTTACTAATATGGATGAGATAGTTCAAGTGGCTGACGAGTTCTATAGAGATTTATACAGTACCAGTAACACCCACGACGAGATGGTGAGAGAAAATAGTCTAGAGAAACTTGAAATCCCACAAGTAACCGCGGAAGAGGTAAAGAACGCCTTGGGAGCTATGCAAAGGGGGAAGGCAGCTGGGGAGGATCAGGTAACAGCAGATTTGTTGAAGGATGGTGCGAACACTGTCCTAGAAAGACTGGCCACCCTATATAAACAATGCCTCATGACCTCGAACGTACCGGAATCTTGGAAGAACGCTAACATAATCCTAATCCATAAGAAAGGGGACGCCAAAGACTTGAAAAATTATAGACCGATCAGCTTACTGTCCGTTGCCTACAAAGTATTTACTAAGGTAATCGCAAATAGAATCAGGAATACCTTAGACTTCTGTCAAGCAAAGGACCAGGCAGGATTCCGTAAAGGCTACTCAACAATAGACCATATTCACACTATCAATCAGGTGATAGAGAAATGTGCGGAATATAACCAACCCTTATATGTAGCCTTCATTGATTAAGAAAAAGCCTTTGATTCAGTCGAAACCTCAGCAGTCATGAAGGCATTACGGAATCACGGTGTAGATGAGCCATATGTAAATATACTGGAAGATATCTATAGCGGCTCCACAGCCACCGTAGTCCTCCACAAAGAAAGCAACAAAATCCCAATAAAGAGAGGCGTCAGACAGGGAGATACGATCTCTCCAATGCTAATCACAGCATGTTTACAGGAGGTATTTAGAGACCTGGAGTGGGAAGAATTGGGGATAAAAGTTGATGGAGAATACCTTAGCAACTTGCAATGCGCTGATGATATTGCCTTGCTTAGTAACTCAGGAGACCAATTGCAATGCATGCTCACTGGCCTGGAGAGGCAAAGCAGAAGGGTGGGTCTGAAAATTAATCTGCAAAAAACTAAAGTAATGTTTAACAGTTTCGGAAGAGAGCAGCAGTTTACGATAGGTAGCGAGGCACTGGAAGTGGTAAGGGAATACATCTACTTCGGGCAGGTAGTGACCACGGCTCCAGATCATGAGACTGAAATACCAAGAAGAATAAGAATGGGCTGGGGTGCGTTTGGCAGGCATTCTGAAATCATGAACAGCATGTTGCCACTATCCGTCAAGAGAAAGGTGTATAATAGCTGTATGTTACCAGTACTCACGTATGGGGCCGAAACCTGGAGGCTTACGAAAAGAGTTCTGCTGAAATTGAGGACGACGCAACGAGCTATGGAAAGAAGAATGATAGGTGTAACGTTAAGGGATAAGAAAATAGCAGATTTTGTGAGAGAACAAACGCGGGTAAATGACATCTTAGTTGAAATCAAGAAAAAGAAATCGGCATGGGCCGCGCATGTAATGAGGAGGGAAGATAACCGATGGTCATTAAGGGTTACGGACTAAATTCCAAGGGAAGGGAAGCGTAGCAGGGGGCTGCAGAAAGTTAGGTGGGCGGATGACATTAAGACGTTTGCTGGGGCAACATGGCCACAATTAGTACATGACCGGGGTAGTTGGAGATGTATGGGAGAGGCCTTTGCCCTGCAGTAGGCGTGACTAGGCTGATGATGATAATGATGATGATGATTAGTTACTGATAGAATTGTTTGGCAATAGAAACCGCATATGCAGCACGACATTGCTGGCATGGCATCACGCACAGCGTGCGTATACCTAAGGGAATTCGGCGCCTCACGGCGTCGCCAACACCCATGATGACCTGGTATTAGCGACGTTAGTGATAGAATTGTGTGGCAATAGAAACCGCATATGCAGCACGACATTGCTGGCATGGCATGACGCACAGCGGACATATACCTAAAGGAATTCGGAGATTCACGGCATCGCCAACACTTACGATGACGGCGAAAATTCAGTTGGAGTGTCCATCAAATTGACATCCCCCCCCAAAAAAATATCGCAGTTCTGCCCGAAAGCGAAGCACCGAGGGCGATAGCAAATTAGTAAATAGCTCTACAAAGTAAGGATAATAGTTTTATTGGCCATATCAACTTGTAAACATTCGCCTACTAACTAAATTGACAATGATAGAATGTCTAAGCGTGACTCATCGAGGACGTAGAAAGAAACAGATACACAGAGACAGTGCTGTCTTTGTGTGTCTGCTTCTTTCTACGTCCTTGCTCAGTCGCGTTTGCACATGCTATCATGGATTCCAACAAACTAGCCCGCCAACGTGTTTTCACTGAATTAACCAGATCGATGTCACGTGCGCACAGGTAAATACGAGCACATATCTCTTGATGAGTGAGGAAAGTCGCCGTCAAAATTCTGCACTGAGGAATCGCGTCAGCAGCAAGCAAATTGACTTTCATGCATCTCTCAATTCAACGCGAAGGAAACGTCGAAAGCACAGCGCATACGATGCTACCGGCTCTACGCGCTATCTGCAAAAAAATTGGAGGATGCTTAAGCTTCGCCTTCAAGAGTGGAACGCGATAGGGTTATCGCACCCCGTTCACACCACTCACTGAAAACGATCTACGCGAGCCAAACGTCGTGATCGGCACAGACAGTCCGGCCGCGACGCGCCATGAACGCGGACGCGATCACGGAGCGAGTGGCGTGCCACGTGTCGGGGCAGCGCCGTACATTGCGAGAAGGGGGTCTTCTGCGTTTGCCACAAGATGGCTCTGCGTGTGCGCAGAGCGCAGAAGCAATGTAGCGGAAACGCACTTCGCTACTTGTGTAACTGCGACTTCTGTAATTTACATGCTCATAATTACCGATATACACCGCAGTATAACTTTCTACGGCGCGTTTCTAAGGCAACACCGCATTCACAAGAGGCACTTTTGTCTCGCTGTGAACTATCGAACTCGTGGCTGAGTGGTAGCTTCTCCGCCTCGCACTCCGGAGACCCTGGTTCGATTCCCACCTAGCCCATTTTGCAAGTTGTTTCCATTTATAAATGGCCTTCCGACATTTTTTCGTCACGGCCAACGCCACCGACGCCGATGACACCGGCTTTTCTGCGACACGAGCTCCTTAACGCTATCGCGTTAAAACCTTGTAAGCGTTGAAGATTATGCCCGCGCGGACGCGCCCATTGGCCATGTCGCAGATCGCTTTCAAGACACACAAGCGCCGGCAACGCGTCCCTACGGCGTCCGCTAAAGACGTGCACTACGGCGTCTGGAATTCGCATGGCCAACGCCGTAGTAGACGCCGCGGTCGTCTCCACTCTGTACGGAGCGGCGGGCGAGGAATATACCGAGGCTAATCAAGGCACCCTAACAGCCACCGGAGAACATCGCTCCTCCTCCCTCGCCTGATCCCCATGCTTCGTGACTGACCGGAGCGGCACGCATCCGGGCGGCGTTCCTCGCTCGTGCACGCGAGATTGAACCGCGTTCGTCGGCTCACTCTCACACACTTTAACCATAGAGAAAGAATTTTTTTTCTTTCTCTATGCTTTAACTCATACGGAACCTCACGGCAACTTCGACGGAAGAAATGCGCCTGGAGTGCTCGTATAATTGCTGTCGCAATAATATCCGACACGTAGGCACTATGAATTATGAATAGGAGAGCATAAATGTCCAATGAACGCCGCTGTGCGACGCTGAGAGTTATGAACTGTTCGCTGGCAAGTGAGCGCATTGAAGCGCTTGGCACCTTTAAATTTGGCCTCACATAGGAGCAGTTATAATGCTGGAGAAAGCTTGCGTGGACAACGAACGCCTGGATAACACAGGCTACCGAGAGCGAGGATTACTTGGCGTCACCGCGATGTCCTCTCCCCTCGCGCAACAGCTGACACGCTACGAGGGCAGCAGATGTTTCTTTTTCAGCTGCTCTGCTCCGTGGAGGTGCACTGGTGCCATGACATCGCAGCCAATGGGAATTTAGGAGCCGTTTCACTGCTCAGTGAGCCTTTTGACGCGTTTGAATCGAAAGCGTTGTTGGTAGTACCGCGAAGGCGCGGTTCCTAGGAGTACAGGTATTAGTGGTTGTCCCATATAAATTTGAAGTTCAAGACGGTGGACTTTGGCGCAACTGTCGCTTTATACACAGGTTAGTTTTCAGCGGCCAGGAATGCTACCAGTGCAACGATGTTCTTTCTGTTGCCAATTATATGGACACTACATGCGATCTTTTCCCCTCAGTGTCGCCGTCGCCGTGAGGTTCCCTATATATTTAGATATGTGTAAGCTGTATGCCTGCCATGCTATATGACATGCTAATTATGACGATTATATAGCCACACCATTCTACCACTATAGCTGCTCATACCAGGCGCGACATTCTTAATTGACAAAGTTATTACTGTAAATTTTGAGGATATCCGCCCACATACAATACAGCGATTGTACATGCCTTTTATTCTAAATCTTCTCAGAACTAAATATTAAGTGTGAAACAGTAACAGAGCTGAAACCTGAAAATGCTGTCATATTATTGGCGCAACTGTGGACTTCCCCGAGATCGGCCAAGCAAATGTGTTTTTTTTAGGCGTGCCGAATAATACGGACGTCACGTCAATATTATCGACGAGTCTTCATTAGTGTAAATGTCGTCTTCGATGTGTTACAAAGCGCCGAGCCATTTACTTCGGGGATCTGGCGAACGCACTTAAACTGGTGATTCAGAAAGGATGAAACGGCTAAGGATCGCGTAGTATAGACCGTTTACAGCCCCGTATCCATACTTGGCCACGCGACAGCTCCTGCCATTGAGCGCCTTTCGGTCAGCGTTCGCTCATTGACGTAAAATTGCCGCGGTGGCAGCAGGCACGGCTAAGACAGTCGATGTTTCGGCCATTACATTGAGGAGTGGATGGGTAGGCGACGAAATACTTCCACAAAAGCTGCAGACGTAGAGTAAGTATATCTTTCATTTCTCTGTTATTTTTGCTCTACAATCTTATTGTGTTCAAGCTTACAGGAAGAAGGTGATAAATACAGCGTGTTATTTGCTTTTACCTTTCATTCTAGTCTAGTCTTACATTCTAGTCTAGCTTGCCTATTCTTTCCTTTAGAGGGGTTGATTTGTAAGGCTGACATGGCCGTGCGACTGTGGTCGTTAAGCGTATGTTAAAAAGTTCGTTGCACAATAGACGCATGTGGAAGCGCAGAAAATGCCTGTTTGTGACCTGCTTCGACCTCTGTGGTTCGTTCCAACCGCGTAATTTTTGTCACCAGCACTGATCAGATAAATTGAGAAAGATTTGCCCAATTAATTACAGCGCAGATTAACATGTATTCGCGTACGCGCGAACAAAAGATTTTGCAAGTGGCCGAGCAATCACTCATCTTTGCCTGATTCCCGGCGCCAACGTGTGAGTTCGCTGTTATAGAAAATGTAGTAGCTCGACTAGGTTAGATGAATCAGCAAGTAAAAATCTAGCAGTGGGAAAGTTTGTTAAACATATTTTGTGCGCAATAACAAGGAAAAGGGCACATTGGAGCATGCACACAAATACATGCCATGGGTTTTCTTTGTTGACATACTGGCCCCAGTCAGGTTCTTTGTTTTTGCCCACGATCTCTTGTATGGCAATCGTGTTTGAGTGATGAGCACATAACGCTGACTTTTACGCTCATTGAAGTTCAATTCTCACAGGTATTTTGTGCGAGCAGTCCCGGCACTGCTTCGTTGTTCCTGCAGGTGATGTTAGCCTGGAAGTAATCACCGGTCATTGCCCATAATTCCATATCCAGCATAGACGGTGTGATATTGTGCTCGCCTTGCAGAAAGATGTGTTTAATAATGCATGGTTGCAAAGACGGGTACTTCTTGTGTAGCTGTGGCCGATGAAGCTCGAACACGGCGTCATCTCACACCTTATGGCCTTCCTCGTATTTCTTGCAGTTCACAATAGAGCACAAATTGTCCCTGCTTTCCATATTTAAATTAAATCATACTAAGTGAAACCGGGCTCTAGGGAGAAAGTTGCAGAAGCGCCTCGTGGCGGCTTATGCCACGCTGCGTCCTATTCAGAAGGCGTTCTATGGTGCCTCGACAGTGGCGACCCCTTGTGCACTGTGCGCAGACTTTTCGCTGTAAAAGGTCTAGAAGAACAAAGCCATCGACTAACTGACCCAGGCTCCTCTTTCTCACGCTCGCACATCTGCAGAATATGAACTCGAGAAAGTGAAAGAGGTAAATGGCGATTTTAGTGAGCCATACCTTACATGCCAAAAATGTCGATGAGGGGATGCAATTTTTGCGTGCTTTTGTCTGCGATATGTTGGATAAACAAAACAGTTCACATAATTTTATGGTAACGAACACATGCTCCTGCGCTTACTGTTTCCAGGCAACACTCTCCACTTCTAACGTACATATATGCAGTCGCATAAGCGCAATGACATTGTGATCAAACAACAACACTGACATTCGTGTTTCTTGCATCTCTCATTTATTCTGGTATGGCGAGTAGCGGAACACAATCCCTAAATAGCTGCCTACGGGTGCTCAGTGTTTTTGTATATGCGAAGACAAAATTTTTATGTTGGCGTGAATATTTGATAAAAAAAGAGTCGCAGTTTCGACCGAAAGGCGAAGCGTCGATTGACATAGTAAATTCGTAGACAGTTATACGAAGTAATGATAGTAGTTTTATCGGCCGTGTAAACTTGTAAGCATAGGCATACTAGCTAAATTAACAAGCCCTGAAAGCAGTTCGAGCGCTTCTAGACTACCTACACTACCTAAAGGCTTGAATGCCCGACTCTAGACATCCTGCACTTAACTTAGTGCATCTGAATGTGCGATAGACTGATGTTCTCTCTGTTTCCCTCTTTTTCACTCCCCCTCTCCACGTGTAGTGTAGCAAACTGGACTCAGTTTGGTTAACCTCTCTACCTTTTCTTCCTTCTCTCTCTCTCTCTCTAACAAGCATGGTGCCAGGCGCGCACAAGCAACCATCAAAACATCTCACTCGATGACTGCGAAAACTGGCTGTCAAAACGCTGCAGTGAGGAAACGCGGCAGCAGTAGCGAACAAATTCACCTTCGTGCTGCCGCTTGCATAAACGCGAACTAAGCCGCTAAAACAGCACAGCGCGGACTCTGTACGCGTTGTAGATGGCTTTCAAGATACAGCGGCCCGGCCGCACGGAGTAGAACTCCCCCCCCCCCTCCCTACCCTTCCCCCGAAGCGTTGCGCGCGATGGAAGGCGGTGCGTTTCCTGCCCACTTTCCTCCGTTGCGTGCACGAGAGCCGCGATCGCCGGCTTAACCTCGCACGCTTTCACGCGCACATACAGCATACCGCGCGCGGCTGCGATTTTATCGCCTTTGGATTTGATGTGGAACCTCAAGGCGACAGCAGTGGTGCGGCTGGTGTGTGCATATAACAGCGATAGCAATTATATAGACAAATAATTATCAAAAGAGCGTTCGAATATAGTGACCATTTTCGGTGCCATATAGAATATTAAAATAATAGATTGGCGTAACGAATATTTAAAAGAAGGTTTATTTCAAGAGCTTCAGTCAGCCATGGCTTGAGATGGCGTTTGCCGAGATTTCTTGGATGAATTTCTGTAAAACGAAACAGAGAAATGAGTGCGTGTTAGGTCATGAGCTCTGTAGCAAGGTCCCGGTCAGATAAGCTTCATCGCCAAAAGTAATTAATGCCGAAGGGCTATGTAACTGTCACAAAAATGTTCAGTCTTCGGATCTCTGTATTACGGCATACTACGCGAATAGATTAAAAGAAATAAAGCGAATGTCTTGGTTAAGGCGAAAGGCACACCAACCAATGTGTTCTAACTAGATAGGACACACTAGTGGCGATATGTCCCGTAAGCTGTCCCATTGTACACTGCGTTGCCTGCCGTATTCTTTGTAAACTAGAGAAATGACTAAGAGCGAGATTCCGTAGCATTTCACATGCAGAACCAAAGGTCCGAGGCAGATTTCATTTCATTCGTGAAATCTCCTTTCGTTCATAAAGTTTTTAGTGTGGTGTGTGCACAATACGTGCCTAGTTACTAGATCTATATAAAAACCTTACTAAGTTCTACTTCAAGGCCAAATATTGTAAGGTATACGTACACTTCTTGTGCCCTAGAGTGGTATAACCGAGACCACCAAGACCTTGCCCGTAGCTCAGGCCATAGCTTCCAAGCCCGTAGCCATAAGCTGGCGCACCATGGCCGAGTCCGTAGCCATATGAGGACAGAGATCCAAGTGGGGAGCTGTAAGTTCCGTAGCTGGCAGGAAATGCGCCAGAGTAGCCGTATGGATAGCCGGAGTAGACGGCAAAGGCACAGGTGGCCAGGGCCAGGAGGATGCAGGCACGGATCTGCAAGAGTACAATGTTAAAGATGCTTGCTTTGAACTTGAGGGGGCAATTATGCTGAATAAGTCTCGCTACCTAGTACATAATTTCACAAGACGGCGTGAAAGGCAAATGGGACAGAAAAATGCACGCATAAGGGCAATTTCGTTGCTGCTGAGTAGCTTCTTCTAGTGTGCACACCTGATCTACGTCAAACATGCCGAAGAATAAAAATAAATTTGTCTAGGCAACAGATAAAGGCGATATAATTACAAATTCCATACACGGTGTCTCGCCAGGAGGGTAATTACCTTTTTTCGATGAAACCTTTAAAGGGAGACGTAACGGTCACGCTTAGACCATACCTGTTTAAATGAAATAATAGCGCCAACTTCTCACAAAATAGACATTTTTCAAATAAATTTTATGCAGGCTCTATTCGGACAAGCACGCTGTCCCAATTCTGCGAGAATCAAACAGAAATATTATTTCAATTGAACCACGTTGTCCTTCCTCTAGGAGAGATTCCTCTCAATTTAACATGTTAAGGCCCGTTTCCTGACTGAAATTTGTGTGTGCTACGATGCATCTGGCAGGTTTGAACTAAAGCCATTGTGCTTTCGTTTTTCAAAAAGACCATTTGGTTCCCACGTTTCAGTTACGGAGACTTCAGCAGGTGTTATTAAGATTCGCATAGCTAAAGTTCTGTTCTCGCTAAGAGCAAAACCGCCAACAGTTGAAGAGATTTTACATACAGGTAGGCGCACTGTTGCATGCAAAGCATATGCCTGTATCAGAAAATAATTTTTCCCTGTGGAAAGCATGGCAACATCGAAGTTTGTGGCAAATAAAATGCGGAAAATGGCGCTGGCTGTCATCTGCTTGCTTGCGTAGTAGAATCACGGGCCCCAGCAACCGTAGCGGACGCAAGCTATCAGCGAGTTCACTCCTTGTTTCTTTTAATATTAACCCACCCATGTCTTCATACCGACAAATACAACAGCTCCTGATTTGGAGGGTAGGTTAATAAAACGAGGCCTGTATTGACGACTCCAAAGGGGGGGGGGGGAAGGGAGTATTGGGCAACATACCACGTAAGTTAGACCATATGCTCAAGCAGGGCTCATATGGTCATAAAAATAATTCAGCAACCTTCAATAAACACTCGGTGACATACGCAGTTCAAGGTGCGGTGAGATGTTATCGGAATGGATCTGCTGCATAATTAAGGAGCATAATTACTCGAACAGTGTATCCTGACCATTTGCGCTGGCGCTTCGCGTTGAGGAAGGTGATTTGGCACTACCGTTGAAAATATATAGCCAATAATTTTGAAGAAAGTTTTTAGACAGTGAGACCTTTGTAATTTCTAATGTGGGAAACAGTGGTAGTCAGGACCACTGTTTCTTTGTAAGCATCGGAGCTACTTTTTTACAAGAATTCATAGCAATGCAAGAGAGATTTTTCGTGTTTTACAGGCACGTGAAACATTGTTTCTATAATCAGGTATTTCTAAATAGTTGCGACTATTATGTCAAAAGGTGACTAAGTTATGCGTGAAAAACTTCCGTGTTCTAAAAAGCACGTTTGCTCGTAAGAGAACTTTTTAGCACGTAAAAATATTTCTCATAGCCTTTTCTCAATTATTCTCGTATACTAATTTGAAATTCGAACTACACATTCCAGAAAAAGAAATGTGCAGGCTGGTGTTCTCGCCTTTTTAAAGAATTTTTAGCCTCCCATTTACTTCAGAAGATCCGAACTATTTGTGCAACTGTAGGTGATCTGAATAAGCACTGAATGACATTGCTACTACAGACTTCAAAATTCGAAGTTATATTTGTTAATTTTGAACTTTTACCTTTAAAACAGATGGAGAACCTTTGGTAATACGTGCCATCTATGCCGCACATACGACAGATCGAAACAAGACTTTCGCATTTCAAATTACTACAAGTCGTATTGTCTTACCATGGTTGAACGAAGCAGCAGATCTTCACAGTAGCAACTGATGGACCTTCGCGTTGAGCGACCGACTTTTATAGTTAGAGCTCCACAGCGTGGCACTGTTTTACACTGACTTGTCGGCTCTTTTTCTCACGCAACCTTGCACTTGCGAAAGTCTAGTGCCTCGTGCTCAATACTGCTTAATCTGTATTGGTTTAAATTCCGTAGCAATATTAACCTAGCTGGTAACGGCAAAGCGGTGCGTTACGTGCTGCCTAGCAAAACACAAAATTTCGCACGCTAAAGCGTTCACCGGTAAGGCACGTACATAGATAGCACTTGGCATATTGAATATGCCATTTCTTTTCCTCATACCGACGTACAGAGGCTGCTTCCAGGAGTGCGTGCATATTGGTCATCTAGACATGCGGTAAACCCTGATCCCTACTAAGGAATGGTTTAGTTAAAGGCGTATGCAGAATGATCGATATTTGAATTAGTCAAGAAGGTAACAAATATACTGCAGCGTACAAAAAACGCAGAGGAAGATGAGAAACACAGCAAAACCGCTGGTTTTGCATTTCTTCTCTTCGTCTGTGGATCTTTGCTCTGCACTAAAATTGTTATATAAAATAAGATGGACTGTACTTGGCTCATATCGCACAGTGTTTTCCGGTGGCACTTATAAAAAATTGTGTAGTCTTTGCTTGGTGTTTTTCTTTATAAGGTCACAAATATACATGATGAATTATTAGGAACGCCTATTGTCTGAATGCGAAGTGAAGTTTTGGCTGGTTGCTAGAGATGCATTATTCTATCTTAGCCGCCAAGCTAAACACAAGAGAATAGGCTAACGCTTGAGCGTGAAAAGTCTGCCTTTTATGGTCTAAATCGTTACAATAGCTGTGTCTGGGTATAGTCTTATTGAAAAATTGATATCCTGCAGAACTTGTATACATTGTGTAACTGGATAAAAGATTAAATTTGTCATTCTAGCGCTTTTTTTCATTATAACATGTAAAAAAGTACTTTCTTAATTTTGTAGCCAGTACGTCACCCGACTTACCTCTCTTTTCTTCTTGAATTATCAGAGACCATGCTTGCTGCCCGAAGTTTGAAGCACCAGCGCAAGCAGACAAACGCAAATAGGGAAGCAGTAAAGGCTGATGTCTTGCTCGGCTGAGGAGGCCACCCACCTTTGTTCATGAAAAAGAATCACGCTTTCTCACTCATTCAGAGAAATAAACGAATATTCTCCCTCTCTCCCTTTTCGATGACAGAAAAACATCTCAGCAATTCAGTATCCCTTAATTTTTGTTATCTTGCTGCTTGAAACATTACAATTTTAAATGAAAATAACTTAGAGCAAAACACGTGGTGCTTGACTATACAGTTGTGCTGGAAAAATAGACAAGGATATTTCCTTCTGTCTAACTGCAGCTTGCATCAATGTTTGAGCAGATCTAATACCAAAGGCTTAATGCAAAAATAATTGGTAAAGTATGAGGGAGCACCATCAATTCCAACACTGTCATTACACATAAAGTTTCTTTTACAGCATAATGAGTGCCCTCCCCCAGGATAAAGCGAATATAAGAACACTGGTAGGATGATTCAATGCCGTATGGGTAATTAATGGCGCTTTGTCGTCAGCACCACAGGTTTTTAATTGTTAGGCTTTAAAGAGAAATAAAATTGATGTACGTGTAGAAATATATGACAAAACGAGTACATTGATGAAACTGTAAATCTGAGACTCTCCCACTATCCCTCTAACTACCAATTCTTGAGATAGTGTCCACATTAACAAGCCGCACAGCCCACCCAGATGCATAGGTTAACAGCAACTGCATTTTTGATAACGGATGTTTTTCTCGCTGGTAAGTTTGCCTTCATAAATATTTCATAAAGAAAGTGAGCACCATACATTTCCGATTTGGCTGTCTTTTCATAAGCTCTGAAAGCTTGTTTTTGGTCTGATGTCTTCTGACATATTATGGCTGAAATGATCAGATGAAAAATGAGAAGTTATACAGAGAAAAAAGTCAAGGTGCATACTAACATTTCTTGTGGAGAAACTAGCTACAGCCAAGACCACGAAAGCATGTTCTACATGACACAAACATCATATCGCCATTTATTGAGTTTCGTTTAGCAAGAATGCATCACTGAACAATGGTAAGTGCGACGAATTTCCGTAACCTCAGAGTCTGCTGTCTCCGGATGAGAATATCACGAATTGTAAGAATATGCGTTTTAAATTCTTAAAGCCAAACGACACGGTATTTATTCATATATTGGGTCCCATTATCCTTCACTATTACTTGTTCCTATCCTTGCTTATTACTTGTAGGGTCACAGGCTGTGGCAATTTTTTTCCTCGCAAGATCTAGCGTAGGACGTTTGTAGCCGTTCTCAGTAAAAGTAACTAGTTCTATATAGCAACATTGCTGAAAAGTAAACATAGAGAAATGTTAGAGAAAACATAGAGGTCATACTGGCTGCTGGTATGAGAATAAAGCAATTCATGCGGAAATAAATGAAACGGCAAAATAAATTATGCTAGTTTTTATCAAGTTGAACAGCCCAACATGAGTTATACACTGCTTTCAGTGCATTAACATTGAACTACGCACCTAAACAAATATTGTCACGAATGTCATCACAAAAAGATGAACTGCTTCTCGCTAAAACTAAACATCTAAATATTACTTTCCTCATTTGATACTGTGCCCGCATGAACGAAATATTCGTGGCACGCCTAAGCCGCGTTTTTCGTTTCTCGACGTCTCTTGAAGATAAAAATAATGAATGTTTTTATAAAAGTATATTGTTCTTAGCTTGTTGGTAACGCTGGGCAGCAACGACAATTGCACGAATACGACCAGGAATCGTCCTGTTTTTTTTAACAATCGCCATCAGTGCTTTTAAACAAATAGTGTGGGAGCCGGAAGTTGGCCGGTGTGCTGTAAAAGAAGCGTCAAACTAGGTAATGAATTTGAAAAAAATTGCTCAACAATCGATGATAACACTTTCTTCTGTTTAATCTTTAATTAAGAATTTTTTTCTAAGTTGTACTCAGGGGGATCCGTAAACGGCAATACGACCATTACACACGTATGTTAGAGTGCTACAGCACGAAGTACAAAATTTCACAGCCGTCTACATTCTAATTCTTATACGTGCTTTACCGACTTACTCGGCTGCGCATAAAATGCATTTTTTTTTGTTTTGTTTCTCCTAGTCACGTAGCAACATCGTCTAAACATAAAGACCACCAAGGCCAAAGTTATTGCGGAGCTTAAACTAATACAGATGAAGTAATATTGTCGAAGAGGCGCCGTACTTGCGCAATTGGAACGCTGTAGAAGAAGAACCAAGCAAGAAAGTTGCAAAACAAACGCGATGTTTTGTGGAGCTCTCCTTATAAAAGCACACTCCGTCTGCACGACGATTTGTCATTTGCTCCTGTGAACATCTGTTACTTCGTTCCACCATGGTAAGAGCATGCATGCTGTGTTAATTCCAAAGGAAAATGTTTTATTGCGAGATATGTAATTAAGAATTGCTGCACGTGCAATAATTCTTTGTCTACGTATTTTGGGCTAACATCCGAAATTCACAAGCGCTTCAGATTGTTCATCTGCTTTTTAAGTTAGCAGGAACGGTTCGCGTTTTCTGCAGAAAGTCAGACGCCAAACATTCCCTGAAACGTGATTTATACTAAGCGTACCTGTTCACATCATATTTTTTTTAAATGGGTAGTTTCAAGAAATTCTCCTGTGGCAAGCTTACCGAAAAGTCCTTGAACAAGCACACCACAAGAATGATGCACTATCTTTACTTGCGGAAACTTTTTGTGGCAGTAACGAAAAATTTTGAGAGCCAGGTCTTGCGCACCAGTGACACTGCGCGAAGTATTCCGTTGAAGTTTGGCAGCACCTTGTGATTCCTTGAAGCAGGTAGCGGGAACTAGCTTCCACTAGCCACAATTTCGCGTTAGCCAAAGCAAGGAACATAAATGCAGTTATATCGGTAGCAAATTCCTAATCAGTGGTTTATTTGGTCCCATGTTCGGGGTTGCTGTTGAAAGAATTTGTTTTATCAGCCCGAGCTAAATCACTGATCGGTATCTGGGACTATTTGCTGCAGCACTGTTAATCATGCGTGCTTTGCCTCTATTCCTTTTTTGCTTGATTCCACACAAAGTTGGCTGCGAGTATGTACTCTATGGAACATTTCTAAACGCTTCGTTCGATTTATTGTTAGCGGCGCAGAAGTTGCTACGGCGCTCCATGGACTATGAGTAGGTTAAGCAATACAGTTATGGCTATATCACTGGAAAGCAAGTTCCACGTATGACAATTCTTTTTGTGCTAGAAAGCGGAAAGCCGTGTAAATGATTTCCGTCCTAGCTTTATAATAATATAAAGTCATAAGCAGAAACCCTTTCCGCTTCCTGCTAATGACTTTCGTGGTAGATCTTTGTTATTCTGAACGCATTTAACAGCTCTCTCATCTATCAACCAAGACACACAGTCGAGGTTGGTGGCGCTAATATTACTTATTCGCTAAAATATGCTATAATTCCCTTCAAAACAGTCATTCATTCGCATCTGCCAATCACTCAGTGTTGTAGGAATTAGGTAGCATTGCTTTTCGATAGAGTAGAATTTATCGCGCCTCTGTCTCGATAACTGTGTCAGTGTACTCTTTAAAACGCATATATATTCCAATAAAACAACAATTTCGACTGCATGTAAGGGCAATTATTTGTTTTCAATACGTATGTGACACAGCTAAGTATTTTTTCATTTAAATTTTCTGCTCTAAAGAGTCACATACCTCCCACTGAGGAACACACTGATTGTCGCTCAAATCGTGCGCTATCGCTAACTATTTTTCTCATTCTCTTACTTTTTGCCGAGTTTTATTTGTATCCTCTCATGTATTTTATTTACCCGTTAAACAATACTCTTCATCACAATTGTGCTTTGAGATTTCCAGCAAGAATTCCGTTTTTGCACGCGTCCAGATCCGCTTCTGCATCCTCCTGGCCCTGGCCACCTGTGCATTTGCCGTCTACACCGGCTATCCCAGCGGCTACGCTTTCGGCGCGCCTGCCTCCTACGGAGCTTACAACGCCCCACTTGGTGCTCTGTCCACATATGGCTATGGCGTCGGCCATGGTGCGCCAGCCTACGGCTACGGACTGGGAAGCTACGGCCTGAGCTACGGAAGTGGTCTTGGAGGTCTTGGCTATTCCACCCTACTGCACCACAAATGTAAGCACAGTGGTATATTTCGGAGTTCGAAATGATTTTAACTTAGTTTCATATTGAAAAGACACATTTATGGCTACTACGCGAAAATAAACAGTTACTACAAGATGATTCAAGGGAGATTGCTGGAATGAACAATATTCATGCTGAGAAACTTAGTCGGCCTTTTATATACATTACGAAAAATCAAGGCGTCAAGACCGCGTAAGAATCTGTTGATGGTGGATACTTCAGATGCTATGTTCCGTTGTGTCCCACTAATCTGAAGCAATTGTTTTTTGGTGGATTACCCCAAGTATTATCATCTGCATGCGTTCCTGGATAAACGCTTCAGAACAGGTTTGTGGAACATCCATATATCGATGTATTAGCGTCAAAATTAAAAGCTAACTTAGGGGTTTTTGTGATGCTTATATCTATCATTCAGCAAATAGCTATTTATCTCATCAAAGGTTGTATACTCTTATTATTTCTTCAGAGTGTTCGTTATTGAGCGGAAGCTGATCACTTTTTTCTTCTCCCTTTCAGAAATTGATCTAAGAAAGGCTGGTCACTTTCATTTCAACTTACAGAAGACTGGAAAAATTGGAATAAAAATTGTTTTAATTAGGCGATTGGTCAGTGTCTTATTTTTCTCCCGCCTATTGCCTGCGACACCTTGAAGAGGCAAAATATACAAGTGCTTCTATCATGTTTCTTATTGGGTCACAAGGTCACACCCGCTTTCTTAAATTTTCAAGAGCAAACTTTGCTATTTTACTTTAATGTTGTGACCACCTAAAGGCCGCTTCATTTTACATGAACATTGCAAGCTAGAAATCGTGGTTTGTTGACCACTCGGTGACTAAGCGTGTTTACAATGTGCTATGTCCGCGTATCCCTCGCAAGCTGCTAAATATTCACAGGAATGTTCGCGCTTTTTGAGGTGCATTTATTGTTTTTCTGAACCAGCAAAACACCACCACCCCGTGACAGGTTAGCGCCGGCAAATAATCTCCGAAGCACCAAGGCGCTCCTCCAAACAGCATTTGCCAACCAGCTCCTCCTAGGCGAACGTGGACAGATTGTTCTAGAGCTCAGGCTACAGGGCTTCAGCTTTGTTAAAAGCAACGGCGAGTACTACAGAAAATCCTTGCATGAACTTTATGAAGCGAGAGTGGTAGATGCAGTGATAAGCGTACAAGGAGTATTGCAGTAGAGAAAATGATTGCACCTCATCCATTAACCAATCCAAAAAACGGGCAGGCTCACTGCGGCGCGGCGCGCGTATAGCCACCAGTGATGCCGGCAGTTAGGTGTCGTTGATTTTTCCGTGGGCTAACTAACACTTGTCAATAAACGCATTCATTTTTAGCCTGAATAGTACCTTCGATATATTACAAGATATGTAAAAAAAAAAATTGTGAATCATCTCGCAGCTGGACCTAAACCAGTCATTTGAAGACGATAAAATTTGAGCAGATCTCAAGCACTGTGAGAATCAGTTTTATGTGGAACGTCTTCCAGGCAGCTGGCTATGCAGCATTGTTTGGGTTTGCACTAAGCTTCACCAGGTTGACCAATGTGTTTGTGTATATTCTGTATTTGTATACTTGGAGCGACCACCCTGAATTATAATTAACACAAGAGCGCGTGCGTGTGATGACAGAAGCTAGATAACGACGACGGTAACGACGACTGCCTGGGCCGCTATAGCGTAAAACTATTCCAAATTTTCTATTCCAATTCTGCAATCAGCCTACCGCGATTGGTCGAAAACGTTTTTGGACCACTCCCAGGTCATCTGTCTGTCACACGACGTCAGGAAAACCGCAATAGCTCCCCATCTGATATGACGTGTAAACACTGATTATGCATTATTTGACCGAACAAAACAAAAATAGTTATTTCTGATCCGACATCTTTTTGCCATGAGCCCTCGGCTATTGGACAAAAGTTTTCGGGCTGCACCCACTTCACCTGCCTCTCACGCGACGTCACAAAACCGCAAAAGCTTACCGCGTTGATGCGACGCGTACGCGTTAACGATTCACTGATATGCCAAAGAAAACTGAATTTTATTCTGAAACGCCGTAGGCTGCGCCGTTCCGAAAGGAATAAAAGATGGCTGCCGCCTATCGCTCCGGTACTGGATAATCATCCCTGCCCGAGAACAAGGGTTTATTTCCGTGTAATAAAGCTTTTTGCGTGGCCGTGTAACGTTTTCGAGAACTTTCGGCATGTTTGCGACCTCGTTCTGCCAACTCTTCTTTGCTGAGGATCCGTTTTAGCGTCATTCTTAAGCTTCCGTTGCATGCCGCTGCGATTATCGACGAGCTAAAGCAAGCTAAGTAATAGAAAGCGGACCAATCGCAGACGCCGGCACCACCCTCTTCATCCGGTTATCAATATTCAGTGCAGTGGATCGGCCCCATCGAATCCCTCTCCATTTGAGCATGGTCCTCGCCTGTTGTGAGCCAATTAGATCAGACAAGCCACTCAGAGCAGGAAATGTTATTCGTTCTTCGAGCAAACAAAAGTGACCTCCTGTGAACGAGGGGAGCATTTCATTAGTTTGTTGAGACAACGCGGTGGGTGACAGCCCAATGCTTGCGTCGGTGGTTACGCAAATCTGACGTCAGAAGATTGGAATAAAACATATTGGAATAGCTTTACATTATACGGCCCCATGTGACGGTGTGTATGGCATGTCATTCATGTCAGGTCATGCAAGCAAGTCGTGTCATTCATACCTAGATATATATCGAGGTAAAGAAACATTGATGACATCATGCCATTCATAGTATTTTTTCCACCAAATATATGCCATGCTATGATTTTCACTTTTATGTCGTGTCATTTATGTCATGGCAGACATGACATGTCATGTGTGTATTTCATTCCTATCCTGACATATATTTACAGGACAGCGACAGCATCATTCTGTTTATACCATTTAAGTTATAACAAAATCTGTAAATGAAGGCATTACATGTCACTGACATGCCAATGTTCTGTATGCATGGATGTAATGCCACCCCATGCCTATTCTGATATATGTCTAGTTGAAATGATTACGATGGCACGAGGATGTATGGAGATAGATAGATAGATAGATAGATAGATAGATAGATAGATAGATAGATAGATAGATAGATAGATAGATAGATAGATAGATAGATAGATAAATAGATAGATAGATAGATAGATAGATAGATAGATAGATAGATAGATAGATAGATAGATAGATAGATAGATAGATAGATAGATAGATAGATAGATAGATAGATAGATAAAAATTCCCGAAGTTCCTAAAGATGTTTCGCATTAAAATATGTAATGACCGCGTAACATAAGCACAAAAAGAACTACTATTTGCGAGAGGCTTCCCTTTCTCATGATCATGCAGCTGTAGAAAACCAACGAGAAGCACAAGGATATTACCTCAGATTCAAGTGCGGAACATCTTTTGCTCGAAGAATGTCCAGGATGAGATGCATTCTTTGTGTGCTTGTGTCTGCGGCGTGTTTGAGGAAGAAGGAAGTAGTTCACATTTTTTCTATGGCATTAAATGCATGCTTCTTTAATCCCAGGTAGCAATCTCCACCTCTCACGTGGATATATACAATTTCTGAAGCTTATGAACGTTATGTTAAAACGTCACTATTCACATGCGTGTTATTTGCATCTAAGATTTCTTGCGTAGCGACGAATAGCAGAACGCATTCCCTAAGTCCCCGCGTACGCGGCTAATTCTATCCACTGGCTTTATACGACGTCAAATAGAACTTCTAATTTTTTTTTAGTGCGTAGTTTGTAGTCAGGCAAAATTTTGATGGGAAATATTAACAAGGTTGCATTAGCTTAATTTGGCATCTTGCTCAGTGACATGACGACTGAGTCCTGAAGACTGATATCTAGGGGAGCCGAAGGTTCCCCCATATTACGTTGGTGGCTGCGCCCACGATGGAACCGGGAGACGAACCGGGAGACGACCTCGTTTCAAGCCTGGTTATCAGTGACAATGCGGTACATGAAATCGCGTGTTCTCCGGTGGGCCTTCTCGTTAAGATCACATCCGAGCAGATTAACTGAGCCATCAGGATAGGCTGGGAACCGCGAGATGTGGTATACTCCTTCGCTGCTCCCCCGAGTTCTGTTAAGTGGTTTGTTCAGAATACTTTTCGCCTGTTCAGTACGAGGACGATCGAGAAGGATCTAACCGCCGTGCTCGAGTCCGAGAAGACGATAGGGGGAACTCTTGCGCTGCGAAAAGCCAGAGCGATCGCGGCTTAGAGAAATTTCTGCTCTACATAGCGTTTCCTGTAACAATATAACTTGCGGCTTGTCCGCAATAGATCCAAAAAGCCGTCCGAATGGGGCCTAGCGCCTTTGGAAACTCGCGCAGTTCCACTGCCAGATTTTCCGATTGTGGCTATTCGCTTCGCCATTTTACCTATTGGAGATGAATAATTAGCCTTTAGCCCCCCCCCCCCCCCCCCCCCATTCGCGATTCGTGTTTGCCTGAGTCTGCACTGTCGACATCGTAAGCCTGCCTTTGCCTTCGGCCTGGGGTCTCTCTAGTTGAGTTAGCCTCATCTGCATCACGGAGATCATTTACATCATGCGTCCTAGGGTGTTTTCTAAGGAAGCTAGCTTGATTCTGCTCCTTGTTTTGGCAGTAGGAATGGCAGGGGCTCCGCCATTTCATCCTCCTCTTCTGTCTCACTGGCTTTCCTTGCTCAGTGTCGAAGAAAATTAAAGCAAAGTACACGCTTATTGCTATTGTGCAATAGCAAATAAATTTTATTGAGAAAGTGTCATTCCATGAATGCTTGAGGCTACGAGTGCCGAAGTTCCATGTATGGAATTCTGTAAAGAAAGATAAACATCAGGTCAACATACGTGAGGCGTACAATAAGTAAGGGCCATGGAATATTTCCTTCATCGTCAGAAATGCTTCTTGCAGAAAGGGTATGGAACTTTATTGAAAGCTGTTTCGTGTTCAAAATGATTCTTGTTGTTTCGAAGGTAATATACTGCGTAATACGCACATGAAATTATATATGGGTCTTTCAACGTAGGCAAAGCGGCAAGCACAGTATGGAAAACAGCGGAAGATAACTCGACGCAACCGCTGCATTACGTCCCGTCATTGTTCGTATTGTGTACCACATTCTATGTACGCTGTTACCAGTCGTATTCTAAGTTTCAGAAGTGGTTGAAAGAGAAATTGTTTACCACACCACTAGAACCACATAAGTTGCCAGGCACAATATTTTTTGCTTCGTGTAATCCTATATACGTAGTGTGGTGTAAAAGCGACATGCCGAATCGCAAGAGAGATCTAAGAATCTTGAAAAAAGCTCCTTATATGGCGAGACAAAGCAATGCGCATACATTTCTTGTGTAGCTGGGTTGAATATCCCAGACCACCGAGACCACTTCCGTAGCTCAGGCCGTAGCTTCCCAGTCCGTAGCCGTAGGCTGGCGCCCCATTGCCAAGTCCGTATCCGTAAGGAGACAAAGAACCAAGTTGGGCGTAGTAAGCTCCATAGGTCGTGGGTGCAGCTACAGAGTAGCCGTAGGGATAGCCACCGGAGTAGACGGCAAAGGCACAGGTGGCCAGGGCCAGAAGGATACAGGCACGGATCTGCACGAAAAATAAAAGGAGGGAGGTGCTTGCTTTGAACTAGCAGGAACGATGGTGTTGCAGAAGATCGGCAGAAAATTAAACAACACAATGATAAAATAAAACAAAGGTGGGAAAACACACACGCAAAAAAATGGAGGCAGGTGTATGCCCTTTACTTTCCCCGCGTGAGCTGTTGTAGAGATTGTTCTAGAGATGATTAACTTAAGGCAATAGAGGAGAACATAGATTTAGGACGTCTGTCACAGTGCCTAAACAGAAGGCTTACGACCTTTTAGCAAAGAAAATTAATTGTAAAGAAAAGCGCTGCTTCCTGTACCAAACAGTCGTTGCTAACAAATAACAGCGCCACTTCCGGACAAAATATTTGTTTGTCAATTAAGTTTGGCAAATACTCTTTAAAGACGAAATTGTCGCCTCCTCTCTCTGCAACAAATAAAAAGCAACATTACATTCATTCAACCATGCTAAATATTCCTTTGCCTTTAACAAGTTGGGGCCCATTTTGAGGCTTATACCTGACTGTGCTGCGATGGATCCGTCAATTTACTACTAAATTCATATCACTTTTCTTCTGCAGTGAGGCAATATTCTTTCTACACTGAAGAAAAAGATTGCGTGTATTTTCGAGTGCTACACTCTCTGGCATATTACGGGCTTGGTTTCGGAACCTCTATAGGTGGCGTTTATTAACACTCGTGTAGCACCGTGTCTTTGTTTTCGCGAAGGAATTGTTGCACTTTGAGACATTGGATGTAGAGGTAGCTTCACGGTTGAATGGAGCACACATTCAAGTGCATAGGGAAATTTTCCTCTATGGCCTAAGCGGAAACCTTCATGTTCGTGGCAGATAACCCGCCTAAGATATCGGGAGACAATCTGTCTATACTTGTGTATTGCACTTCCACAATACTCTGGAGCACATGCTAGATATCTGGCGGTTCCATACGTTTCCTTGAAGTGCTGGCTTGCACCTATTCGACACGTAAATTGAATACCCGCTCTTTTGAAGGGTGTCTGAGTAAAAACGGGCTGGTATGGATGACTCCGCCGGAGGTCACGTCCATGTAATTTCGCTCTTTCATGCAGACATTTAAGCCCGGGAAACGTTCTTTACCGAAAGTTTCTATTTGATCCCACAATTTGTGTTACTGCCAGATATAGTCTCACCTGATCTCCTTGCGCGAAAAAAATCGGCTACTTTCAAAAAAGATTGTGTGCAATATATGGCGGAGTTATGCTTCTTTTGCTTTTTAGTGAACGAGAAGGATAACACGAACTATGTGGCCAGGTCATGTGCGCAGGCGCATACGAATGGTCAAAGTGATCTGGCATCAGAACAGTCAATAGCTACAACGCTTTCTACAATAGTTGCAATAGCTACAATAGCTACATTATACAACATGTTTTTACTTCGAGATGTTTTTGTGTTTCTTAATATTTTGAAATAGTGATCTTGCATAATAATTTACACTAAAATTGGAGTGGCGTGAAGGTGGCTTCTTTAGTGGTTTCTTTTGTGGCGTGAAGGTATCATGAATAGCAAATTGACTACAACTATTAACGCAAAAGGCAAGCAATTGCTGCATCGAAAGCTTGCATGTTCTGAAGATCTTTTACTGAAGTTTTCATTTCTACGTAGTAAGTAAAAAAATCATTCCCGAACCTTTTTCAAAATTCAAAATATTTTTGTAAATTATAATAAACTTCGTGTTACCCATTGCAGAAAAGAAATGCACGCTCCCATGCGTTCTCGTTTGCTGCCGAAGCGTATAACGTTCAATTTACTGCAGAAGGTGCAAACTGCCTGTACATCCATAGATCAGGAGAAAAAGCATTAAAGCGTGTTTCTCACACAGATTTCAAAATTATGAATATTTTACATTTACGTGTTCACCCCAAGAACACAGAAAATTTTTGGGATGCTTGGCACGTTTCTTACATATAATAATTCGCAATGAAACTTCCACATTCGAATGAGCACATGTGGTATGTTCTTACCATGGTAGAACGAGGCAGCAGATCTTGGAAGGAGCAACTGACGGATCTTAGCAATGAACGATATGGTTTATATAGCGGGGAGATCACAGGACTCCACCGATGTTCCGGACTGACTGGTGTGCTCTTTTTTTTCACGCAACACTCAGTTTGCGAAACTCTGGCGTCTCGCACGTACTATTTTTTTCATCTGTATTGGTTTAAATTTCGCAACGATTTTAGCCTTGGTGGTCTCAATGGCAGCGCGATGTTGTTACGAGTCACTCAGCAAGAAAAGAGCGCTTCGCACGCAGTCGTTTTCACTAGTAAAGCACGTATATAGCATACAGAATATGCAATTTTGCTCCTCGTATACTGTCTTATAAGGACTAC
This sequence comes from Dermacentor andersoni, assembly GCF_023375885.2. NCBI lineage: Eukaryota > Metazoa > Arthropoda > Arachnida > Ixodida > Ixodidae > Dermacentor > Dermacentor andersoni. The sequence continues at coordinate 98,758,019 of NC_092816.1, forward strand.
ATGCAGGAGCGCGTGCATACTCGTCGTCTAGACATGCTGTGGTCGTTGAGACCGAATAAAGAATGCTTCAAGTTGAATAGTTTGAGAAACGAGGTACTGCGTGACTCGAACACCCTGTAGGTGTGTTCAAGGGATGTGTTACAAAAGACTGCACCCTCTTAGGAAGAGAAATGAGTTACGCGGGTATAGAAATAACTTAAAAGTTATAACAGACATAAAATGTCAGGAATAGCACTGACATTTGGGCTAATTGCTTTAGATTACGAATCATGTCTTTGCCGCCAAGCTGAACACAGGAAAATAGGCTACGTCTTGAGTTGGCCTAAGTAAATTATTGCAATATTTGCGGAGGTGTGGAGCCATATTGATGATTCGAGCGCACATTCCAAGTGTGCATACATTGTGTAACTTGATGAGATATTTAACTAGCTTATTTAGCAATGTTCTGCACTTTCACGCCCAAAAGTATTTTCCTAATTTATCAGCAAGTATATTAAACAACGTACCAGAATATTTTTTGCACACAAAATATACAAATTCAAGAGCAAATAACACTGAAAGTTTCAGTTATTTTTCAGTTTCAACTTTGCAAGCTTTCCGGAACAAATATTTTTCGGGCATAGCACGCTGTATTTTATTTATGGGTCTACTGCAGAAAAAGACAATAATGCGATTTGACATGTAAGTTTTACTTGCTTCTGTATTTGGTTGAAGCGATAACCGAAGCCTTCCCTAAAAAGATACTGGTACAGAATGCGTGACTATTATCTTTTAAGTGATACTACCACCTTGATTTATTTCCCAGCAGAAGTAGTCCCACTTGCAGGAGAAAGTAGCAGTAGGAAATGTCCCAGGGTGTTGTGCAGCAGCCTTCATAATATATGCGACTTTCTTGTGAGCATCACCGGCGTCCGATTGCTAAGCTTCTGAAAGAAAGGATGGGAGTTAAGAATGCAAACGCATATACATTGACATAATTCTCCAAGTAAAAAAAAAGATGTCATTGACGTTCTAATGGCCATTTCTTCAAATAGTGTTGACATTACCAAGCCACGCCAGACACACAGCTGTATGTGTTCGCAATGTCTGCATTTTTGATTATGCCGATGGTCCTGACTTCGAGGTTTGCCGTCAGAATTACTTTACAGAAAATGAAAATGGGAGCACGTCACATTGACCCTTCGGCTGTCTTTCAATATTGGCAGAAAATTTACTTTATTGTTGGTATAAATTATAGGGACTCTACAAAACGATTTCCCCGTTGTCGTCACCATGATCATAAGTGCCATGTGCCGTACGAAGTCAGCGGCCGTGAGGTTCTATTCGCGCCGCACGGACAGTATGCTGTGGGTGCCAGGAAAAGTGTGGCAGGTAGAACCGAGAAGTATGGTAGTTTAATGCCGGCCGTCTCCCCGCGCGCCCAGTGTTGAAGGCCACGTGATCAAGCCCGCGCAAGTCGTGGGGCAGGGGGGGGGGGGTACGTGAGCACGCAGTACTACCATCGAGTGCACGAAAGGAGGGGGAGGGGGCAGTTGAGTGCCCGTCTCCTCCTCTAATCCGGCCATGGCGTCGCATGACTGTCCGCCTGGTTGAGCGCAACGTGGCCTGCGCCCCCCTCTTGAACATAATGTACTGCGGGTGAAAATGTGGGGTGAGCTGAGGTAACTGTTGGCTTCGTGTGGACAGTCTACGGGGAGGCTAGTGCAGGAGGTCGCGTAGTCCCCACTTTTTGACAAAGAAAGAGGCTGCCTGAAGCATTCCCTCCCCTCTATTTGCGCTCTTCAACACTCTTGCGTTGTGATACCAGCGTTCGTGATCATCGACTGAGAAATGTTAATGTTTGCCTGTGCGCTTTCATGTTTGTCTCATTGCTTGTTAATTTTGGCACTATACTTTCCTATCGCTATCGGCGCCTCGCCTTTCGTGCTAAGTGCGACCATCACCCTTCCCCCTCTTTTTGTCTAAAGTATGCTGACCTGCTATGGATTTTAAGGTCAAATGAACAATAAAATGTGATAGACAATAAAGCATAAGAAAGAAGAACGCTCACATTTCTTGCCAAGGAAGGTGCTTCAGGCCTTATTGCCAAAGCGTGTGTTGAAGGACATACAGCGATATGGGTTCGTTTATCGAGTTTTCTACGGTAGCCAAAAAATTACTAAATAATCGTGAGGCTAATGACTAGCATGACATCATTGTCCACAAGAAGGGTCTACAATACCAGGAATTATTAGAAAATGCTTTTTTTATAAAAGCGAAGATTAAGCTTCCCATTCACTTGTGTTGCATTATTATCATTCTTTAATGCTTACTAATTATCTTCTTACTTGGGGGATACGAGTCTGTTCTAATTCTTTCTTGACGCCAGTGTCATACCATGCTTAATGCATGGCATGAAGGGTGTTTGACGTAACGTGAGCCAATGTTTTAAAATATGCTAATGCCCTCGCTTGTAGATACTCACATTATTTATTGTTTTCCCGCAAAACACGTAATTAGTCCTATTGCTTCGAGAGTGGCCGCTCCAGGCACATTGAATGTATTCGCGGGCTTCTTTCGCGCTCAGAAAAACACTTATGTAGAATGTGTTTAGCCACAGAAAACTGCATTAGGAGTTATGACGACTATATAGATCGGTGTTCCAGGAGCGTCAAGGCACTCTTGAAATTTTTGTGTTCGAGTGCCTTATTAGTTGACTATTGCTCATGGATGTTCCCAACCTCCTATATCTTTGTCTGCGTTTTCTACCGCTATTCTTTCGGTCTTTCATTTTCCCTTCCCTTTTCCTCAGTGCAAGGTAGCAAACCACAATTTTCTCCGTTTAACCTCCCTGCCTTTTCTACCCCGTTTATCTCCGTCTTTCTATCTATATCAGTAGTTTCTCATGTTGCTCTGCAGTTTTGTCATTGGCAGTTTTCATCTAAAAATAGTAATTGAGAAGTTGATTAGTTAATATAGACTAATTGTCTCATTAGACGGAATGCAGAAGATAATGTGAGTATCTCCAAGAGACGATAAACAACATTACCTTGGTTCTGCCCAGCTGCGTCACATTTCCATATTTTTTTTAATGTTTGGCCTAAGTTAAGACAGACATCCTTTATGTTGCATATCTTCGTATACGCAGCAAGATTATTGCAGAAAGATAACCACAAAAAATTGCTAATTAGGCTGCAATGGGGACGCAGCGGCAGTGGAGTACGTGAAGCACCTCATGTGGGCTGTTGAGGGCGTATGGCCACTAGAGTACATGATTACATAACTAAATGCACAAGTGGCATTTATTCACGAATCGTAAAATTGAGCTGGTTAAATAAAAATACAACTAGGGGGCGGGGGGGGGGGGGTCTTACAGCCTAATTTTCCACTCGCGCTCGCTGCCTACATGTAGGGGTCGTGGTCAACGGTGGTCGGCCCGAATTTGCATTACTCTGTCTTGATGCCCGACTTCACTCACTTCGTGCCATTTATAGATCCTGCGTGACAATCACGGGGCGCCACAGCCCAGAGACCACCAAACTTCCGCAACAAAATTTCACACTTGTATGCCCAATGTCTCCTTATGAGCAAATTACTGAAGCAAAGTACCTTCTATAGAAGCAGAGTAACTCCAATGGGTGGAGCGACCTCTCTTAAGCATGGCCATGTCATCCCGGATTGACAAACACAATGCCGAGTTACGCATCTCTGAACGGTGAGTGGGAGGCTAAATTTAACTTCGAGTTTGCCCTGCATGGCGCAACAAAGGGCCATCTGTGCACGCGAAACATGCATTATTGAGTAGTGGCGTTTCCCTTCTAGAAAACGATATTAAAGTAAGGCGCTTTGTACAGTAGAATTGTTACCAAGCTAGAAGCGATATAATGGAAACATATGCTCGTTACATTTCGTTACATGTGGTTTCAGCAAGCGAGCCCCTATGGTGACCGAAATGGTAGGCGTGCAGATTAAAAAAATATAAATATTTTATTATCGGAAAGTATCGTCATGTACCTGCTCCGAATATACATATGTGCAGACGTGGTGGTAATTGACAGTGCTAAATAAAGTAATCCAGCTTTTATAGAAGTTTCGCTATAAATTATATGATGCACAATGTCCTGAATGCACTAACAAAGCTACAAAGCTGCTCAAATAATCTGATAACGTATATCGTCAAGAAGACGGCGCCTAATCAAAAATTGACTTAATTCTTTTTTGGTTCCTCAGTAGAACCTGTGCACTGAGAAAGGTAATGTTTGTGGTATACGTCCAAACCATGTTTTTCTGACGTTGAAATCTTTTGAAGAAAAAGAAATAAAGTTTTTAAGCGTTGTGTCAAAAAATAGCGGTTCTTTATTGCTTGTATGGCAACGCGAAACATAAGCGACAGTTGCTCAAGTTGGGCGACGAATGACGATGATTTAAACACCATCGCCATTAGTGCTTTTCAATGATAGCATACGGCTCGTCGAAGGTGGCCAACTCTTAGTAAATCCCTTGGTGAGTAATCACTTTAAAAGCATCTTCGTAAACTGTTAAGAATAGAGCACGTCAAAATTGTCCCGGTGTAACCGTAAAAATGGACGAAATTTATAGTCAGTACCAAGAACCCCATTATGTCAACATGTCTGGTGCACACGCTGTTTTGTACGCAATCCTGATATAAGAATGCGAAGAACAAACTTGGACAGTCGTCGCCATTCTAAGCCCCTACGTGCCTTAGCGCCTAACGCGAATGTGTGTGAAATGCTGTTTTCTTGCTTGATTTCTACGTAACGAAACCGCCCTGCCAAGTGGCTGTCAAGGCTAAAATCGTTGCAGAATTTAAACCAGTACCGATGAAGTAATATTGCGCGCGAAGCGCCGTACTTGCGTAAATCAAGCGTAGCAGAGAAAAAGAGCACGCCACTCGGATGCAAAATATCCATGGCACTGTGCGGAGATCACAGTATAAAAGGGCTCTTGGCTTGCATGAACATCAGTCAGCTGCTCCTAGGAACATCTGAGACTTCATTCTGCTATGGTGAGAACACGCCGGCTGTGCTCGTTTAGGTGGCAAAGCTCTACTGCGACCTATGTATGTCAGATTGTTTGGCCGTGCACCCAGTTGATTTTCTTGCCAATTTTAGAAACCTATGCGTAAGGCGGTAAGCTTTTCACTTGGGGATATTTTTCTGTAAGGAAACAGCTTCAAACTATATTCAGCTGCTCGATAAACGCACAAACGTTTCGCAGCATTCTTGAGAAAGCCAGGCATTTTTTGTGAATTGAGTTTCAGGAAAGCGATTAATGACAATCTTAATAACAAAACTACGAAAGTGCTTTTCAAGTGTAAGTGATTTGGTGGACCAGAATAAGTTCTACCTGCAGACTGTGTTCCTTAGCTATCTGAAGGAAAAGTTACAGGGTATGGATATTCAGGATATATGTTACTGCGCTAAGCATGGTTTCAAATTTGACGCAATTTTTGGTTTTTTGCTAGAGATATTGAACTATCTTAGTTTCCACCAGGCACAGTTTCGCATTTGCCCAAACGCGGAAGACAGAAGCAGATATATGTGAAGTCATATTTATCTCCCAGTCATTTATTTCGTAATACTTTGCTGATGTGAAGAACATGTTTTCTACACGCAAGCTTAGACAAACATAAGAACCTTCAGGAGCGCTATTACTCATGCAACGCGTCGCCTCCATATGATTCGCCTCAATTCCCGAGAAATATGGCCACGAGTAGATAACATGCAAAAATTTTTAAAGCGCCCATTCACCGGCTGTTGTAAAGAAACATTTCAGCTATAAAACATGTGTTGTACGGCTTGCTCACTATTTGATGTAGCCGCGTCTAACCCGCTTTGAACCAGAATGCGCAATGAGTATGTCCAATACTAAACTTCTAGACTGACAACTCGGAAACAGATTCCGAAACTAGCACAGTTTTCAACATAAGAAATCAAAAGTCCTTACTGTTTGCTTTCCGGGCTATAAAATGAATGCTAGTCATTTCTTAGTGTACGATAGACCACGCCACCCAATTTTACAAATACGCCTTACAGCCAATCTGTGTTGGTGCAATATATGTGCTTATCCGCAAAAAATAGTGCCAGGATTTCTCACTTATAAACACCAAGCCGTGTAGGAACTCGTCAATATGGTTTATATATTTCGCATTCAAAGACCTGCGAACGCTAGTCTTAATTTGCGATCGCAACGCCTATCGTGTGTGAGCTTTAAAAAACCTGTTAAGTTTCATTTACTGTTTAAAATTTCTTTCGGTGCGAATAAGTGCACGCGAAATACAAATGATTCTTCCAAATAATAAGGAGAGCGGGAAATGCAATTCGCCGGTTTCACGTCACAAACTGTGATTCATTGTGAACCGGCAAGAACCTGTAATAAATTCTTTCTCGCAAAGAAATTAAAAAGAAGACGTCTATAACGCCCCCATGAGGTTCCGGAACATACACCCGATATCGCAAGAAAATTTGGCGATTTGAAACAAGAAGCACTCAATCCTTGCATATGATAATTATAATATCATTCTAGCGAAAAAAAAACTGAAAACAAATTTAAAATCCTAGAATATTGAATCAAATGTATATCTTTTATTGACGAAAGTGGCCCTCGTGTAATAAACACTGAAAGATATGTAACTTGGTGGAAAAATCTTGCTGTTTGACTGTCGGAAAGGACATTCGGCGTCTAGAACTGTGGCTTGTTGTTTTCGAAGCACATGTGCATATTGAACGAAAAATATTTTTTCTTTGTAATTATGCGCTATTACTTATTTGCAATACGTACATGACACGGATAGGTGTCTTTTCTTTTACAATTTTCCTCCCTAAAGTGTGACGTACTTTTGACAGACAGATCATGTGAAAGACCATAGAACTCTATGACACCTAACATGAACGAAGGCTACTTAATTTTACTTATTGGTATTTCTACAACAGGTGCTTTGCACAGCCTTATAATAGCCAAGAATATGGAGCACACACTCTTGTTGATCTTTATCCTATTTTATTTATACGCTCCTATGTCTAATCCGCACCAGATGAGGAATACTTTCAAGACACTTTTGTTTGAACTCTGAAGTGAAACGTCAATGATGTAATCATGCAGATCCGCTTCTGCATCATCCTGGCCCTGGCCACCTGTGCATTTGCCGTCTACTCCGGCTATCCCACTGGCTACTCTCTCGGCGCTCCTGCCTCCTACGGAGCTTACAACGCCCCACTCGCTTCCCTGCCTTCATATGGCTATGGCGTTGGCCATGGTGCGCCAGCCTATGGCTACGGACTGGGAAGCTATGGTTTGAGCTACGGAAGTGGCCTTGGTGATCAGGGCTATTCCACTCTGCTGCACCACAAATGTAAGCGCAGTATGGTATTTTGTAGCCTCAGTAGCTTTAGACTTCAGGTAGCTCTAACCGGCAACCAGACATCACTGCACCATACTCAACAATTGCGTTTTGGGTAACATAAAAAAAAAAACATTTGCAGGAGCGAAGAATATATAGCCTCAAAAGCTTAGGCATTAGTTTCTACATGTTACCAAGAATCCACCAGTAAACTCCGCGTTAGATGCTGAAGATATTGGAGAAAACATTTGTGCTTTATCACTTTGAAAAGCTTTTTTTCATTGTATTGCGCGGAAGATTATCATGTGTATACGGGTCCGAATTCACATTGCTGTTTCTCTCACTTCGGTTTCGTGCCATACCGACATCCATATATTCCCGTCGCAATTAAAAGCCTAGCATAGCAATTAAAGACGTACCGTAGCTGAGAAATTTTTGTAAAGGTTAGTGATGTGCAAAAAAAGAAAAAGATTCTCTGAATCTCATGTGCGATACCTCTTGCTAATGATTGTTCGCTACTCCAGCTGGTCTCATCCCTCTCTTTTCTTTCTCGTTTTCAGGAAATCATCCGAAAAATTCCGGCAACTCAGACATCAAGTACTGCGTGGATGAACATCTGACAATAAAATTCCTTGGAATTTGAAAATGTCTCATTGTTTTATAATATTTCCTCTCGCCTATTCACTATCGCGCCCCGCAGGCACGAGCAGTGCGGTGGTTAGCATATACCACGTTTTAAGTCAAATATTTAATGGGAAAATTTTGAGTTCATTGAACAAGGCTGCTAGCAGAGGAGTACATGCCCGCACATATGTATTGAATATTGCCCGCCATATTTACATTCCCTTAGTCCTTAGGCTGGTTGCTCATAATTCGAACCTAAATAGCACCACAGTTAGTCTGCGCCTTCTGCTCACTAAACTTTGTACTCTAACAAGGGCACCATTGCCAATGGAAGAAAACGGGAAGCAGCTCGCCTTTTCTTCCGTACTGGTGGAAGTGCATACCAGTGCGCTTTGCTGGCACTTGTTACGCCTTAGCACCCCATAGGCAGCTGTGTGTGTCACCAAAAGTTCATCAAATCCGTGTCTCGAAGAAGAGCAATCACCAATCATTGAACCGAATTCCTAATTAATGCAGATTATTTAGGAGCAACTACATCTTGAAACCTCGTATATGAAACAGCAGTTTTTCACGTTGTAAAAAAACACCTTTCTTCGGGCGTCAGACTGCGAGCATAAACATAAGAAGCGTTCCGCATAGCCGTATTTGCCTCACCGTTCGTCTACGTCTCCTAATACACTTAGCGCATCCTTCTCATCTGTATCGACAAGGTGAGATTGGGCGTTACACAACATTGTGCGATGTACGTTTGCTGCTTGCTCTCGTCTTTTCAGTTCTCAGTTCCGCAAATCTCTCTACCTGTCACCCTATACTTAAGCGATAAATAGAAAGGATTATTCTCAGTTTGCAGTGGCTTTGCTGTGATGTTTGAGTAACCAGCTATGTAGTAACGTGGCGGACCACGACTAAATTCAGACCCTCACATGAAATCAGTGCGGTAACGTTGGCCATGCATAACTCTACTTGTTGATTCGTTCAATCCCTTGAGGAGTTCTTCAGCCGACATGAACATTTCAAATGAACAATAGCGGTTCTTACACTATTCTTTGGCAATCCTGTCTGCAAAGTATTGCAGCCGAGTACGCAAAAAGAAGTTTCTCAAATATCAAGCATATCTCCGCTTGCTATTCGTCGGAGGTGCCATTCTGGCAGAGAAGGAGCTGCCACTGGCATGGGGGCTCCAAGTTACACGTATGCCGCCAATAGCGCACTATTCATCAGCACCAGCAACAACAAATCCGGATTTCACACGAATCCTTGAGCAGGCAGAAGTCTGGTGAGGCTGCTCCTAAGTCATTCTTGACTCTTTCGCGATGCGTTTTGTGAGGTTGATTGCGATTACTGATAAACCCGTACCAAGCACAACTGAGAGCACGCTATCAGACGCCAAAGCATAACACGCCTCGTACGTTTTGCTGTTTTAACTAGTGCCAATATGTGGGTACACCTTTAGTGTTCGCGCGTTCACGCCTACATTTGCATTGCATGTAGTGTCTCTATTTTCGTCACGTCGCAAAGCGGTTACCTGCTGTTGGCCAACAGGGAATCAGTATGCTGCTCGCGCGCTAGTCGAAGCGCTACGTTTTTCGTGGGAATTGGCTTAACGATGGGGTAGATGTCGACCTCGCGGAGTTTTTCAATACTCACAGTGTTTGCAAGTGGCTGCTCCAGTATTCTGTGATCGTTTGCAGCTCTGTGTGGTATTATCAAAATCTGTATCTGGCATTTCATCACAAGCTGCTACGTGCGAATGTTATGTTGTGTGGTAATGTCATGAATGGCTTATTTTCTATCTTATTTTCAACATATTTGCTTGTAAAATGCGGTGTTCTTGGCAAATAATATGTAATCTAACGTGTGAACGGGACGCCTGAAATAAGGCACTAAAATTATAACACGCCTACCACCCCGGAATCATATAACGTTTTACTTGTATTCATGGTAATCTGTTTTTACAGCGCGCTTCTGCAAATTAAACGACTGTAAAAGTACTATATACCTTGTCTTATTTAAGAATTCTAACACGCCTCCACTTAGGCATTTGGTCAGGAGACTGTCAAAACAAAGCAAACAAATGGAGAAATATCAATATTTACGTGTTCGCTGTATTCTAACATAATCAGAGCAATGTACAAAAAAATAAAATGAGCGTTGCTTTAGAGTTCGCAAAAGAGTCAAAACCGTACTGTCGAAGAACGAAACAAAAACCTCGATGAGCAAAAGAAGACACTCCAATAAAAGTGGAAGAAGGAGGTGAAAAGAGCAAGAAGGGTTTCATCAAAAGAAACATAAGGAGGAATCTCAGCTAGAATATGGAAAAATAAAACAAAGGAATGCCAATTGCTGGCACTGGATGAAGCATGGGAGAGAGCTTTCGCGTGAGGGTGTGCAGCTCGCCCCGCTTGCACAACCTTTTTTGAAGACTGGTTTGTTTCTATTATGGCTACTACTAAATGCTTTTACAACTTCTCGTGCTGCAATAATAACTGCACGGCCCATTACAAATCCTTGTATATAAACGAAATTTCCGGCTGCTAAGGGCTAGGAACATTCAGGTCCTTCGTAGCCAGGTATTTGGGGTGACAGCGAAGTAACATGACGTTACGCTCCTTCCACCAAGTTAGTGTGGACGACACGGATAGAGATATGCGAGGCTCCTTGTATACTTAAGGTAAAAGAGCGCTTCATTGCAATATTGGGTAAATGAAATGGTGTGCAAAATTAAATGTGCCTTAAAATTTAGCTAATCCGAATGATCCCTTGGGAGCACCTACAAGTAAATAGGAAAACATTTTGAATTAAGAAAGTCGAAGATCTGTGTGCATTTAATAGTTCTCTCAGCGCGAAATCAACAAAATGTGGCGCAAATAACTGCCGGAGGCAAAATGAATTCAGGCCGTTAAGGCAGCGTCCGCATGAAAGTAATAAAGGGTTCAGTAGGTGACCTACTCAGAGAGTTCCAGTAACACTAGAAGGTAGATGAAAGTGACAAGTGTTTATTGTTACACTCCTGACAACCAGCCCCTATGCTTTGTATGCGGCTACGCCGGTCACATCGCACGTTTGTGTAATCGTGTGCAGCCGTCTAGCGCCCCACTGCCCGTGACTAGCCACCCAAGCCATCCATATAACGACCACTCGTCGGCTATCCCACCGACTTTGCGCCCGACGCCAACTACCCACCGTTCGCCGTTTCCTCGCCGTCGCTCTCTGTCGCCGATGCGACCTCACCCCGTAATTTCGGAAGAGGAAAACTAATCGTCGCAGTCCACCAGGCAAATCTGCGAGAACGTTGAAATTTGAAAGGCATCAACGCAGTCCCTCGAACGTAATCATATTGTTGAGGCTGTTGACGTATCTGCACTCGCGGACACAGGAGCCACCGAATGTGTTCTGGACGGTAAACTTTGCCGCATACTTCGGAAACTCACGACACCCGTTTCTGCGCTGTGTCACCGCACATCCAGTGCTCAGAATATTCACCCTTTAGCGGCTTGCACTGCTCGTGCTGTAGTTGTCGTTGCCTTCCTTCTATACGCCGTCAAATTCATCATCACTTCGTCACGGTCGCTTGACCTTATCTTAGGCTGGGATTTCCTTTCCCGCGACAATGCCGTGATTTATTGCGCACGCACGGAAGTAGAACTCTCGCCGTTGTCAGACGTGACGCAGGCCGACAGTCCTTCGAATTCGAACCAGGTACTCGTCAAAGACGACGCCACAGGCCCCACGAAATCGTCAGCCGTTGTGTCCATCTATTGCAGCAGCCTGTCCGACAATGCTGTACTAATTTCTCCGTCCGACCGCTTTTGCACCCGAAAAGGTCTGCTGCTACCTTTAGTCACAGAAAAATCACTGAGCGATCCAACGCTATCTTTGTTATCAACCTGTCCCCATGCGATGTGATGCTGCTGCGTAGGTAATGCCTTGGCAGCATTGAAGCCATTGAAGCCGTGCAAGTTATGGATGCGCCCGATGACACGCACTGCGCCACTTACAGTACGCTCAGTGCTATTGCTATGTCTGCTCCGTCACCCTTTGATGTATTTGGTTTCTCCATTGCTGATGACCTTACGCCGGCCCATGGTTCCCTGCTTCTGTACCTGTTAGTAGAATTTGGTTCTTCTTTCGATGTCGGGCAACCTTCCTTGAACCGAACGTCCACTGCTACTCATCGCATCGACACTGGCTCTCAACCGCCACTGCGACAACGCCCGTACCACGTGTCTCCCTCAGAACTTCGTCTAATTAACGAGCAAGTCGACGACATGCTTCGATGCGAAATGCTTCTACCTTCGAAACGTCCATGGGCATCACCTGTCCTCCATGTTGCGAAAAAAAGGAGGTTCTGTACGGTTCTGTGTGAACTTTTGATGCCTCAACTAGCTTAATCGCAAGGAGGTTTACCCGCTACCGTAAATTGCGATGCCATTGAAAGCCTGCAAGCTGCAGAATTTTTTCTCTTCTCTCCATCTGTGCTGAGGTTAATGGCAGCTACCCATGGCGGACGACGATCGACCGGACACAACTTTTGTTACACCCGGCGGCTTGTACGAATTTAACTTCGTGCCGTTTGGACTTTGTAATGCGCCTGCAACTTTTTAGCGCATAATGGATACCATTCTGAGCAACTTGAAATGGCGTACATGCTTGTGCTACCTTGACGACGTCGTTGCTCTCGCTCCGGAGAAAACGCCGGCCCACAAATAAATTTAAATAAGTACCTATTTGCAGTGCGGCAGCTGACCATACCCGCTTATGTCGTCTCCAAGGATGGAATTCTCCTCGATCAGCAAAACTTCTGGAGGCCGCCGAATTCCCTAAGCTTAAATCCGTCAAAGATCTGCACAGTTTTGTAGGTCTGTGTTCCTACTTTAGGCGCTTCCTCCAAAACTTCGCCATCATCACATCGCCCCTGACAAACCACTTTGGAAGCAGTGGGCCCCTCAATTCGTAGTCATCAGAGCGCGACGAGGGGTTCGCAATCCAGCGCTGTTTGCTCACGTAGCCTCAAATTTTGCGTCACTAAGACCCGACGGCCCTTACAGAGGTGCCCACTGAGGCCAGCGGTGTCGGCTTCAACACAGTCTTTGCGCAGCACAAGCGCGGTCTTTCTGAATACGTTGTGGCTTATGCAAGTCGCACGCTTATGAAAGCCGAGAGTAACTACACCGTTACGGAAAAAAAGTATTTGGCGATCATTTGATTTCTTCATAAGTTCCGGCCTTCTTTGTATGTTCGCCCAGTTGACGTCATCACGGACCATCGCGCCCTTTGTTGGTTGTCGTCACTGAAGGAACCTTCATTCTGCATTGCTCGTTAGGCATTTCGCCTGTAGGACTACGATATTGGCGTGCTATAGCGGCCCCCAGCACTTTGACGCCGACGCCCTTTCGGCCTCTCTCTTGTCCAACGACAATGCCCGCTGCTCCGTATCTGAGCTAGCCGTTTCTTCCATCGAACTTCGCACGATCGCTTCCGAACAGTGGAAGGACCACTGGATCGCCTCGGTGATAGACTTTCTCTCTGATCCATCGGCACAAGGAACCACTCGCTCGTTACGCCGTCAAGCCCACAATTTTGCCATTGGCGACGACCTGCTCCACCTAAGAAATTACTCCGTCGATGGCCGCCACTGGTTGCTAGTAGTACTGCGCAACCTGCGTTCTGAAATATGCGCGTCATTCCACTCTGACCCACAGTGCGTACACTCGGGAGTACTCAGAACTTATCAGCGCATTCCACAGTTGTACTACGAGCGCGGGTTGAACACCTACGTTCAGAAGTTCGTTTGCTTGTACCCCGATTGCCAACGTCGGAATCTCCACCGCGCCTCTAACCAGACCGTCTGCAACTGTTACCTTGCCCTACCCGGCCGTTCAAGCGCGTCAGCATCAATTTGTATGGGCCACTTGTCCTAACATCTGCTGGTAACCGCTGGGCCATCGTGGCTGTTGACCACCTCACGCGATAGGCCGAAACTGCCGCTTTCTCAGTGGCTACAGCGGGAAACTGCCACCTGCCTGCTTCGCGCATTCATACTACGTCATGGTCCACCACAAGAGTTGCACAGCAATCGCGGACGTGTCTACGTGTCGAAAGTCGTCGGAGCCATCCTCAAAGAGTGCCAAGTTGTGCATCGTAGAACTACTGCTTACCATCCGCAGACCTTGACGAACGCTTTAACATCCCAGAACGCTTTAACCGCACGCATGGCGATGTGCTCGCAATGTACGTAACCTCGGATCACACAAATAGGGATGCCATTCTGCCCTTTGCACATACACCTTCAATACCGACAGTCAGAGCAGCACTCGCGTTTTCACCTTTATCGCGTCGCACACAGTCGACACAATCCTTCTGTACAAGCCCGATGCATGTGAGAGTGCGCACCTATTTCTGACGCAGCCGGACTAGTCGAAGAGTGTCGCGATCTCGCACGTGTCTTTACTTCAAGTGACCAGGAGTGCCAGAAGCGCGTTCGCAGACACACCACTTCTACGGCCACGTTGCTCCCCGGAGCGCTTATGTGGCTCTCGGTCCCTTCCTCTGCACCTGGGCTTTCAACGAACGTCGAAACTACTTCCCAAGCATGAAGGCCTTTACCATGTCGTCGAACGCATATCTCCGGTCAGCTACGTGATCGAGCCCGTTGAACTGTCGTCGGGCATGCGCTCTCATGGACGAGACAGTGTCAACGTCGACCGCCTCAAGACCTACTATGACCCACTTGAATTAGGAAGGAACAGCGCCAACGAAGACGATCACAAGTGGGGAGAACGACACAGGACAAGCGCCATCCTCCCTACTTGTGATCGTCTTCGTTGGCGCTGTTCCTTCCTAATTCAAGTATGCACCATCTAGCCCAAATGAATGTTGTCCTGAACTATGACCTACTCATAGTGACAAGCTGTTAGGTCGCCGGGTGGCTCCCTCTTCGTACCCGCAGGTAATTATGGAGAAGGATTGGAACGATATAGTGGGTCGTCCACTCCAACGCCTTCTAGTGGGTCGTCGCCTTCAGCGCTTTTGTTCGTGAACGCCGCTTGTGCTGGGAGCCCATGGCCTGATATAATAGTCGGTCCCCAAACGTCTTTGACCAATAACTACCTTTACAGTACTATTTTCTTCGGTAATCGGGCAAAGTCAATGCCCATATAAATAACCCATCGCGTGTGAAGCTTCAAAAAATGATGACTGCTGTCTGACAATCACTATTTATAATTTAATGCTGTTACTACGTGGGAGCAGCCCACTTCGGGCTAGGAATCTAGCGCGACCTGAGCGACACGAATAAAGTTTTTCATACGATACCTCACCATGCTTCGCGTTCATTCGCAGAAGATGCATGCAGTGATATTTGTTGAAGACACAGAAAAAAAGGACATCAGGTGGAGTGATTTATTTAAGGTTTGACATAATATTACCCCTTGTTGTAACGATCACCAGTCTTGCGTTCTCGGGTCTCTGAAAACAAAGAAAAAAAACAAATGACAGACGTTTAAACCAATTTAATGAAGCAGCCACTAAGATCAATAAATAGTTGATCCAATCTGTGCGAAATATTTTTTTTTCTTAGAAGAAAAGGTCTGAATATGCTACAACAGCAAACTACGGAACACAAGAAGCTGTACAAGTCCAGATAGTCTATATTGCTGATTATGCGGATACGTTTGAGTACAAGTATTACAGTGCAAAAGATTTTTTGAGAATGAGAAGGGACTATACTATATTACCGGTTGTGCTCTATTGTCTTTTTTTAGAATCCATTGTGTCCATTCGAAGATTTCTCATACACTAGGGTCGTCATGGCTCGATGAAAAATAAATTGATATAGAGAAACAAATCAGGCAGAAAGCTCACATTTCTTGCGGAGGAAGGTGCTGTAACCGAGGCCGCCCAGTCCGTATCCGTAGCTGTGACCGTAGCTGCCGAGTCCAAAGCCATAGGTAGGAACTCCGTAGCCAAGTCCATACCCAAATCCAGGAGCGTGGTGCACGGTCGACACAGAGGCCAGTGGAGCATGATAGGCACCGTAGGCAGGAGCAGCGAAAGAGTAGCCGACCGGGTAGCCGGCATAGCCGGCAATGGCACAGGTGGCCAGAGCGAGGAGGACGCAAGCACGGATCTGGTGTAGAGACAAAAAAGAAGCGCTGAATAATGTCATTTAGATCTTAATTCTAATTTGAAATATTCGTGTATGGAGCATAGGAAAAGGAAGCAACATCATTAGTTTTCACAGAAATTACCATTTAAAATACATTGATTATTGCAAAAATATCACCTTAATATACTTCCCCGATTCACTGTTGCGTTCTAGTGATACGACCAAGGTATTCACTTCTAATAAACCATTTAGACGCACTTATAACTGCCGAGATAACTTTCATGCTGGCGACACTTTCAGTTTGCCAAAGTTGAAAGCAAAATAGAAAATTTTCGCCTACTAGCTCCAAGAAGAGTCCCTCATGCTTGTAACTCATACCTATTTTCACATGCATGCACTGAAACTGGAACAGCGTGAAAGCTCACCATGTTGCAAGTTGGAGTAAACTCTGATGAAGAGCGACTGATGAATCCGCGAAGTTTTGGAGTCTTTTTATACCTCGACAAGGCAATGGCAACTGCGCTATTTTGCATACATTTTCCTGGTATCTCCTTGCGGTGTTATTTTTCGCTAATATGGCAATGTACTTAGAGTACTGCGCGTCCTTCCTTTATTCACATGCCTCCTCCCGGGTCGTTCTTCACTGATTTGCGATGCGCACTGGAAGGTTGATCGCAGCAACTGATAGGCGCATACGAAGCACAGCTAAGCGCACGCAATCAGACATGAAGACACAGCACGCCTCGTACGTGTTGCTTTTTTAACCAACGCCTATATGTGAGACCACTTTTATTTTTCATGCTTTGGCGCCTACATTTGTATCGCATATAGTGACTCTATTTTCGTCACGTCTCAAAGCAGTTAACTGCTGTTGGCCTACCGGGAATCAGTATGATGCCTACGCGCTAGCGTAGCACTACGTTTTTCTTGGGAATTGCCTTAATGAGGTGACAGTTGGCGACTTCGTGGAATTTTTCAATACTCACAGTGTTTCTACGCGGCTGCTTGAGCTTTTTTGGTTGGTCTGAGCTCTTTGTGCTATTATGAATATGTGTATTTGGCCTTCCACCATAAGTTGCTACGTGTAAATGTTATGCTAAATGTGTGTTAATGCAATGAATAATATATTGTTTACCTCACTTTTCAATAGGCATTCTTGTAAAACCCTGTTAATAATATAGAATCTATCTTGCAAATGTGACGCCTCAAACAATTCACTTAAACTACAACACGCCTACCACCCCGTAATATCACGAAGTTTTACTAGTGTTCGAGGTCATCTCTTCTTACCGTGCGCTCCTACAAATTCTAGCAACTCTGGCACGGTTCTCTATGCTTCTTTCTATTTAAAAATTCTAACATGCCTCGATGGAGGTACCTGGCGAGGACACCATAAAAATAAAACAAATGAGTGGAAAAGGAGCAAGATTTATACGTGCAGCATATTATAACGGCCTCACAGCATTGCACAAAAATAAAATAATACGTTGCTATGGAGTGCGCAGAACAGTCAAGAAGCAAGCAAAACCTCGATGAGCAAAGGTAAACACTCCAACGGCAGTCAAACAAGGAAAAGCACAAAAAGTTACAAAACTAACATAGTAAACGAATTAACGTAGACGTACAAAAAAAACAGCAAATTACCACATAAAAGTGAAGAGAAAATGCACACAAGTTGCTTGACATCCCTATGTACTGAAATGGGAGCTTACGATATGCCAGAAATTCACTTAGCTTTTTCATAGAACGTATAAAATCAGGAAAAACGTTTCATAACGGGATATGCGCCGACCAAGTGATTGTATTAGTCTTCGTGTAGATGCGTGTGAAAAGAAAATGTTTGTATCACCTGATTTCACCTGTGTACGTTGTAGTATAGGTGCATTTATGAAGGAATGATGAAAATACAATATTCCGACGAATACCTCTAAGGCCCGAAGTGAAAGATTGAGTTTTGTTTGTGTTATGCGTGGGGTTGCAGGTATAGCTACGTCAGACAAGCCTAGCAGCCGCATTTCGATTTGATTCTAGCGAGCTGAGCTGGTAATTTTATTTTGAAGTTCAGTTAAAAAAACCAAGTTGGAAAGGCAAACCCAAGCTGCGGGCAAATAAATGTCTTAAAAGCTAAGAAACAGCTCCTACAAAGGGAATTGCGCAGGTTTTGTCAAGGTATACCCCAGTGATCTAGGAGGATTGGCACCACATGACGGTAACATTGAGGGCTCATAATTGGGTATGGTACAAGACTCAAGATTAGGCGCCACGTGCGAAGAGGCTAGGGATACCAGGATATGATTTATGCCATGGTAAAAATAAGAAATCGGGTGTTTATGACTGAAAGACAATAGCTTACATTTAGTGGAGTCTACAATGACGAGTCATGTCTTGTCGTTTAATAAGCCGAATATCGTTTCGAAGAAGGAGATGGTCGTAAGAGCTTGCTATAGGGCGGCATTTAATGCAGTAGCGAAAATTTCTCACGCCGGATACAAACTACCGGGAGTATCTTGAACGTAGAAAATAAATATTAGTGGGACAATAGCGCTTTCTTGGGGAAACTGGGAAGTGGCACAAGAAAGCGGCCATTACAATGCGACTGTAGGTAATTAGAAAGAAAGTGGCCGAGTCATGTTGGTGCTGGCGAATATAATCTTAAGCCTATATGTCAGCAAAATCACTCATGAGTAGAGGCACTCAGACTCAGACCAACCGGTTAGTGGGAGTCGACCTGGGCACAGCTGAGGAGAATATTTTTTAATCTTAGCCGTACTGAGCCTGGCGCAGTGGAATTTTGGTGAGCTTGAGAAGTGAACCCGGCTGAGTAGAATTATTGTGAGTCAAAGTCAAAGTATATTTTATGAGCGTTCTTGAGTGAGTTATGTGTGTTTTTGTAACCTCACAAGACATAGCTAAATTTGCAGCGGCGGCACCGATCCGATGCGGTGTACAAAGCTAGAGCGCATAAAAAAAAAGCAAAGAGCGTGAGAATACGAGGCTGGTCGCTGGCATTGCCGTACGCCTCCACCACGTAGTGCTGTCTTCTTGTCCAATGAGTTTACTTATTGCACAATTTTACCAGCGTCCGCTTTCGTTTACGAGGCCGGCCTTCATAAAGAACAGATCCAGAAGAAAATGACCAAGTTCTATCCTGAGCTGCCAAAAACACTCCAGTGCGCCACTCAACCCAAAGTGTCAGTGTACCATCAGCACGCGCGCACCTCCATGCACATGCACACAAAAACAAATGATTATAATTTGCATCGTCCGAATATTTTTGAATCATTGAGAAGTCCAACTTACGAGAAAACCTGAGTTTCTGCTAGGCGGTGGACCAAGTAGACTTGCGTAAGTCGGATTCTTGTTTCCTAGTCCGAATGAAACCGGCAGAATAGAATCCTAGAGAGTTCGAGTGATCCCGGGTGAGCAGAAATTTATTGAATTTAGTCTGAGTGAGCACGGGTGACAAAAACTCTCGTCATTCTCTGCCCGAGTGAGCCCTATGACCAAAACATAATTTTTCAGTGAGTCTGAGTGAGTATCGACTATTTTGCTGGCATATTCTTAGCGTGGCTAATCTTGAAATGAGATGGCAAGGGGCAACGCGGCAAAACTTTTGAGAAATCACAAAAAAAGATGCACAACAATCAATCTGCAGCTTACAGTGCGTGGGAAAATGCAATCCGTTTATGAATTCTGGAAGCAGCATGTGATATTCACACGTGCAATTGTCTTTATCGGGCGACACGTTTCACCGCCTAACAAATGTTATCGCACAGCGCATGACGCGCTTGCATGTGCGAGCAAGTTTCTGGAATGTTATCGGTGGTTCCATCCGCTGTCTGTTGTCGCAGAATTGTGTATTCTGATTGCATGTATGCGCGACGCGAATGGCGTAGAACTTTGTGGAAGACATGCGGGTCCTAGCGGTTACTCTGGAACATTCGACGACTGATCTATAAAAGCCGACGCGCTTGACCCCCTGATCAGATTTTCGACGACCGCCGATCATGTTCGCCGCTACTATTGTTCTTTGAGTGTAGCCTGTTTTGAGGGCTCAAGTTCGCCCAATAAAACACCCGTTTCGTTAATCAAAATTTTGCAGCCTTCTTAATCGTCACTACCACGTGATAACATGACAAACCCTTCCTGAAGCGCTGCCTAATAGTAGCTTTTTGAATGAGTTGCTCTAGCCAATGACGTTATTTTTGCATTATGAAGCACTGGAGGGCGGAAGGAAAATAGAAATAGGTTATAGTTCAGTGAGACCGGGGAAAACACAAGTGCTGTGGTGTCGTGTCCTTCTTTAGCTAACCCTTGGGTATCAGTGTTTTTCTTCTCTTTCCACGTGTCGACGTTTCGCGCTACAAAAATCATTCCTTCGGTGAAATGGCGCTTAGTTACAAGAAAAAAAAAAACTGTATCATTCCAGAAAATTGTATAGCGTGGAAGGCTATTATATGCTCTGCCATATTACAGCACGCGTGCTAGGGAGATTTGGTGGCAGTTTTCTCGTTGAATATCTGTCGCCGTTTTCAAAAATGTGAAACTTTCGAATGGCGCTAGAACAATTATTATACGTGTCGTTCGCAATTTCGCTGCGCTGCTCAGTGTGGCAGGCGCGTGGTGTGTGCGAATGCTGCCTCCATATAACTAAATATTTATGAGCATAAATATCTGTGAAATTTAAATAGTTTGCACTCTATCGCTTGCATGGGAAAAGAAGTCTGGTCTCTCGACAATTGTGCAAAATAAGATATTAAGAAATATGTGCTATAGATACAATAACGCTGTACGAAGTTCTGTTGTTCTTCAGCGAAATGTGGTAAACATTCGAGTTTTCTTTTTCATGAACTTAAGCACGGTGCAGGCGGTGCTGAAGAGCACGAACAGGCACAAATAAATTCCGCAGCATTTCATCTCACATCTTGCCGATGTCCGTTTTCCATCATTTTCTAGTTTACCACCATTTACCAGATGACATTACGATAGTGTGCCTAATAAGCATTAAGAATAAGAGCAATGTACAAATATCCTTGTGAATTACTGCGTACGACTACAGGAGCGCCGCATATTCACGCGCTCAACCATTCTTATAACCGCGCAAAAGAGGTGAAAGGCAACTGGAAGAAGAGTAAACGTCATGTGCTGACTTGTCCTATAGCCGATGTTCTTGTTAGGGAGAACACCAAATAAAACAATTAATGCCGTGGTGTTCGTGCGGTTGAGTCCTTCTTTCGACAGGACATCTTTGGCATTTATGCGTGATATGACAGGTTACGAGAAGCCGTAGCACCGTCGCACACAGACAAAAAAAACTTGTGATAACTGCATGTCAATGCCCCCCATTTCTTTTTTACATGCTAGGTATCCTCGAAGCTGGGGTTCGCTGAACCTATATGTACGCCCAGGCAGACATATTGTGTTCGCTTCCCTGGTTTTACTAATAATATAGTAATTTATAAATGAACATCTTCTTTGTGTTGTTCTTCCCGTATCCATGAGTCACTCTTGCTCCAAATTCTCACCGCTAATCAATTGCACTCTCGATGTTCCCGAGGCACATACTTTTAGAGGGAAGACTCCGTAGCATGATTTCCAGAGCTTGGTGCCCGTTTCTTGTAGATTGTATTGACTGCACAGGAGAACACTCATAACATCTGCTCGTGTGTCGACTCATGTGCGGCTTAATCAGCGCCACACACCTTCCACCCTTTACACATCGTCAATGACGCGTCCGCATTGTAGCGAGCAATTGGATTTAACGGAAACTGTCGGCACAGTTTCAGCCCTAGCACGAGCATTTGCGTTTGGCAAATAGACTGAAAAGGTGCTCATAAGTACTAAGTTATCAGAAAAAGGCGATTGACTTTATCAGACGCGTATTAAAGGGACTGCAGAACACGCTTATTCTCACTTCTGAATGGAACGCCCTTAAATGATTTAGACAGCAGGAGAACTTGAAGAAATGAAACAGCCTGAAATCAGTGACACGTCATGATACTTAAATACAGGCATCCGCGCATAGCACATACCATGTGTGGTGTTTCGGTGCACCATTCTCTGGCAACTACATAAACTCCCCGTTCATAAAACAACATTCGAGATATGTTCTGTCTAGTTTTTTTTTTCTAGTGGACATTGCACAAGCATAACTTCAAAATTTAGGCGATATGCACAGCTAAAAAGACCACTTTCTACAAAGAAGGACTACAAGAGATTGTAAGCGGCATCGGCTAAACTTATTCCTCCTGCATTAGACTCTTTTAGGCACGTTCTACAGAACAAGTGCATTTTAATCGCAGTGAAATCGTCACCTTTTTGTAAGTCAACCAATCGTAGCAAGGGAGGGGGCGATTGCTAGTTCGGTTCGTTATTTGTGAATGTCAAACACCACAACTGAAGAAGGCCACTGCTCAAGAAGGTCCGGGCTTGCTGCCTGATCTGTGAATGATCATCTTTAACTTGCTTGTTGTTTATTTGCTTTGTTTGTTTTTCTTTTAAGTCGCAGTGAAACGAGGTCGAGGTTTGTGAATGCATATAAAGGCTAATATAATCTGACCTCACGCGGGAGACAATGTCGGTTTAAGAAAGGTGAGATCCTCCAATTTTTGCTATGGTGTCGGCAGTTTAGCTAACGTCCCCGAATGCTTGGAGCATCATCGCCGTCGATGTGAGATGATATTTTACATCAGCTATGTTGCACGCAGCGCCCCGCATGTACTGCGGCTAGGCCTTATGCGAACTTCTGATAAGCAATTAGCAGATACATAGGCAACACTACCCGTATATCATTACTCCAGTTCTAAAATGGCACGGAACGCATCCATCCTTTACACCGAGAAGCCGACACTTGCTCTGTGCGCAGTCTGTTTCCATTTGACTTTAGAGGGAATGGTTTTCAGTCAGACACAGAGACAAAGAACATTATTTTGGTCCTGAGAGGTCAATAAGTGCCCCCGTTACTCATTATCTTCTCAGCACCAAAATAAACCAGGCCGCACGAATGATGGAGCCGGGAGGTTGAGATTGTCGGCGATCTCGCGGGTTCTCTGGACAGCCCTGAGTTGCTCTTCCTTGTCGGAACTGTTGACGAGCCGGAGCCAGTCTTCCTCCGAATAGGGAGACCCTCAGCCCAAACGCAAGTCGTGGCACTGTCAGAGCACGTGCTTAAAACTGCATCTGAGATGTCCACAGCGCGGACAGCCTGGATAGATGCTTCCTTGGAATTTTGAGTAAATAAATGGAGACGGAAACGTCTCAGTCGTACCGCGGAATATCTCTACGCGAGCTTCAAGTCGGCAAAGTACGCCATTGCTAGATATCAAAAAATATACACGCATTAAAGTGATAACAAAGGAAACTTAGAAATTGTAGATTCAGACGTAATTTTATTGCAATGTGTTCTTTCTGGCATGTCTGAGATGTCAGATTCCGGCCATTCTTGGATGGACTTCTGTAAGGGACAAAGAGAGAAAGAATTAAGCAATGTCAACCGAAGTGTGGAGCAAGAGCTGTGGAATGTCAGACTTTTCATCCGAAATAAGTATTGTACTAGGGCGCATGTAAATTATATCGGGAATTATACGGAATGTGCAGTTACACAAGACCGAGGGGCTGCTGACACACACACCCGTGTTTGTCTGCTTTTAAATACACCAAGTCCCATCTCTTCTCGAAAATCATCTTGTCTATCCAACACATGGTTGAGAGGGACTATTTTCCAGTATTTTCCTTCAGCAACCGCGAATGTGATGCATACTCTTCCTAATTAATGACACTCTTTTTATTCTTCCATTCATTATTCTTATTGTGGTAAATTATTGATTCATGCGGGAATGGAATCCTAGTATAAAACACCTCAAGCGCACATTAGCGACGAAATTTAAGAAGTTATTACTTTTCTTGTGCAGAAGAGTGGAATAGCCCTGACCACCAAGACCGCTCCCCTAACTAAGGCCGTACTTTCCTAGCCCGTACCCATAGGCAGGCGTTCCTTGACCGGCTCAATAGCCGTACGAGGAGAGACAACTCAGTGGGGCATGGTAATCTCCGTAGGCGGCGGGATCAGCTACAGAGTAACCGTAGGGAATGCTGGACTACATGCAAAAGGCACAAGTGGCCAATGCGAGGAGGATGCATGCACGGATCTGCAATATGAGTAGCAACAGCTTGGAGTTCCTCAAAGCTCAGTACAGTATTCTTGAGAAGTACACTCGGCCTTGTGCATACTTAGGCAAAACAGCGCAAAAATAAAGCGACAGTTAAATTCACACGTACATAATTCCTTCGCCAACTCGTAATCTTTGCTAGAGGCGATATGACACTTGATATACAGATATCAAAAAGAGCAATAACATGAGCCTATAACAGGTTGTGAGATGAAAAATGAAAGTTTATCACAGGATTCCTCAAAGAAATGTTTTTGACTTTGAAGCATAGAATATTGTAAGGAAAACAGGTAGCTATATTTTTGCAATGCCTGCTGCGCCCCAAAAAAACAGCGCCAGCAAGCGGAAAAATAGTAGTCATAGGCTATTTCGACCCAGTTTTATAAATTAGAATCACACAATAAGAGGTAAGTTACGGGCTAATGAATAGGAGGGCTCTTCATTTTTATGGTCATTCTTCTCAAACAGCTACTTCTGATTGATAGGACGATGAAGCTTTTGTTGATCATATTACCCCCTAGATATTATCACAGATTGATGCTTAATTGTCCATGGAAAAGTTTTAATGCTTTTTGCGAGAACACACCCTATGCGCATTCATATCACATATTGTCTACTGTTTCTTAGAAGTCCTTGCCTTTAGATAGAGTGCGGGTGTATTGGGATGACAGAGAGGACCTATTATTAATAGAAAAAAAATTTTGTCTTTCAAAAGTGCAAGTTTGGAACTTAATCTGTGGGATACCTTTATCTTCTAACAATAAGTGCCGTGATAGTCGTGGCCGCTGTTTACCAGGTATCAGAACGGAAATGGTTTTGCGGACAAATTTATTGCAGAGCTCGCGGTGTGGATTGCTCTACGTGGCGGCGCAGAACGTGACCCAGCGCAATGTCACGTTGTGGCGTTTAAAGTGCCGATTAGGGATGATTTTTATATATACACAATTAAATGGAAAACCACCTGGAAAATGACTACTTTTATTTGTGTATTTTCAAAAGAGCACATTAAATATGGCATCAAATAAGTAATTTCAAAAGTTTCGGTCATCACATTACAGCTGGGAAGGACCACTCGAGAAGAAAAAAACAATAATTCAACGTACGTGCCCGCTATATGCGCATGGTCGCAAAATATTTAGCGTGTGCCTTTTTCTAGAATATGCGAAGCGTTTTACATCGTTAGAAAACACCAAGAACCTGTGAAATTAATCAGTGGTAAAATATATTCAGTAATCTTGTGCTGCACTTTCTTATAGGCAGATAAACTTCTAGTATGTGGGGCAAATACAATGTATATACAATTGCTAGAAATAAAGGTTTCAGATTGTAATGGAGACAAAAGTATGCTATTACCATGGTGGAACGAAGCAGCAGATCTCCACAGAAGCAACTGACGCGTATTAGCGCCGGTACAGGGAGCTTTAATAATGTGCTGCACCGTCCGTCATTGCTGTTTTCCAAGAACAGGTGCGCTTTCCCTTTCTTTTTTTTAATGAACGCTAAGTTTGCGCAAATAAGGACACCTGGTTGGCAATATTACTTCATTTGTACTGGTTTAAATTCTGCAGTGAGTTTAGCCTTTGCTGTCGCAGCAGTCTAAAGGTGTCGTTACAAAACGCGTGCAGTTGCGTTTACCGGTTAAGCAAGTAGCACTTAGCATATGAACGACTGCGGATTTTGCTTATTCGACTGTCTTATCGGGACTCTACACAGGAGCACGTGTTACCGACACTTCTACATGTTAGCGCCCGCGTTCACGACTAAAGTGTGCTGCCAGTGTCAATTTTATGCAGAAGTACGAAGTACACGATACGTAATAGTAGCTGTCTTTATTAAGACGATGAAGAAAATATAGAGTTGTCATTACTATTTCTTTTTTCGCATAGACAAATGATGAAGCAATGAAACCATAAAATGATATCTGTAATGTAGTGAAGCCGAGTCTTTTTGTTCGTGTAATTTATAGGGTTGGGACAATGTAGGCATATTGCTATATTAAGCAAACTGTGTCGCTTTTGGTATTTCGCGTAACTTGATAAACGTTATATTGTTTTAGTTAGCGTTTCTGTTTAACTTTGGATCGTGTGCTATAGTTTCCCTAGTACGAAGCTGGTACGTGACGCAACGGGTCGATAGTTAGGTTTTCTTTTATTATCAGTGGTTTCACTGCTTTATCCTTGGCGTAATACCCTGGGATTGGGTGCAATGCATGTCCTAACATACGTCAAATTAGTTACAACGACAAATATCCACAGATTATTCCACCATATAGAGTAAGCAGATATAGAACTCTGTGTGAATACCAGTGAAAAATAATGGAACTTAAACGAGACACTTCATTTTCCGATACTGATGAAG
Organism: Dermacentor andersoni; assembly: GCF_023375885.2. NCBI lineage: Eukaryota > Metazoa > Arthropoda > Arachnida > Ixodida > Ixodidae > Dermacentor > Dermacentor andersoni. The sequence continues at coordinate 98,784,615 of NC_092816.1, forward strand.
TCGTCATATTGCTGGTTTGATTTTGGCAAACTGTTGCTCAAGTACCTCATGTTCTTGACATTTGTTTCAAAGCCACGGCATATATATGTATACTATACGAAGCGAGCAAACAAGTACACCAAGAACGGGATAGGGGAAGTTACCAACACTTATTATTTGATCTAAAGAAATTATATACATATGGAAATGAAGTGGTTGAAAAGACAGCTGCCCGCAGGTAGGATAGGAACCCGTGTATTTCCTTTAGGTGTGCGATGCTCTTAAATATTGAGCTGACATGGCACTGTTTTGCCATTCATTTCCTCGGACATTTATACTTATCTACTAGAACTAGCCATGGGAGCATTAGCCAACGATACCACTTATGGATTTCACGGTGCATGTAGAACATCCTTTCTACCATAGGCGTCGCGTCAGCGTGGGCTTTTTGGGTGAAGGCAACTGGTCAATAAACCCACGCTTGCCACCTAAATGATTATAGCTGTTCGATTCAAGGCCTTCACTGTGTATTGAACGAGACGAAAGGAAACTGTGAGGCCCGATATTTATATGCGATATCATCAGAAGTCAACAAATCAGGGCACCAAAAACAAAATAGGGGAAAATATCTTTAATAAAGAACAAATCAAAACACGTGATCAAATGAAAACATGGCGGTTCATCCCCAGATTTATTGCTTCGAATATACAATTTATGCTTGTATGTTCAAACTCCAGCGCCGCGTTGTGTAGCTCAAAAAACACATAAGCAATCAAAACCCCGCCATCGCTCAAGCCGAAGATTTTCAGTAATCGAAAAAAAAAAGAACGTTAGAAGTATTTGGCCTTCAATAAAGTGAGACCATTCGCATAGGTAATTCTTGAGACTGTGCGTAGGACTCCACACTATGTTGCTGTCTAAGCTTCTCTTGCATGTAGAGCAAACTATAAATGTGTCCGCGAGTACTGTGCATGCGACTTGGCCTTCACTGCTATAGTTTAACAATTTTTATGCAAGATCATTTCTCATCAGAGTTCAAGAAAACCGTCAGGTGGCAATATCGAAAAGAAAAAAACGGATGCGGGGCGACAAACAAGCTCTACATTTTTCACGTTCCTGCCCGCGTGGCTAGACAATTCAATTATTGAACTATATGAACTCTTTTTGCTGGCAAACCGACGTTGTTCCAGCATGCTACTAAGTATTAAGGCTAGTTCTTTTCGGTTACAAAGCCATATTTCTTATTCGGAGCAAAATATCTTTATGGAGTCATCGCATATGGCATTTCAACATATGTTTAGTGAAAGAAGAGCGTTGTTTTTTCTGCGATATCAATTATATGAGCACTCGAAGCGCCTTTGTGTCGACGTCGTTGGCACCGGCGTTGTCGTTCGGCCGAGCTGTCGATCATTCAAGCGAGTAGCGCGCGAGGGCGATTCGAAGGGCCCTGATACGCGAAGAGAATTCAGTGCCAAAAGCGACGAATACAAGTGGACAAGTAGTCACCATCCGCTCGATCGGCTCCACCGAAAAGCTAGGGCAGCATTCTCGCTTCCACTGTTGACATCAACGTAGCGTGCAGGCGCATTGGCATTCCGGTTGAGCACATATGTAAATGTCACACCCTGGATCGTCAAGACAAATGTGTGTAATCAATAAAAACAGGAACAATGCAACACAGGACAAGCGAGTAAACAGGACAGAGCGCTGTATCACGGGACACGTGAGACAACGTGATACAATCACGGGACAGCGCTCTGTCTTGCTTACTTGCTCGTCCTGTGTTGCGCTGTTCCTGTTTTTATTCTAAAGATGAACCAACCAGCCCCATTGAACACACTGCTAATGTGTAATCAATTCTATGGAGAGCTAACAATGCCAAAGCTTTTTCTTCGGTCTCGTGTCTGGCACCATTGAGATGCGACATCTGTAACGCCGGTGGGGCCGCTCCCCTGTGCCGTTACTAGAACATAATTACGGTTGCCAAAGTCCATCCTCAGAGATCTCGATTCTCGGCCCATTTCTCGTTCCCGCTCACCAAGTGGCGCACAGTTTTGACACTGCTACATTCTGTGAGGGAAGTCTAGTGGCCATGTTATTTACAATTCCAGTACCACTCCATGTGAGCCTTTTGTTTTAATGTCATTGGTATTCTTTTGGAACTTCAGCCACTTTTATGATACTCGCTGTCTATGTCTCTAACCATTTTGCCGCCAGCATGAGTCACGGGATAAACCATTGTTGAACAGGTAGTGTATTGGACTCCTGTGCACAGTGAACAGGGTTTGAAACCAAACTTCGGACCAAGTTCGCTCACTGAGTAGGCGTGGGACTGTGTACGTGCTGGCCGTTCTCCAACAAATTCACTTGTATATTGTAATATATAATATAATTTACTTGATCACTTGTAATGTGGCACTGGATAAGTAGCAGTGGCTATGAACCGCTCTGCACAGAACCTCTTTGACGCCGACTTACGGCATTGGGTATGTGCCACTCTTCAATCAACCTGCTTGATGCGAACAAATGTAGGTAGGTATACACCACTCGGTATATGTCACTCTATAATGACGAAAACTCTCCTTTACATTTCTCCGACGCTTAGTAGAATTGAGCCCGCGCCACGCGTTGTCCTTGCGGTGGTGTCGCTAGATGGCGCGCGTCTACAGTGGAAGCTCGACAGAAGAGCCTAGTTTTAAGACGGTTTTGGCGTTGGCAATATGGCGTGTCTCTTGACTGCTTCTATGCTAAGCACACTAATGTTGATTTTCATCGTTGACTTGTACTACGACATCCTTTCCGAATACAAGCAGGGACTTCCTTTAACGCATATCCTAAAATGAGCTTAGTAGTCAATTACAGATAAGATATTTGTTTTTATGCGTAAACACACAAACTTGTCTTTACACAAACCTTAATTACAAACTAAAACCGGCATCTTCCGAAAATTCTAGCGAGATTAGGGTAATTGCTTTTATCAATGTGCGGGAAAATAGGCTTTGGAGATTTGCAGCGCTTTCATTGGCCGGAAAGCCTGTTCAGGCCCTTCTCTTTCCTGAGGGCGACTCTCATGCGAGCCTTCACGAAGTCGCCGCAAGTTTCTTTACTTTCTCCCTCGAATATTTCTGTTCTCCTTTTCTCGTCCCTCAGTGAATGGTAGCTAACCGGACGCTCTTGCAGTTAAAATTCCTGCCCTCTACCTTTCTTTCCTCTTCTTTTAAAGATTGTACTTCGCTGTCAAACATTAAACTTCACACCTCAAGACAAGTGTTCATCATTCGAAAATGAATGTTATTTGAGAGGAATGTATTGTATTATAGGGGGTTATATTCTTTTAATATATTTCAAACAGAAAGATCTGCCGCATACTTTTCTGTTGGCCCATCCCCTGGGCTTTGTTTAAGCAATGGTAGATGTATTTTTAATGACTAGACATTTTCCCGTTAAAACAATAACCTTTGACCCGTGTCCAATGACTTTTGTTTCGATATGGAAGCCTCTGATACTGAGGTTACACAGGAAAAGTGTAAACCTGCATAGCTTTATAATCTTTTAGGAAAATCTTTCCCAAATACCAATCTTATTGCTCTGTGATCTGCAGTCCCAAGGCAAGACATGATTTCCGTAGCAGGCAGTATGACATATTCGTTACTCTCGTGAATGCTCGTGCCGTTTCTCAGCAAATATAAAATGCAGGAAACTTGATCACAATATGAGAAGAAAAAAAGTTCTACCTTGTGAACTGTAGAATTCAATAAAGATCTAATGTGTGATGTTAGCGTCAAGTTAGAAATTCAGATGTTTTATCACGTCAGTGTATCAAGAGCAACAAGGTTTCCATTCAAAGATGCATGCTGTCGAAGAGGTAAACGTGTTTCACGGGTGCCATTAAACACTTATATATGAAAGTGACATTTACCTGTCACGTATTTCTTGCGGACTTGCAAAGTGATATTACTGAAACATGTTTTGGTTCCATTTCCTTGCATATGTGGCTTTACCAAGCCAACTCATTTGCTAACCGAAGGGAAAGACGTCCTACTTCGAAACAAAATATATTCAAATTTTTTGATGGTATCGTCATGTACCAGGTGCTAATATAGTAAACTAGCGCTGGATGGTGAAATAAGTGACACTGCTAAACATAGTACTACAGAGTTTAACCGATTTGCGCTTTGTATTGGAAGGTAGACAATGTCGTCAATGCCATAAATATGCTACAGCCCTGCTCAAATATCCCGATATCTTAGATTACAGAAAATACTACGTGCAAGCAAAAAGCAAACGCTTAATTCCTTTATTAGTTCCTCGCTTGAAACGGTGCCTAGAGGCCGAAAATCTTTGTGACATGTCTGCAAGACCTTTTTGTACGTGAAAATTTCTTGGAGGTAGTAATTATCGCACTTTTTAAGTCTTGCGCTAAAGGAGAAGGTGTACTTCTTTGCTTTTACGTAAACCTGAAAGAGCAGCGACAATTGTTGAATTGCCGCTACAATTAAATGACAACGACTTAAACTATATCGTCATCAGTGCTCTTTAAGTGAAATTGTATGGTCGCAGCCGGTCTCTGTAATGTGAATAAATAACATGCTAAGTAATCAATTTATCACCATGCTGAGAACAATCAAGAAGAACGAAATTTTCCCTGTGTAACCATAAACAGGAAGAAATCCAATATCAGTGCGGAGGACTCGTCAATGTCAAAGTAACTAGCACACATGTCATTTTGAGCGCAATCATCATATAACAATACGAAGAACAAACTTACATAGTAATCTACACTCTAACCACCTTGCCTGCTTTTAAGCCGAGCAGAAATGCGTGCGAAATGCAGTTTTCGTGCTGGTTATCTTGGTAACGACATCTCTCTGCTAAGAGACCAAGCAAGGCTAAAATTGTTGTGGAATTTAAACCAATGTGGATGAACTAATATTTCACACGGAGCGTCCTATTTGCGTAAATTGAGCGTTGCAGAAAGAAAGAGCACAGCACAAGGATTCAAAACTCACGTGGCTCTCTGTCGAGGTCCTATAGTATAGAAGGACTCTCGATCTGCATGGCCATCATCAGTCAGTTGCTCTTGGGAACGTCTGCTACTTCGTTCTATCATGGTAACAACACGCCAGCTGTTCTCATTAGGGGGCAAAGCTTTATTGCGAGCTATATATGCCGTGTAGTTTAGCCGTGCAGACAGTTGATATTCATGCCAATTTTAAATGTGCCACCGTAAAGCGAAATGGTTTCGCTTGGATATAGTTATCTTCGAGGATTAAGCTTTAAGGATATTCAGCTGTTTCTGAGAAAGCCAGGCATAAATATTTCTCGACAGGGAATCTCAGAACCAATACATTGCCATTTTCGTCGGAGACGTCACTCTGGCGGAGAAGCAAATGTAACGCGCATGCCGCCTGTAGCGCACAAGTCATCAGGAGTAGCATAAACAAATGCGGATTTATCACGAAAGCTTTAGCATGCAGAGGTATGGTAAGGCTCCACACATGAAGTAAATGAAGGAGGCAAAGACAGGGAGAAGGGCTTGATTAAAAAAAAAATATCAAGATGACCCTAAACTCAGATATAGGAAAATGCAACTAAGGAATGCGGGCACTGGTTAAAGCAATGGAAGAGAGCTTCCGAGTGAGGAGTGTATAGCTCCTGCCCATTGCATAATATATTTTGAACACTGATTTGTTTCTATCACGGCTGCTACTAAACGTATGGACAACTGCCAGCAGTACAATGATATTTGCACGTCCCATTACAAATCTTTTTGTATAAATGAAACTTCCGGCTGTAAATGGTAAGGAACTTTGCGCCCTTTCAAACCTGATATTTGTGGAGATGTCGAAGTAACATGATTGTATATCTTTCTTTTGAATGATAGTGGCAAGCTTCCAGTCAGTATCCGAGGATGTTTGCCATATGCACTCCCACCCAATAAACGGGGTATAGCGTTTGTGAACAGTTCTAATATTGTGGTTCTGAGCCGCGCGTGAAACATGAGACCGTGAAAGCACCTAGTTTACCTCGACATTTCAACAGGCATGGACAGCGCTTATACGAGAAGGAAGGGAGGAAAGATGGTGGAGCTGGCAGCCTTGCTTACCCAAAGAGCCATGACACGAGTACGACTGCTTCTGGCACGCCTATCTTTCACAGGCCTCGAAGAACTCTTTTCAGACCCAGTCGCTATCAAATCAGGAGTGTTATGCCTCCTTCAAGCTACAACAAATGTGTCTGCGGCCCTGAGACATGGTTTGTACACTTCGCGCGGGGAAACAACCGTGCAATCAATGATTGCCAGAGCATCGCATGTGCCACGTCAACGTCCGAGGCTATGGGCGAGACGCATGCGAGTTAGAAAGTCGAAACTGTAATTTGTGCTCAAAAGCAGCGCTAGGCTATCGCAGCGACATTTATCGCGGTAGGTAGGTGGATATTGTTTCTATATTTCATTGTCTCTTGCAGCGTCGACAGGCGCTAGCGAAGAACAAAGAATAACAATAAACGGGTGAAACAATTCAGAATGGCTCTAACATTGTGGTACTGAGCCGCGCGTAAAACAGGTGACCTTGAAAGTGACTAGGTGTCTTCGACATTTCAACAGGTTTGGACAGCGCTTATACGAGAACGACGGGGAAAAAGATCGCGTAGCTGGCCACCTTCCTTACCCGAATTATTAACGTCATATACCCAGTTGTACAGGTCGGCCACATCTATCGCAAATGTTCATGTCATAGCTCTGGAAAAACAAAACATGGAAAACGTGCGCTTTCCTTTATGCAGAAAACGAGGAATAGTGCCTTAGTATAGGTGCAGGCTATGGATCCCAATAGCTCTCGCATTCTAAGAGAATGATTTACCGTCGGAGCTTGGACGCCGAGTGACTAAGCGATGGAATGCAATACAAATCATTTTCCGTATGCTTTTAACAGTTTTATATGAAGAAAAAAGACACAAGTATATGTCTTATCTCCAAGGGCAGCAGATTCACTCTTGTATAAATGCAGCTGACAAAACTAACCTTTTCTTTTTCTGCAGAATTTACTCCTGTTCCTACTCACAAAAATTAAAAAAAAAGTACACATATTCTTGGCAGTAGAAGACTACATCGTAAATGGGTTTTCATTACTAAAATTCATCATATTCAGAAAAAAAAAATAAATGGAGGTGCTGGGTATCGATCCCAGTACCTCTCGCATGCTAAGCGAGCGCTCTACCATCTGAGCTACACCCCCGGACGGGAAACAAGGGGGCACTCGAATCGCTTTTCAAACCGCAAACGAGATAGAACGGGTGAGTGAAACAACGCGCTTTCTTCGTCGTCCTTGTTCGAAAGACACGGACGCCAACGGATGCCCGCTAGCGAGTGTCTTCAAGGACGTCCGGCTTTATGAGGTGTAGTGCTGCTCTCTATGCTGCTCTGGTAATAGAATACTGTGGTTTTAGGGGACAAAACGACAATATGGTTAAGAGGCACGCCGTAGTGGGAGACTCCAGATTGTTTCGACCACCTACGGGTTCCTCAACCTGCACCTAAATCTAAGCACCTAAGTCTATTACATTTCTTCTTTGTCGGAATGAGGCCGCGTATATTTACGATAATGACGGCATATTTACCAAATTGACATGAAGGCGTTTTACGTTGCTGTGTTATCAAGGGGTTTTGAGATTGTGCGCACCCGAAATTTGGGGGACACAAAACGCCAGGCGCATGAAAGTACGCTAAAATATGTGCAAAGGTACGAAAGCAGGGCGTGGGGCTTTGTGTACGCAAAGACCCCTTTGTGTGCTGTTTTCTAAAACTCCCTATATTGTCTTTTATTTTCTCTTTTCTTTCTTCTGCCTGCATTCATTTAGAGCCTTCATCGCCCTTGCATAATAGTACTGAATGCATCTGCGCCGGCCGACCTCGCTGGTTTTAAATAAATAACTATTTCGCTAATAAAAATACGTATAGCCCTTCTTTGCCTAGCCGATGAATAATCCCCAAAGCATAGTAGCAGTGGTACCCAGAGGGATAGAGATGAAATGAATTTCTATGATGATTTAGCGGTAACTGCGAGAGGAATGGCCGAGCATTACGTGGCATCTCTTTGAGGTCCCGAATGCATGATTTAAGCCGAGTTCACGACGTTGCAAAATGTTGTTTAGGAGCTTACTCGGCACACGTCCTGCTTCTTCGTGCAGCGAAGTGAGACTAACGGTGGTGCGGAGCAGACCGGCGTCAGTGGCACTATGTTTATCTACCACCGTAAGCGGCTTCCCACACTTCATACTCATACACGTTTTCTCCACTTTCACATTTGTAATGCTCGCGCATTAAAAATTAAAAAAGAATGGAGTTTCACACTGGAGGGGGTGGGTATTGATTCCAGTACCGCTCGCATGCTAAGCGAGTGCTCTACCGTCGAAGATACACCACTCGGACGGGGGAACAGCGCAGCCTCAAACATTTTGAGAAACTTGCCGCGTTCCTTCGCCTCAACGCGTTTCTTCATCGACTCATGTTGAATAAGGATTAGCGGCTATTTGAGGCTGAATAACTGAGAGAGCTCCGCATACCGTACTTCCCCCCGTAGGACTTCTTTCAACGTCAACCTCGCCTCCTTCTCCTTCTTACCAAACTACGTGACAACCACGTGATAACATTCGTTGTCACCGGCTGCGGTAGCCTTCCGTTGCTGAGCGCGAGATCGCGGGCTCGACTCCCGGCCGCGGCGGCCGTATTTCAATGGAGGCAAAAAGCAAAAATGCGCGCGTATTTATATTTAAATGCACCAAGTGGTAAAAAATATTCTGGAGTCCGCCTTGATGAAAAATAAATTTTCTGCAATGCACGGCTAACTCGCTGAAGAAAAAATGTCATAAACAAGCAACTACGGCTTCTCAATGACTACTTGAAATCAGAAAGGGACGTCACAAGACTTACATTCAAGGTCAGCGTCGGCCGGTTCAACAAATAAATATTTGCTATTCCAAAACATCAATCAGATTAATATAGATTTCGTCATGTCTTGTGCTGCTCTGAATGCAACTCGTTATTGACAAGTGTATGTCAGTTGTACAAGATAAATGTATGTGTAATATGTTCTTACTCTTAGAACGCGTTTCGTGCTGGTGTAAAACATTTTCTGCTCAACTAATACTGGATCGCTTTTGTTGCCAAAGAATGAGATCGAGGTTGGCTCACTTCTTGTGTAACATCTCTTGCGTTTGGCACAGTTTTACAATACTGCTATATTGTGATGCACCATTGAATGATATAAAATGTGTGCAAAGGGGCATGAAAATTGAGAGCCGTAGTCGAAGACAATGCCAGCAAGAAGGCGGCAATCACATTTATACTAAGGTCAGTCAAAGCACACAAATTGTCTTTATCGGCTCGAGGCGTTCGAGCATTCACAATGATAGCAAGGTTTAGCGTGGCGCTTGAACTCCAGGGAGTGTGTTTTAAGTATACACTGTAAACTAGTTTAACCCCCTAAAAGTGCAGATGAGTGCAAATCTGTCTATAACTCACACCCTTAAAATCCAAAAGGGTGTGAGGGTGTGAGGGTGTGAGGGTGTGAGGGTGTGAGTTATAGATATAGACACGCCCACATCCACACTCAAGGACGTAAATTAGTTTACAGTGCACGCGGGTGCTGTATTTCGGATGAAGGCAGCGCGTAAGGCCATTCGTGTGCGCAGAACGAACAGCACCCTCGAAGGTACTAGGCGTCTATGAATGCTGAAGGGGTTTCGGAACGCCGCCAAGGATGCTGTCGGTGCTAAGTCTACCGGCGCTAACATATGAGGCAGAAACGAAGAATATTACGCGTAACGTTAAGAGACAGGAAGAGAGCGGTGCTGATCGGAGAGCAAACGGGGTTAGCCGATATTCTAATTTACATTAGCAGAAACAAATGCAGCTGGGAAGGCCTTGTAATGCGTAGGTTAGATAATCGGTGAACCATTAAGGTGACAGAAGGGGTGCCAAGAGAACAGAAGCACAGTCGAGGATGACAGAAAAATAAGGTGATGAAATTAGTAAATTGGGAGGCGCGAGTTGGGAATCAGTTAGCGCGTTGAGGAGGAGCGCGAAAGATCGTCGATTACACGGGACAAAAAAATGCCCTGCCTTGAGCTGTGAGCAATTTACGATGGGCGCCGTGGTGTAGTATAATATCGTGTTGTAACATATCGGCAACGTCATAGCAGTGCTGGTAGGGAGCGCTCGAGTGATTACATACCTGGCCGCATCATCTAAAGCATAGGCGACTCACTTGCTGCCGGATTTGGACTCAAAAAAAGAACCGAGAAGGTCTAAATCTACACGGAAGAATTATTTGGGTGGGATGGAAAGCGGTTGAAGCATTCCAGCGGACAATTCGGCAGTTCGTTTCTGACGTTGGCGTTTATCGCAAGAGGCCAGGTAACGTCGGAGAGACCGGGCGAGACCGCGCCAAAATTATTATTCTTGATAGTGAAGTTCTGACATTTTACGACGTAATGAGACCCATCGAACTCAGCTGCGACGCATCAGCTTACGGACTCGGGGCTGTTATATCCCACGCAATGCCGGATGGAATCCAACGGCTGCTGGTGTTTGCCACGTAGCACACCCGGGAGCGCCAAACACCATTGTGCACAAGGGAAAAAAGAAGCTTGCCCTTGTTGTTGTCTTATAGCACTTCCAGCGTTAACTATATGGTCATCATTTTAACCTAAACACTGTCCAGCAGCCGCTGCTGAGTATTATCGGGCAAGGCAAACCCATCACGTCCTTAGCTGTAGCAAGAATTTAGAGATGGGCGACAACGCTGGTGGCACATCAGTAACTACTATAGTCTAGGAAAAGAAAACGAGAGAAAATGAACTGCCCAAACAAGAGGCAATGAACGTGACTGTGTTGCTATTTTTGATGTGGTGCCACTCCCTGATGCACAGGCAACACAACAAAACCAAATGAGCCCTGCTGCTTAGTTCGGTTATGTGCTATATGCTCTTCGGTGTGGGTTTTGTTCAGGTCCGCCATAGCACTGCATTTAGCTGCTGCTTGCGGTAAATCCCAATCCCTTTGTCGGTCAGGTGAGCTTGACGATGACTTGTCACGAGTACACAGCGGTTTTTGTGACGTCACCTTGGAACAGTTGGGGTTAGCATGAGGCCCTTTCACGGTTGCTGTTCCTTTCCTTAGCCTGTCTCCGCATTTCGGCAACCCGTATTCTTCATGTCGTTGGTGTTCGACTGGAACTTCCACTACGCCCTGAGTTTCAGCCACCGGTGTGTTTGGCTGAAATCAAAATTTACTATGTGGGTTTGCATAATTTGCTGCCTAGTCTGAACGCCTCAAAAGCTACGGGGCAAGATGGGATATCACACAAGGGCGTAAGAAGTGTCACACTATTCTTGCGCAATATTTATGTGCTATGTAAAATTGTGTCCTGACACTGGCATGGTTCCAAAAGATTGGAAGACAGCAAATGTTCTTTCTGTAGTAAGAAACTAGAGCGAAACTATCGTCCTCTATTCATCATCATCATCAGCCTGTTTTATGTCCACTGCAGAGCGAAGGCCTCTACCTGTGATCTCCGCGACCCCTGTCCTGCGCCAAGCGATTCCAACTAGCGACTACGAATGTATTATTAAAACCATTAGAGACTGGAACTTCCTGAAGACATAGTAAACATAACCGATAACAGTGTCTTTTTTCATCGTAAATGCCTGTGAAATGTGTGTTATAACTTTACATCAGCTTAGTATTTGCATATTGTAATAAATTCGTATAGGGATATGCTACTATCTTTATATTCTGCATTCTGCTTTCGTATTCTGTTCTGGAAACGTGTTTAAACTGTGTCGACTTTGTATATTACACCCTGCCCATTCCGCCGAAATGCCATTTCGGCATTGCAGGAATTTTGTAAATAAGGAAAGAGCACCATGTACAAGCAACTAAAACAGTACATTGGGAGAGAAAGTGGGTAAGATTCCGCCCGCATAAGGTCGGTATTAGCGACAAGGTTCATGAACCAGACATTATCTCGTTCTAAATCAACTAGTGGTAGCAAGGAAGGACAGATTGCTTGTTTGGTTCAACATTAGTCAATGAGAAACACCATAAATATTGACAATAGGTAAGAAGGCCTGCGTCTGCTGATTGATATCTGAATGATCTTCTTTAAGCTGCTCGTTGGTTCTTTGCTGCGTTTCGCTTTTTTCTTTTATGTCGCACTGAAATTACACCGTTGTTCGTCAGCGTTCGTCAGCACATCTAAAGACAAATTCATTATTAACCTAACTTGAGTGACAATACCCATTTCTCACTTGTGAGAACCCGCAAATTAGGCTACGGCAGGCAAAAATACCTCACAGCCAGCGTCCATCAACGCGCGGCTGCATCACCGACGTCCATCATTGACGTGTCACGTCAGCTATTGTGCACATAGCGCACCGTTTCTACCCGGCCAGGCATCAGGCTTTATGTGAAATTCAAATAAGGATTATGTTAGACACACATGACCAACATTACCGAATATGACACAGCTAGATACCCTAAACTGTGCACGTGGTAAACTAAATGCCAAGAAGGTTAGAAATTGTACATTTAAAAGTAGTTTTATTGCGAAGTATTTTTCTGCCATTTCTTGAGATGTCAGTTTGCGGCCAATCTTGGGTCAATTTCTGTAAAAGAGAAAGAAGAAAAGGCTTGAGATTAAACAAAATCTAGAGTAAGGGTCAAAAACAGGCGTTAAGTATCAGATTCGCCATCGAAAATCAGTTTAGCAGAAGGGTGCACGTAAATATTATTGATGATTTTACGGACAGCGCAGAAACAACACGGAGGGACTGCTATCACACACGCACACGTTTGTCTGCTTTTCAGTTTTTTGTTACTCCGCAATGCTTCTGACCACGAAAAATAAACAATCCTAACTCCGCACTCACTTGTTTACTGAACCATCACATGAGTTGTATGGTGTTTGGAGCTAATATTTTCATTTTTAATGGAATATGCCCATATCTACATAATCCGCAAACAAATTGAGAGAATGACTAAAGGATATATTTCGTCGCCCTGACCCATATTTGTTTTGGAAAGCATACCAAGAAGATTCAAATGCACCACGCAACATATTGATCACTAACAGAAACATCAAATGCAATATTCTCCGTACTTTTTCCTTCGTGCTCTGTGTTTTCTCGTACATCTATATGTCAATTCGCAAAAAAGCTGAGAGCGAGAATTATCCCATATTTTTTTTTGATCAACCAAAACTCGAAAACATATTCTTCCTAGTAACTGTAATCTCCCTTCTTAATTCTAGTCACTATCCATAGTGCAGTGGACCAATGCTTCATGCTTAAAAGCAAGCCTAATCTAGCAGGTGTCAAGAGCACTTTAGAGGTGGAAATTCATTCGTTTCCTTACATTTCTTGTGCGGAAGAGTGGAATAGCCGTGACCACCGAGACCACTTCCGTAGCTTAGGCCATAGCTTCCTAGTCCGTAGCCATATGCGGGAGCTGCTTGGCCAACTCCGTAGCCGTACGAGGACAGAGAACCAAGTGGGGCGTGGTAAGCTCCGTAGGCGGCGGGAGGACGTACAGAGTAATCGTAGGGATAGCCAGAGTAGACGCCAAAGGCACAAGTGGCCAGGGCCAGGAGGACGCAAGCACGGATCTGCAAGATAAGTACAAACGGGTCGAAGTTAGCGTAAGCTTAGGACTACAGCTTTCTTGAACAACACCCCTGGCCTTCTGCATGCTTACACAAAACAATGCCAAAATAAAGCGCCAGGTGGAGTCACACGTGCATAATTGCTTCGCTAACTCGTAATCTTTGCTGAAAGCGATACGCCTTTTTATGTACAGATATCAACAGGAGCAAAACATGAGTCCATAACTGGTAATTGCATAAAAAATTATAGTTTATCACAGGAATATTCGAAGAAATCTTTGTGACTCTGAAGCACAGAGTATTTTAATATAAAATGATAGCTATCTGTTCGAAAAGCCCGCTCCGGAAAAATTACAGCACAAGCAAGCAGACAAAATCAGTGGTTTTAAAGGTCTTTAGACAAGCTTTTTGGACGACAGTAACGCAGTAATAGGTAAGTTAGAGGCTTATGAAAAGCAGAGCTCTTCATGTTAATGACCATTGTTCTTCAACCATGTACTGTTTATCGATGCGACGATGAATCTTCGGTTGAGACACGTTGCAGCACACAACAGCTCGTCCACTCTAACGCTATATGATCAGTACAACAATTTTCTAACTTGTCCACGTAACACACAGGATACGCACTCATATCCCACATAATCTACAGTTTCTTGCAAGTTTTCGCTTTGAGGAAAGAAAGAAGTGCTAGGTAGTTGCAGCAATGATTGTGTGGCAAATATGAAGGATCACAGTGGCGTAAGAAATTATGCTGTTCATGGCGAACGAGTCAATTATCACAACAACAAAGCCCTTAAGTATGCTGTTATATTAGGATGACAGAAATGACAAATTATTTGCAAAGAAAAAACTCTTGTTTTTCAATTCCATGTTTCAAATTCAGTCTGTGGGACATCAATGCCGTCTAACAAGAAGCGTAGTGATAGTCGTGGCCACTTTTTACCTGGTATTACCGGGGGAATGGCTTGGTGGACAAAATTAGTCTAGAGCTGGTGCTGTGGTTTGTTCTACGTTGTCGCGTAGAACCCAGCGTATTGTCATGCCTTGACGTTTCGTGTGAAGATGTGATGACGAATAATATTGGGACACAATTATAGGGAAAACAATTTTCTGAAGCAAGCAAACAGATAAAAACTGTCTTGAAAGCAGCAAGTTCAAAACTTTCATTAACCACGTTGAAGAAGGAAAGCCTGATTCGAACAGAAACAGCAGTGATCGAGCGCACACGAGTTCCAAAAGCACTCTGTTTAAAGATATTTCGCATCTGCTTTTATCCACAAAATCCCTCGTCAGTACTCCACAGGTCAACAGAGTTCTCGGTAATTTTTGGCTGACTGCGGAATAGGCAGAGAAACATTTAATATGCATGGCAATTAAATATTATGTACATATGACAGGTCGATATGTTTTAGATTCAAATGAGCACAACTAGCACGGCATTACCATGCTGGAATGAAGCAGCAGATGTCCACAAAAGCAACTGTCGGTTCTTAGCGCACAGCGACTCAACTTTTATAGTGGGCTCCACAACGCACAACTGCTGTTTTTCACCGATTGGAGTGCTTTTCTGTATTTTTAAACGAAAAATTCCGCAAATGACGCACCTCGTTGTTAATATTACTTCATTTTATCTAGTTTAAATTTTGCAATGGCTTTGGCCTTGGCTGTCTCAGTAGCCCAGTGCTGTCGTTGCAAGACGCGTGCCCTTGTGTTTACTAGTAAAGCACGTAGCACTTAGCATTTCGAACGACTGCGAATTTTGCTTATTGCACTGTTTTATCAAGGCTGTGCACAGGAGCGCGAATGACCGATCATTTCTACATGTCAGAATCCCTGTTCACGACTGAAGTATGCTGCTTGTGTAAATTTTAGTAGATTCTTAGTACATGTGTTTCAGGAGACGACGAAGAAATAGTATGGAGTTGACATGAAGATATTTATTTGCCTAGGCAATAAACGAAGGGAAGGCCCATTAATATATTTTGCAAATGTGGTGGCGCCAAGTCTTTGTGTCGAGGTAACACAAAAGATTGTAATAATGAAGGCGTATTACTATATTTACGTCATTGTAACCGTCACGGTATATTCCGGAACATGACAAAAGTTGTATACATTATGTAGCACAGTTTTTGTTTCTGGGTCCTTTGATATTCTTTTCCAAGCACAAGGAGGTACGTGACGTGACATGTCAAGATTAAAGTTTTCTATTCTTATTGCTGAGTTTACAATTTCTGATCATGGCATATTAACAAGTAGGGCGATTTTCGTTGCCCTAGAACACGTCAAACTGGACACACCTATAAACAGACTGTCATCCTATACGCACTAAGCATATATGGAAACAACAAATGGAGAGGATGCTAGTGAAAAACAACGAAATATAAACCAGACACTTCATCTTTATAGCAAAGAAGTCATCTTGCTGGTTTTAATGTTTTACAGAAGTTTGTTTAATTTTCAGTGTTATTCCTCTTCGTTTGAAGAGCATGTTGAAATGCCGATGTGGTCAGTTTATTCGCGCTTTACGCTTCAGGCATTTGTTCAGCAACAGAATGTCCGTCAACATATTTTGTTTGCTTGAATCTGTGGATAAAAGTTGTCTCTGTGGGAATCTGGGTGAAATGATAGAGCATACGTATTTTTAAAGCAATATGACTGTGATGCATTTTTTGTATTCCCGTATGAGTCGAATATGTATATATTCGTTTTTGGTTCGCATTCCCCTAGTGGCCATCTGTGCTCTCATTTATTTATCATTTAATTCAGTTAAAAAGTGGAGATCGAACATTTTTCACTATGCCGTGCTTTTGTCATTGTTTCTTGGCATGTTATAATATGATCACACACATATATACATATATATATATATATATATATATATATATATATATATATATATATATATATATATATATATATATATATACTTATAAAAAGGCAGGGCGGCTCTCTGGCTTCCACTGCTGACGCAAATGCAGCGCGCAGACACATTGGCGTTCCTGCTGAGAACATATGTCCGTATCACACCACAGATAACACCAAGACAAATGTATGTAATCGTTTCTATGGATGATTAACAACTCCGATTTTCCTTCGGCCTGATCTCCGGGATCATGGAGATTGGGCACGAGCGTTACTATTACTTTATTTCAGTCCATGCTCAGCAGCATTATTGGGCGTTCCATTTCTCGTTCTCCAAGTGGCACAGTTTTGACACTGTTGCATTCTGTAAGGCACTTCCAGCGCCCATTTTTCTTGCAATGCGCATAAAGCTCCGTCTGAACCTTGTGTTTTCATTTATTATATATTTACACAGTACTTACATCCCCATAAAGGCACTACGTAGGGGGGAACAAAACATAACCAGTAAAACAGACAAGCTTTGCCACAGTTATACACAAAAACAGAAGCACTACAATAGCATTTAGAGAATGACATACAAGTAAAGTGAAACAAACAGGTTTTTAGGATATATAATACTTACAGTTGTTTTACAAGAGCGCCGACACAGCATACAATAGAATAGTTTGTTATTTGGCACATTTACTCTAATATTTCATAAACTGGTCTACTGTCTAATTGATTTGAGCAAAAAAGATTAGTAAAAAATATTTCTTTTGCAGTTAGAGGCTGAGATCTTCTTGTTGATATCACAGTGAATCGATATGTAGTCTGGTCCCAGAAGAAAGTTATACCGATGGATACCTGTCTCATTCGTATATATTTAGTGCAATAGTTTCAGCCTGAGCCTACGTATATGTAGCAGATCCTATTCTAAGGTGGCCTTCACTTCTGAAACGCTAGAGCACGGGCTGTAATTATTACAAAAAACCTTACAACGTTGTTCTGTAGTTTTTTCAGTCTATTAATCAGGTAATCTTGATAGAGATCCCATATTACACAGGCATAATCAAGTGTTGTTCTAACATGTAAGAAGTATAAAGTTTCTTTAACTCCACGTGTTGCCTGTTTGAAATTTGTGCGAATAAAATGTAGCTCCCTACTACCTTTTGCAATGACACTGTCAATATGTGTATGCCAGGTGGGTGATTCGTTGAAATTGACTCCTAGATAGTTGTATTCTGATTGTATCTCGATAAGAGTTATGTTATATCGGTGCTGAGGTTTGGATATAGCTTCCTGCAAAAGCTTCTGCTACAGCACCTTTGAATATTTAAATTCGTGTATCATTTTTTACACCACTTCGCTACCTTATCTAAATCCGTTGGCAAAGTATCTATGTCATTTTCAGCAGTAATTTCTCTGTAACTCACACAGTCATCGGCAAATACTTTTATGGGTGATATAATTAGTTCAACAACGTCCTTTATGTAGATTATGTAGATGTAGAGCCGAGTACACTTCCCTGAGGAATGCCCGAAGAAACAGTTATTGGTGATGATGCGGCATTGTTTAGGGCTACAGGCTGTGTTCTTCCGTTTAGGTCGTTTCGTATCCCATTTTGAACTTTTTCGTTTACATTTAGTGCAGCAAGCTTTACATCTAAGAGCTTATGGGACACAGTATCGAAAGCTTTTTGAAAATATATAAAAACCTTGTCTTCCTCACTATTGTTATCAATGACTTTGAATAAAACATTCTTAAATTCTAATAATTGTGTGTTGAAGGAATCCTTGCAGGGAAGGTGTAAAGGAAGTGTTTGAGTCAAGGAATGCGGATATGTTACTGTATAGAATGTGTCCGAATATTTTGGAACATATCGACGTTAGTGAAATCGGCCTATAGTTCTGTCTGAGTTTTCTATCGTCCAATTTAAAAACTGGTGTCACGCTTGCAATTTTCCAATCTTGGGGGATGAAGCCTGTTTCAAGGGAAAGTTTACAGATGGTCGTTAAATACAAAACAATGATGCTATGGCACACTTCAAGGACCACTGGCGATATACCATCAGGTCCAATTGCTTTTGTTTCATCTCGATGGCGTAATAAGGAATCAACGCCACTAAAATCAAATTCCATGTCTGGTATCATATCGGCCAAATTTACGTTGTTCAAAAGCAAACTCTCCCCAGCAGATACCTGCGAAAACATGGATTCGAAGTGATTGTTAGACTATTCCGCCCTCTGATAGTCTGACGTCAAAGTTTTGTCGTTAAAAGTTAAAGATTGTATGGATATCTTCTTTTCGGTTTCGTTTTGCATATTTCTAAAGCGACTTTGGGTTTTCTGTCAAGTCCTTGTTTAACTTGACAAAGAAGATATTTTGTGCAGATTTAATTGTTGCTTTCAATAGATTATGGATCTCTTGCAAGCGTTTCTGATTTGTCCGACTGGCGTCGACAGGAAACCTTTTATACGTTCGTCTCGCTTTCCTTATAAGTTTACGTACTTCTACGTTAAACCAAGGCCTTTTATTTTTTTTGTCGGTGCAGGTACCTACATGAAACATGAATTTCGACTATTAGAAGTATGTTGTCACAAAACGCTGAAGACAAAGTTAATAGACAGCGTGCGTTTCACAAATAACGGAGAAGGAAAGGAAAAGATGTGATTGGCATTCTTTGTAAATTTCAAGCACTATGGCGGGACCTGACTGTCTACCCGTATCTCTAACCATTCTTCCGGCAACCTGGATCGCGTGTATTCTACGGTCAAATGGGTAGCACATCGGGCTGCTGTGCAGAAAAAACAGGGTTTGAAACAAAACGCCGGACAAAGATGGCCCAATGAATGGGTAGCGCCGCATTGCGTACCTATGGGCCGCTCTTCAACGAATCTCCTTGACACGGACATGAATCACTGGGGACGAAGCCCTGAATATGTGGCATCGAGTACGTAGCGCTCTTTAATCAAGCTCTTTGACGCCGCCTTGAAGCATCGTCCGTGTGCAACTCTTTTTCAATGAACGTCTTTGATACCAAATTTCTTCAGTCCCAGAAAGTGTGTGAGCTCGAATGAAACGCTCTGACGCCAATTTGGGAACATAGGCATGTGCCTCTGGGTATATACTGTTCTACAATGACTAAAAGCATCCTTTTAATTTATCCGCTTCTCAGCGGAAATAAACCTGCGCCATGCGTGATTCATTGCGTGTGCAACGGGAAGTGTGAAAGAGGAGCGCGGCAGCAGACATATGTTGACCTTGGCAAGATTGCGTGTCGTTAGATTGCTGCAATAGTAATCATACTAACGCCCACATTCTTCGTGAGAGGGGGACCACCAATATTTCTTGACGTTACACATTGCGCTGCGAAATCTTTTCAGCATGAGTGGAGTGGCCTCATTACTTAGCTATTTAAAAATGTGAGCAGTAGTGAAGTTAAACTGTGAAACTTATACGCAAACAATCTTTTTTTACGGAAAGAATAATTGCAAACTGAAGAGCCACGTTTTTCTCAACATTTTGCAAAATCTAGAGAATTTTTTCCATCGTAATTAAGGAAGAACAGGCTTTTAAAGTTGGTAGGGCTGTCGTCGGCCAACAAAGCAATTGAGGCACTTGTGTTGATTGAAGGCGACTAGGTTGCGTGAACAAATTTTACTTAGTGCTGCCCTCCGCGCAAATGCGCGTACTGACTACGAATTATTGCCTCTCAATTCACCTTTTCCCATCTACCAGCAAACGGTAGTCAATCAGGCACTCTCCTGCTTAACATCCCTGCCTTGGTTTTCACCTTCCATAAAGATGAAAAGTCGCTGCGAGACGCCAAACTGCACACCTCAAGAGAAGTCTATATTATTGAAAAACGAATGTTAGTTAATGGGGACTATTTCTACTCTCTGATTTATCAAAGTGATGTTTCTATACCTCTGATCTTGTAAGAAGTAGTGATTTCGTTGAACATGTAACACGTACGCCCATCTAGAGTTCTTGGTTGGATACAACTAATATTATGAACTCCACCGGTATTGTTATAAAAGAATGTGCAAACAATGCTCTCATGGAACCTATGACTTCCAGCACAGCATACCAATGCCGTAATTATTGGCACACAATCTCACACATGCTTATCTTGCCAAAGTCGCTACTGAAATACCTCACGCGTATGTCATGTTATAGTATGTCGAATTTTTCGCTCGTGGCAGCTAGCGCTTCGTGACGCGTTCATAGACAGCACTGCCTTCGTGTTCGGACTACTTTATTAGGGGAAATAAAAATACCTCCAAAGTGCGTATTGTCCTCATGTATTGCTATCGCTTTAAAACGTAATTCGCCTAACTCAACACTGAGCCGTTAGTGACTCTTTCTATTCTGTACCGGAAAAAAAGAAAACAGTTGCTCGTAGCCCCGGCGTCCTTGCTCGTCATTTTAATGAACATCGCCAGAATAAGGCATATAAACCCCTAAAAGCTTAGAACATATACTCTTCACAGCGATTATTTAAAAGGAAGCAACGGTAACGTGGACCAGGCGCATTTCCAATGCAACCAAGACACACGTATTACAGTGCTCAATCTTCATAGGAAACTATGAGGAATAAAATTGCGTAGTTATCTACATAGTAAGTGATACGTGCCTCACGCTTGAGCGTGCGTGCGCACTGGCCGCTATTTTGTTGCTGGAGATCTTGCAATGAAGAAACCCATTGCCATTGAGACTACCAAGGCCAAAATTGTTGCAAAATTCTAACGTAAACAGGTTAGGCAATATTACAGCGCCATGCTAAAGAAACCTGAGCGCTGTTGAAAAAAAGAGCATAAAACACCAGTGGTGCGTTACGAAGCTCGCAGTATAAAAGGACTGTGAATGGGCTTGGAAATCCATCAGTTGCTCCAGTGACCATCTGCTCTTCGATTCCAACATGGTAAGAATATGCAATTGTGGTGATATGAAGGTCAACTTTTATATCCAGATTTTACAGTTACAAAATATTTGCTACCTATATCAGAAGTCTGCCATTCAATGTGGACAGGCAGTCGAGATTCATAAGTAACATTTTTTTCATATTTGAAGTTACGTACAATCATCTGGAAGAATATTCGTTCTTAGAGTTTAAACGTTCTCATTTTGTGAAGAACATTATAAGCGCCTACTTTTTTGGCAAGATGCACCTAAGTGTAACATCTTACAGTAAACCTATATGTATAAGTTAGCGGGTTCTCTCCAACATCAATGTAGACTCAAGTTTCCAGCAAGAATTAACTCTATGCTTTTACTTTTTACGCGTCCATCATTCCTTACAGATTCGTGCTTGCATCCTCCTGGCCTTGGCCACCTCTGCCTTTGGCGTCTACTCCGGCTATCCTTACGGATACTCTGCAGCTGCTCCCGCAGCATATGGGTCCTACCACGCTCCCCTTGGTGCTCTATCTTCATACGGCTATGGACTTGGCCATGGCGCTCAAGCGTATGGCTACGGACTGGGAAGCTATGGCCTGAGCTACGGACAGGGTCTCGGTGGTCTTGGCTATTCCACCCTGCTACACAAATGATGTAAGCAAATTGCTATATTTTTGGCCCTGAGGGCCAAACCTCAGTCATTGCTACGCCGACTAAATAAGATGGTTCCCAGAAGGAAAGAAGATTGCGCTAATCATCACCAGCGTAATTACATGTCATTGTTTGTCCTACAACAGAATAGATAATTATCCCTTACGTCGGTTTCTGGAAACTTGAAAGGATCCAGCTGAAAACACACAATAAAGAGTTCATCGGTTCCGCGATACCATAAGGAATCCAGCTGAAAACGCAAGATAGAAAGATTTGTGTAGCCTTTGAAGGGATGCACCTGCTGGGTTCCATCAAACATATTATATTTTATGTGGTATATAATGTTGCCTTATTTACCATGTAAATTCTTCACAAAAGGGATCAGATATGCGCATCATAGTTTACTACATTCAATTGAATCATATGGCGATATCCATGCATTATCACAGAAAGACGCAAAGTCAGAGTGCAAAATAACTGTGAAGAGAAAGATGACCATATGTTTTGTTCTTGCTTCCAGAGATTCATGCAAGACGGAACAGCAACTGTGATCATAGCTTTTGGCACAAGGAATATCTTGGAATAAAATGATTATCAATCACGTGTCTTTACTGGATGTATTTGTTCCACGTACTTTCTGTGTAATTGTATGCAGATTTGTTACTCAATCCACAGAATATCCTCTCCGCTTGCCTACACTTTGGTTACATTCGGCTAAACAGATTGTTGTGGAAAGTCGTCCGCTCCCGCATGAACTCAACTGCTGTTTCTTTTTATCAGTGTAACACTTACTTCGGCTTTTTATTGCCATTTTAGAATAGCTGTCACGGTTACCTTAGTGGTACTCGATTTGACATGACGCTACCGCAGTGAAGCATTTCTCACTGATATTTTTCATTCGCAGTGTGATTGTTTTGTTTCTGCATGCGATTATAACCAGCACACCGAAGTTAGTATTGCGCACTAGAACGTGGTTTTGTTGCACCATCAATGCCGTCCGTATCACATGCCATCTAGAAAGTAAAGTAGAGCCAAAATATTAGGTACCAGCAAAGGAGGCCTCATAGGAAACTAAACTTCAAAAGCAACCTTTACAAAACATTTGGGGCTGTTAAACTCATTCATCAGAGTGCCACCCTCGCGCTCATACAATGTTTAATGCCGTCATTGTGCAGATCCAGTTGTCACTGCGTTGCTCTCACAGACCCAGGTTCACAATAACCACTTCCCGCTCTTTGGTTCTTCGCGAGGTGTTTTCTGAGAGGGATCGCGTCAGCAACCTATTTTGAGCGTCGATACTTTTGCATTCCCTGACGCGCGCCTATTTCGTGAATCTTCAGCCTTGGTGCGTGCAGAACAACCACAATCACTTTAGATGCGCTTGGTTGTAACAAATGCCTACAAATAGGTATGCTTCAATGCCTTGAAGGACTCCGGTGATACCCGTGAACCCACCATAGCCTTACATAGCATGCGCTTTGAACTGGTATTGTCATTCCAATAAAATATTTGTTGCGTAGGTTGTGAGGTAGAGAGAGAAAGAGTGAGAATTAGCTCTTTTAAAAATTGGAAACGCATAATCACATACATGTCTTCCCAAAAGGAACAACCTAAGTCGTTTAAAAAGCCTCTCAAAAGAGCGAAGAAAAGAAAAAAGCGAGAGAGGTGGACTTGGCATGTTCCGGTGACCAAATCTGAAGTTTGCTCGCAATAATGTATTAAATATGAAACCTAGGGCATGTCAAGCAAAGCAAGTTCCCGACGATAAGCGAAAATAAATTTTGAAGTGTGATGCTGCCAAAGCACAATTAATGGTACCCTAAACTGCTTCTTAGCGTGAGTGGTATCTAACAAGTTTTGTGTATTTGACTTAACGGAAAGCTTTCATGTCTATTGACTGAACATTGCATGACCTGTCAAGCCATTTTTGCATGGAATGGACCTATTGCTTAGCTGGCTTGTAGAAGCAAAGTGAAATTAATTACTGGCAAGATGCCGTTAATTCCCATCGTTATGGGTGCACCACACACCACTAAACTGTGACTGCTGTTTACCATCGAATTCGAACCGACCACGCATACGAGTGAGTGGAGAGCGTGATCAATAAGTGTACAGATGCTGCACACGCCTTTCCCAATTACAGTGGTCAGGCGTGAGCTCAGCAATTTCTCAACAATTCCCAGATTAGGCTGGTGCAATAACTACCGATCTAGCATACGGAACAGTCAGGCTAACAGTATCAATCCAGTAGACAGAATCGTATGTCGACATCTCGGCATCTTCAGTAAGTCGGCTGGCGCTTATTGCCATGGCCCCG
This sequence comes from Dermacentor andersoni, assembly GCF_023375885.2. Taxonomy (NCBI): domain Eukaryota; kingdom Metazoa; phylum Arthropoda; class Arachnida; order Ixodida; family Ixodidae; genus Dermacentor; species Dermacentor andersoni. The sequence continues at coordinate 98,808,966 of NC_092816.1, forward strand.
CTGGTCCATCAGGGCACTAATTTTCTGGGCAGTGGTAGAGTGAAGAACAAGCGGGGAGGAAATTGGTTATATAACGTTCCAGGCTCTCGTTTCTGCGCTATATTCTTTTTCATCTGAATACTTTCATCGAGGTATTACATTGCAGTTGTGAGTTGCAGTTTGCCTTAATATTTCATAAAGCATCGACAAATGGAAATTGCAGTGTCATTCATACAACTGAAATCGCTTTATATAAAAATAGCAGCTGCTTCTTGTCTCAAAATACGACGTTCATCTAAAAAAAAACGTTTTATTCCCAAATTACCCAGTTCCTTCTTCTGTGTGCACCACCAGTAATCAACCCATTGCGATAATCTTTATAGAAAATGTTGTGCATTGCTGAGGTAAAAGAAGCATATGGATTCCCATTTGGTAGTCACAAGGTATCCACATAGCGAGGCAGTGAAAAACGCAGACACTCTTAATTCCAAAAATACCTGCACAATGTAAGAAGATCGAACGAGCATCGATGTGCAGGCGTTGGTTAAAAGGCAACCAAGTGTAGACGCATTACGTCAGCCCGTCTAAATGAATGTGCGTGGTTGTGTCCCGTGCTACGTACGCTTATCAACTATGGGATCACTCTTACGCACCAAATGGCACATGCCGAAAGACGACACGGCAGGGACATATTAATCATGGCAGGCTGGTCGATAATTAAAGCATGGTCTTATAGAACACACGCGTGGAATGCGGGAAACGCCGTATTTTGAGCAGAAGAGCGGTAATGCTACTGCATCGTTCAGCTAAAGATGGACCGCGATATTTTTCCCAGGTTCATTGGCCTACTCTAAAAAACAATAAGAAGAAATGAAGAAGAAAATGCCCTAAATAATATTTGTGAGAACGCATAGCACGGATGCACGACAGAGCATGCGCGCACCTGTTTCTTGTACGCCAAGGAGGCAGGAACGAAAGTGGTAAATATACAGCATTTTAATAACCACTTCATGAACGCTTCGTTTGACATAAATTTCAGGATGTGCGTTGGCTCAGGAAAATGTTTTATGTTCCCTCTATCCTGTCTGCTCAAGCTCACGTTGGCAGTAGAAGACGCGGACAGAAGCTCTCGGAGAGCGACATGAACGTTGAATACTTATTTCCTATTCTCCCGGTCAGCCCTTTTGCTGGCGGGCCCCGCCGAGGGTTCTCGATCCGCGGCGGGTGCACACCAACGCGCTGCTAGGGCTCTGAAGGCTACGCCAAATAGGTGCGGCTCACTTTACGTGCGTGGTCGTGCTGCAATGGGTGTCTTTCAGCGGCTAAACGCACCGAAGCAGCATTGCCCTGGTAGCACGATCGTTGGGAGCCTTTCATTCCGTATTGCGGCGTGTGACCGCGTTCCCTGATGCTGTTGCGCAACCCTGGAATTGTCAGAGCTTCAGCTCGTGCACGCCGCTCACATTTGGTGTAGCATTCAGATAACGCTAAGGTATACAGTCGTATAATGAACGCCTTACTGGCGGCGCTCTGTCTCGCTCCCAGTTGAAACCGAACGACCGCCCACTTAGGGCACACGAAACACACGCGTCTAAGCTGGTCGCCCCTAGAGGGCTAGGGTCTTCGGAGCCAGGCTATGGTATGGGATACCTGGTGGAGCATCGCGTAATAGAGCCTACAATGGTTAGAGGTACTGCGAATAAATAAAATATATAAGAACTGCTGATAAGCTTCTGGTTTACGAGTACCATTGAGCAGATGGCCATTAACGAATACCATGACCTGGAATGAAACGTCACGCTATAGAGTGTCTCAATGTTTGAGCATCGAAATGTCTTTCGCTTCCACTTCTATAAGTGCAGACTTCACAAGTGGTATTATTGTGTCCGAGCCGAAGCCCACGGAAAAAGAATCGGGGCTTTCACAATTCAACCAGTATGATGTCTTTGTCGAGGGCAACGTCTATAGAGGATTAGTTCCTGATACACGTGCCGGGCTTGCTGAAGTCAATATTTTTTCCGTGTCACCAATGATCTTAACCACCACTTTATGTGCGAACTTGCGGGCTTATAGAGGCAGGAAATGGCAGCAGTTACTGGGGATTCAGAAGTGGCATCGTTCAAGTGAAGTGCCGTCTTGCTCATTGTTTCGGTAATCATTCTTCACTCGTATGATATGGATTGCTGGATTTCTTAATTGCTCCATTGCATTAGGCTACTTAGCCCAGTCGCTTCCTGAGTAATAATATTTTGACGGCACCTATAGTCAGACTACAACAGTAGACAAGTTACGTGTTTACATAGAAGCAGGCAGTGTAAGAAACTGTAAACACTGCAAACAATAACACCATCAGAAATAAATATGGTGTTACTTCTTCTACGGCTAGCCACAGCGAGCCACAAAAACAACAATTTTTAAACTTCTTCTTTGTCGAAGAAGAAGTTTCTGATATCAATAAAGATATTAAATTTCTATGCAACTCTATAAAGGTTCCTTTCTTATTTTTACAAAATTTCTTCCTGGCTATCGTCTCAAAGAATGGTTGTGAAGAGCACGCACAGCTTCATAAATACTTGCACTACAACTTAAACACATGAATATCGTTTACTATGTAAGTATTACCTCATTCGCTACTTGAGCGAACCCAAAGCCTACCAAAATTATGCGTGTCTTATGAGGTTTTGCAAAGAAAGCCAAGTGGTACCAATGCCAGACCGTTATCACATATTTCACATTGCTACTGCAGGCTCTTTGCCTCGAGAAGCAGTGCCGCTTGCAGAGGAAAAGAAACAGGAAGTATTGGATAGCGATTTATTTCAACTCGGATATTATAACAAGCCTTCTTGCCACAGTCACTGGTTTGCCGGTGTTGAGTTTCTGAAAAAAAAGCAACAACAGATTTTATGGAGATACAATGCAAGTGCGAACCATACGAACAAATATAAGCCTCCATAAACGTTGACCTAACGAAATAACAAGGCCATTTTGGCCTTTCGAATTGTGAAGTTTTTAATATAGTAGTAGATATGAACGCTTGAGATAATGTTATTATCAATACACATAGCGCACATAAAAGTAAAGACAGGAGACGTTTTGTTAATGATGCGATTTTGAGCCGACTGCTAATATTACCGCCACTGAGTACTTTAGAATCATAAGATCATATCATATCTTAAGGTCTCTTAAGGTCTTTCAAGGTATTTGGAATTTTTGAAGCAAGCATTTTAGTGGTACAAATTTTCCCATGAACGGATGAGCAGAAAATGTTATAGAAAGGGAAGGATCAAGTGTTTTGCTCACATTTCTTACGGAGGAAGGTGCTGTAGCCGAGACCACCTAGACCATGCCCATAGGTGAGTCCGAAACTGCCGATTCCAAAGCCATAGGCGGGAACACCATAGCCAAGACCGGAAGCATGGTGAACGGTAGACACCGAGGCTAGTGGAGCATGATAGGCAGCGTAGGCGGGAGCAGCGACAGAGTAGCCGACTGGGTAGCCAGCGTAGCCGGCAATGGCACAGGTTGCCAGAACGAGGAGGACGCAAGCACGGAGCTGGCAGTAAAAGAAGCAGCAGTGCCAGTATAGCATATCTGTGGATTCTCAGCTAGACTTGCCATCTGACTAGGATAATATGCTATATTTTCAGAATTGACATCGTATTGACAGCTTAAATTTACAGCTTTGCGAACTATTTAGTTTGTTTTTCGTCCAGTGTAAAGAAGATAACCAAAGGCAATAAAAGGAGGTTACTTAGAGCTCTGGAGAATGCCTTATCAAACATCTTCAATGCTTCAGAGGCTTTCTATTTGGCAATGTCTTAACAATAGTAGAAAGATGGCGGCTATAAGCTTTTTTAGATGGAACGAAGTTTGTAAAAATATCCTTGGTAGAAATTCAGACCACTAAAACATGATATGTGCTAGACGTTACCATGTTGGGAGTCGAAAATAGCTCTCTAGATGAGACACCAATGAGTCTACGAGAAATCTCAGGGTCCTTTTATACGTGAACCAGCCAGTAGCATACCAGCTCCCTTGTGCACGAATTACAGTGTTTTTCCCATTCCGTGCTTCTTTTCCATAATATGACGCCGCGCTTGATCTATCGACGATGTAGCCGTGATGGATGTGTCCCTGCCACGTAGGGACACATTACCGATTCCTTCTGTGGCTGTTCGGTGCGCAAGAGTGATCACATGACCGATAAGCGTTGCACGAGGCACAACAGTCCATTTATTTGGATGTCAAGCCGCAGCACATGTACGCCTTGCTGCTTTTTAACGAACTCCTGCAGGTAGACGGTCTTTTGCAGCTTTGCAGGTATATTTATCCACTTGCAGATACTGCTTTTTGTCACGTCGCCATGTGGAGAGCTCTCGATGGCTAGATTGGAATCTGTATGCTTCTCTTGGGCTAGCTATGAACTATGTCTACCATAAAAATTATCGCTATGGGCTTATCGCTCTTGTCTGCACACAATACAGCGAAAGTTTTTAAATATAAAATTTTTTTTCGTTTTCGTAAAAGAATTTTGAGACAAAAGTTAGCAGCTTTCTTTTTCTCAATAAAGCGCATTCAATTGAATAAATGACACTCCAATTTCGGGTGGTCAGCTACGAGGGCGAATCAAAAAGTGTTTACCTCTATTTTTATTAGATAAGTAAGGTACATACAGGTAATTACAAATATGCGGATTCCACGTATATTACACAACGTTTACACATAATCCCCCTCTCCCCGGTTGAGACAATTGTCCCCTCGCAGCACTAAATTTGATAAATATTGTGGTCAGTTAGCGACGCACGCTACCTCTTCGGACGCTGATTGTCATGCAAGCCTTCATGGTCTTTTGCGAGCACACAACACCACCACCTCACGCTTCTCAAAGCGAAACACCTTCCCCATACGTGGGCTGCATTCGCCTGTGGATTTCAATGGGCAATCGTCCCTTGCTGCATAGAAAACGAATCACACTTCGTTGCTTCTACGCTGTGGACGTCGGAAGCACAACCACCATCTTCAACCACTGACCGCAGCGCTGTGCCGCAAAGGTACCCGCCCATAACGTCTGGACGGTCCAAGAAAGGCCCCCCGTCGGGATTCGATATATTGTTTTTACATATACAGCCGAAATCTTCGTTAAAGAATAGACGCAAGGACGTTCTGATTCACCCTCGTATATGATGCCTCACAGTCAATGTACACCTCGCAACCGCAGCATAACAGCTCGACAGAGGTATTCACATGCGAAGGAAATACCGCACCGACATGAGAATTCGCAAAGCCATGTTACCAATTTCGAACCCACATCATCGTCGTTCTACTACAGTTGTGAAACATTCTACCCAAGTGAGCCAATGTGGCCATGGCAGTAATCGTCCGCGGAAATGTTCTAGTTTTGCGGATGTCGAGATGTGGTTTTCTCTATTGCGTTGGCTGGCAGCGTTACCTTGAGTGTACTGCGTGCTCAATCGGCAGGTTTTGCGTTAATGAAATCCGAAAAAGAGGGCTGAGAATTCACGGCGCTCCTGTCCAGTAATTCTCATTCAAAAATGGCCATGCACATCTTTCCACTTATCCCTCGCAAGTTTACCACTAACAAGCTATAGGCGATGAGTTAGGTTTTGAGGATATCCGCTGTGTCCAGTTCCGCGGCGAGTGGTGCAGCCACCGTGGCTTCACTTTATCGCGCTGAGTACTCTCGCTGTGCTTTTACATGGTAGCTAAAATGACGGGGAATGCTCATCGACCATACGTATGTAAAAATCACTTGCAGATAGGCATTGTTGACTATCTACGATGCGAGAAACGCCCATGATTATGTTTATCTTTTGCCCGCTTACGTATCAGACGTTTTCCAATGTAGAAAAATTTGTTCATCAAGCCCCATTGCTCCTATAGTACCGCGAATTCGTCCCCGTGCCTAATTCTCCTCGGTAGCAGTGATGGCGAACAATTTGCATGCAGAGAGTAAACTATGTCTACTAGGAGATCTACAGAACATGATCAAGCGTATGGGAGCGAAAAAATGAAGCATTCGTCAGTGGCATACTCGTGACTGTGTTGACAGGTTCGAACTCAGTGGGAAAAGAAACCTCCCCTGAAAAAAATATGGTAAATGAAATGCTCATTATATAATGAAACAATGCGACACGAAAGTGTACACAATACCATAAGCTGTTTTCTCATATTTCGTCAATCAGGATTATTACAGTTTAAGAAATAAACATTAAAAAACCTTCATTTGGTGTCGCTTTTGCAAGCAGCGCGCTCTTCCGGATAAAGTGGCGAATTACGCAATGGCCTTTAGCAAAATATGCGACCATAATTTTTAAGAAAAACAAAACAGATGTGTGTGTAGGAAAGAATCACATGTAGGGTACTGCCGGCTAGTTCTCGCTAAGCCAAAGAATACATGTTTATAATAAGCATGCCTAGAAGATGTATGAATGAAATATATTAGCACACGCCTACACGTAGTCGCCACAAAGTCGGAATTAGCAAATTGTATATTGCTACACATACAATCCACACTTGATGTTAAGCTATTAGCCTGCTAAAAACTGATCTACTAATATTATTAAGTGAAACTGAAAGTGAGCCACTGATATTCCACATTGAGTTCTAGCAGAGACGGTCTCTAATACATAGTACATTTCACTTACTGTATACAGACGGTAGATCAGTGACAGCGAGAAAATTGTGCTCGTGCGCCAAAATTCCCTACAAGGCCCAACCGCTTGAACTGGATACATTCCTGCTACATTCCTGCATTTAATAGACCACAACGGTTCACTTGCAAGCAAAGAACAGGAAATGGTTCACTTGTACAGTTGGGAGTGGGAGACAACTGGGGTGATAGCAGGAGTAATGCAGTGCTGCCAGGATCTACACACAGACGGCACCGTCAATTTCACGACAGTTAGATCCAGACATTGATGTGAGTCTTTAACTGGAAATAACATGTGCGGCGTGTTTTGGTAGTTTCATTCTAGAAAAGAAATTTGCTTACTTAGCGGTATTTTTTACTGCAGCATTAACAAGATTATGCTACGTTATAAACTAGCCTCCAGGAACACATAAACGGCACCGAAAGAAAGGAAATGAATTGTAAAACTCGCTTTCTGTGGAAGCATCGCGTTAAATCGAGTGCCACTAGGGTAACGAAGATAGCGATAAATTATAATGAGAAAAGGAAGCTGAGGTAAATATCGCCACGAAAGAAAGTGGCCGTGAGTTGAGCCAGGAATGATTGTAGTGCCAACACAATCAGTTCAGACAAAGACATTAAGATTCAGCAGAGAGGAGTGGACGTTCTGCGGATTGCATATTTCCACATAAGCGGTGTTTATGAAGAAAAATTGAAAAAGAAACATAGCAGCGTAGAAAGCAAAACTATTTGCGTAACACTCTATTCACTTCAAGCTTTTCCCATGTTTGATGGGTATTTGGGGGTAATGCTTTTATTGATGTATTTTTAGTCCACAAATTTTATTTCTTATTGAGATAGCAATTATATGGATACTCTAGGAGCACTTCTGCCTCCGGCGTCTACGTCGCCGTCGTCACCAGGTTCAGTGCAACGTCCTAGGGCGACAAAATTGTCGCCGCGCACCGTATGCTGCATGCGCGATGAAAGCCTGAAGGGGTTAGCCTCCGAACGCGGCTCAATCTCGCATGCGCGAGCGAGGAAGGCGGGCTGGTAGCGCGCCCTCTTCTGTTTCACGCCAGCATCGGGATGAAGCGCTGTAGGGGGTGGGGCATTCTTCTCAGGCAGCTGTTGTTTATGGCTCGGCCATGCGGGCGCCGTATAATGAAGCGACCTGCGACGTGGCCAAACTGCGCGCCCGCGCGGGCCTCCTCTTCAAGGCGATAGGCGATGTTTCCAGAGTGTGCGTAGTGCTTGTAGGTTCGCATGCTCTGTGCATTCGACCTTTCGTTCGCGTTCAAGCGAGAGATTCGCGGAGGTCAATTCGATCGCTGCTGCTGGCGCTATTCCTAACTACAGCATTTTGACAGAGAGTTTCTGCGCTCATCCAGCGAGATGTGTTCATGTTTACCTGTGCGCGCCTGACACCGTGCTCTTTAATTTAGCTAAAACACGTTGGTGAGCCATAGTTAGTTTGAATACATGATAGAGTGTGTAAGCGCCACTCAACGAAGACGTAGAAACCGACGCACAGAGATAGCGCTTTCTCTGTGTATCTGTTTCTTTCCACGCCCTCGTTGAATCGCGCTCACACATTACATCATTGTTAAGTTAGTAAGCGAATGTCTACAAGTTTAAATGGGCGATAAATCTACTATCCATATCTCGTATAGATATCTACTAATTTGCTATAAGGGGTACTTCGCCTCTGGGCTAAATTGTGGCTTTCTTATTACGTTCCTTATGGACAGAACCTTCAATTCATGCCCGCAGTGGAATTACTTCCATCTTCGTTTCATATGTTTGAATAAATGATTGTATTTTCTTTTCACGGTAACACTCATTTCCACAAAAGGTAGCTAATTAGCGCACCTTAAGGTTTCGCTATAATATTTTATTGCGTTGTGGTTATGCTTTCATTGAAATTAATTGTTTACCGCGCTTATACACGTATATGTTCTGACTCATCAGTGACAAAGCTTTCTCGTCCTCACCGCAAATGGTATGTCTGCTAGTAACAACTCCGTGCGAAGTCGTTACTGAACTACAAGGTTGTACCATTGAATGTGTGAACTGAGAAGAGATCTACTACTAATATTAATTACATATTGTTGTCAAACCACATAAACTTATATCACTCGATCATCGCGAGCACTCGCTGTAGGAGCAGTGATGGCGTGATGAAGAGCGCCGGTATCAGTGAGCGAACACTTATTCATGATGCCTCTCGCTTGCACACGTCTTCGAAACAAACGATTACTCGACCTCCACGGGCAGGCACGCGGGAACAATGTGCACATTAAGCGGTGAACCATCTCGGCTCGCCTATTTGTTGCACCCGCAGAAGATTACCTTCAACATAGGGCAGGTTAGCCAGGCATGCGCCCAGCAGTGCAAATCACTCAAAGCCACGGCTGGGCTGGCGGAGAAAAGGCGTGGTTACCTGGTTCGCTAGCGCGTGCTTGATCTTGTCACCACGCGCTTAACACTTTCCCGTCGTCGCTCTCCTTAATATTGGGCGCACTAATGAACCGCGCAGAATGACGGCGCGCATCAAGCTATCAGCATTCTCGGCTGCTCCTCGGACGATTTTCCTCGAAGCCACGGCATACGGCTCACGTGGCGTTATAGGGCCTTATATCACGTTCAATTCATATGGAACCTCATGGTGACAGCGACGGCGACGGTGAAAATTTTCCGGTAGCATCCACATGACTGTTTTTGCGTAAATACTCGCATGCAACCGGAATTTTTTAAAAAATCGTATGTTGCAAATAAAATAATTGCACTCGAGCTGGATTATTCAGAGGCAGGTATTGCTTGCACGAGCAATTAAAACGCATATTCAATTAACATAACAAAATTTACAATTTCACTTTTAACATGTTTGCTTCGTGTCACATATTGCAATTTACGAAATCTAGCTGTTGAGTTTGCATGCGCATCCACTTGGAATGAACTTCCAGAATGACACCAGTTTGGTGACACCCCCCGTCAAAACTCGGGGTAAAAATCCACAGCTGTTCCACTTACCTTTTTAGCAGAACGCTCTTTTACGAATTAAAGCACAAATGTAGCTGGAAAATTCATGCATTTTGTCCCGCGCTTTGAGAATTATACTTAAAACTGGTGTCACCCTGAGATTCATTTCAACTGGAAAAGTTTTGTCAACACAACGGCTTTAACCCGTAAATGAGAATACGTGCCGTGAAGTAATTAATTAGAGAGGTAATTACTGAATTGACAATTCGCGTATGTGAGTTTCGATTTTTTGTACTTGCAATGTCGGCCTCTTCAAACATACCAACTCAGGCCCAAGAATTATGCTATACGCAACGGGCGACTTCTCAATATTTCAGGATACGTAATATAGACCACCCTGTATATACAGAGAAATTATCCGCCGGTATTATTCGCCATAGTGGTGTAGTGAATATGGCGTTGCGTTACTAGACCTAAGGACGCTCCATCAATTCCCGACCACGGCGGCCTCATTTGTGCGGGGCTTAATTCCAAAAGGGTTGTGTAAAGTGCATTCGCTGCACCTAATGGCATTCCACTAGGTTGAAATTAAACTGGTGTTCCTCACTGGGACCTGCCTCATAATCAACCCCAAAATTAATTTTTCAACCAGCCGGATCGCCCATATGCTACGGTTTGGGGTTAGTCAGTAGCACTGGCAGGTCTTCAAGCAACAGCCAATAAAGTAGAGAGTGTATTCGCATAATATGGCCTGACAAAGTGCCATAGAGAAAGTTAGGAGAAAGAAAATGCAACCAGCCATAAAATGTTCAATATGAAAACATTTTATTGCAAAATGTTTCTTCGGCCACTGCTTTAGATGACAGTTGTCGCGCTTTCTTGGAGGAATCTCTGGAAGCGAGAATAAAACAAATGGATCAGGTCAGGTTAAGGCAGACTGAAAGTAAGGAAAGAGCTCCGACATATAAGCTTTGCAGTAACATAGAAACAAATATAATTCTTGGATCTGGGTGCTTCCAATTTTTCCTATTTGTGTAGCACTGTGACTGTTTTGTTTTTGTTTTGCAGAGGTAATGCACCAATGCGACATACCATTCAACTGAAGATAGTGAAACTACGATGCCATAATTAGAAGCTAGTTGTTTCAAGATTTACTTTGCAACTGACGCAGCAGAAAGAAAGAGCCTACAGTGTTGTGGATTTATGTGACGCTCAACAACGGGTATTGAAAAGTAAATTAAGTTCTACAGCTTTATGTGACAAACCGACGATATGATTTTCAGCCACGTCGTAGTCCGGTAATGCGGCCTAATTTACACCACCTGTAAATACTTAAAGCACCCCCAATGCGCGGCCAATTGATGTTATTGCAGTTCGCCCCAAACCTTGATCCCGGAACGTCGTGCATACTCGGGCAACGCCATAGCCAGCAGCTATGTTCCGTCCTATTCTAAATAAATCTTTTTATGCGGCGCACTATGGCGGATCTTTCCAAGTTTCCATAAGCCAATGAAGTCAGCTAATGTTCGTTTAATCGTATGACGAACCAAGGCACTCAAGCACTCTGTTCTTAATTTCTGCAATCGCCTTTCCTGCCGGAAGCCATCCGTGATTAGTACGACGTAGCAAGGACATATGTATGGTTACAAGGCAAAACTAACAAAAGTTGGAAGTGTTTCTCAGCGCCAAAAACACAGCGATTTGCTTACATTACTAGTGTAGGAGGCTGGAATAGCCAAGCCCACCGAGACCCTGTCTGTAGCTCAGACCATAGCTACCCAGTCCGTAGCCATAGGTTTGGGCACCATGGCCATACGAGGTTAGAGCACCAAGGGGAGCGTGGTAGGAGCCGTACGCAGCGGGAGCAGCTGCAGAGTAGCCGTAAGGATAGCCGGAGTAGACGCCGAAGGCACAGGTGGCCAGGGCCAGGAGGATACAGGCACGAATCTGCAAGCAATGACGGACGCGAAAAAGGACAAGCATAGAGATAGTGTTTGCTGGAAACGTGAAGGTACAGTGACGTTAAAGAGAATCGACCTCATTGCATATCGGTTCACATTATTATGCTAACTCAAGTACATTCTACCAAAACAGAAGTTGTAAAACGTTCTTTACAAAATGGGAACATTTATGCTCTGAGATCGAATAGGCTTTGAGCTGATTGCACGTTCCGTAAATTCAAAGTATTACTTTTATATGTTGACAGATTGTCTGCATTGGCAAACAGACTTCTGCCATTCGTTGGAAGTATATTACGCTCGCAAAGGCTGGGCATAAAATTTTACAATCACACGAGTACAAGTGCAGGTTCTTACCATGGTAGAATGTAGTAGTTGATGTACACAGTAGCAACTGATGGATCTGCGGGTACAATCACAGCCCTTATATACTACGAGCGCCGGAACGCGCCAGTGGCATTTTGCAGCAGTTGATGTGTTCTTTTTTCTGCAACGCTCAATTTGCGTCGGTACGGCGCTTCGTGTGCAATATTGCTTCATTTTTACTGGTTTAAATTCCGCAACAATTTTGGCCTTGACAGTTTCACTGACGTTGGGTGATGTCGCCGCGAGACAGCCAGCAAGAAAAAAAGTGGTTCGTGTGCAGATGCGTTCAACGGTGAAGCACGTATTACTTAGCAAATAGAAGACTATGAAATTCCTCGTGTTTTCAGATGAAAACTGAGCACTGAAATGCGTGTGTCTTGATCACTTTGAAGTGCATGGAATTGAGTACTTGTCAGAAGATTGTTTCAGTTTGAAGCACTGCTGTTGAAAAAATTTGTGTGACTGCTAGCAGTGTACAGGTAGCGTTCACAAGATGCTGGTGAAAAAAAATGCAGGCAAGCAATAACTGCCACATCTGATTTATTCGTGCACATGAACACAAGAACCATATCAGGTGTAGTGTTGAGGTGGAATGAGAGTTTTTTGTGTTATGCGCATTATTACGATTTTCTATTATGCGCATACTGGAAACAGATCACGTCACTGTGTGTACACTGTATGTTGCTGATGTAGCTACTTAATAAAACGTTATGCTTTCTCAGTTAGCACTGGCATCGTGTTCTAGTTCTAGGCCAAATATCACCGTTGTAAGGCAGAACTATGAAGAATGATCTGAGATTCACCTTTATGTTCTGTCACTTCCAAGTTTTGTACAATCCTTAATTTCTGAGAAATTGCAACAGTGTTATGTATAAGCAAACATGGCATTGTGCCCGACGCTGAAAAAAGGTTTTGGCCTTCAACTGCAGATGACAGACTTGTTTCACAGTAACGTAAATAACCACCGCGTAAATCTTCCTATGTAACTGCTATTCTAGATTTGCATTTATTTTTCCGGAATAATTGGCGTTCAATACTTTCACTTGAAAACCGACTGGTGATACAGGTCTTGTTTTTATGAAGATTCACATATCAAACATTGTCGGGGCGTAACAAAGTGATTTGCCATATCTTCGGTAAGGTATCTAGATGAATAAAATTAACTGTTAAGTATTAGAACCAGCAGAAGTTATTTGCCTAACACACAAATACTGGAAAGAGTAAAGGAAGAAAGAATCGCACGACATGTAGCTAATCTGTTGAAATTTGTTTGAAACAAAGCGTGTGCGTTTTGTGAAATCATAAAGCCTTCATGTGATATGTATAATTCTTTTTTTCATCCTACGCAACTTGTAATCTCGCCCGATGACTATGAATATAAAATACACCATTCAGAAGATAGACCGAAATAAAAACAACAAATTTGGCTGATGCCCACTATCAGACGTCGACATAACGATGGAGCAATGTCCCACTAATATATATATATAATTGTCCAGAGGCACACCTTTACCATTCAAGGCTTCAAGGCGACAGATATTTGGTGCAATACAATCCCCCAGTGGGTCGGTCCTACGTAAACTAGGCGCAACTATTTAGAGAAACGAAAGGTGAATAAAAAATTACCCTCCGCATATACTGCCACACGAACCGAAAGAACCGAGATGAACAATTGCTTCTAAAGTGATGGCAACGCCCGGAAGTGATTCCACATTCGTGTCGGTTAAGTGGCGCTCAGTGCAGCAGATGATAGTGTCAGCGCCGACGATGAAGGTGGGTGCCGCCAGTGTGACTTTCAAGCAACGCCACGAATCGTCGATCCGCGAGGTCACGGTTCACCTTTTGCTAATGGAAGCGATACGTCAATCACTGAAAACAGACATCGTTCATCGTATTTTTTTTTAAGTTATTAGTTTGGTGCACATTAAATATCTTCGTGTAGGAGGAGGATCAATCACGCAGATGTGGTACACTGGCCTTCTAGAACATTTGCGTCAAGTGATTTGGTGGCGCTGTCCTAACTTCTTGTCTTATGATCTGACCTTGTTGAGCGACAACGCGAGGCCCTGCACTGCTGCATTAGTCCAAGCACCATAGTTGCCACCATCAGATCCCCGAGGTATACAGTGCCTGTTCCGTGCGAGCCCTGTTTTGTTATGTTCCAACTTTAAATTGCCGCTCAAAAGTTTTGTGAAGGTATGGCAGTAATACAAACTGCTGTGACTAATTTGCCGAAGAGTTTTCCGAATGAAGCCTTCTCTCTTTGCGCGTGTGACATCTGCAAACGCTGGATGTTCTCCATTCAGGACGTCTACTTTAACATTACGTGTTTGTTAGTAAAAATAATTTTTTACAAGTTTTCTCACATAACCAGCCACTACTTTTGACACAAGGGCTATATGCTAAATGCATACGTCTATACTGCTCGTAACATCTTACGATGGACCTGACTGCACTGCACCTTTAATTCATGTTTGTGCTTCGACCCGCCGTGGTTGCTCAGTGGCTATGGTCTTGGGCTGCTGAGCACGAGGTCGTGGGATCGAATCCCGGCCACGGCGGCCGCATTTCGATGGGGGCGAAATGCGAAAACAGCCGTGGTGCTTAGATTTACGTGCACGTTAAAGAACTCCACGTGGTCGAAATTTCCGGAGTCCTCCACTACGGCGTGCCTCATAATCAGAAAGTGGTTTTGGCAAGTAAAACCCCATAATTAAAACAAAAACGTTTGTGCTTCGGTTGCAAAAGAATGTTTCATGCGAGTCCACCTTGATATGCATTCACACGTCTTGAAAATATCAAAATAAATGTTGAGCGTCCAGCCATTGACTGTAGGTCGCTGATCAATGCTCTCCGTGAATACATAGGTCTGTGACAGCAAGGGCTTTTTGTTTAGTGCCACGTAGCTCTTAGTTAATTTATCTTGTTACTCGAAAGGAGGAATGAAAAACCCACTATTCGATTATTGCGAAAGGTTTGTTACATATATATATATTTACTAAACGCAGTTTATCAGTGATGACAGTATGCAGACACATTATATTTGTTGTCACTTTGGAATCGGATATCCCCAGGCGTTAAAAGAACACGGTTACTGGGAAGCGCGTGAAAATCTATAGGTTTAGAAAAGGCGTTTCCGTTCGCTTAAAACACATAATAGATGTGAACTCCAGTAGGCACATGAGACTTTTAGATCACTCTTCTCTTCTGTGGAGGCGTGTACCTTAGAGAAGAGACAATATGCGAGAACACATGTTTGAGGGAATATTAGCCATTGTTTCAATGAACACATGATGTCTCTGCCTGTATTGAAAACACTACGAGCATACCTTCCCTCTTCCCTACAGGGGTTTCTCTGAAGCTGTCATACGACATTGAAGATTTCGTTCACTTGCCTCTCGATCGCTGGCAAGACGCTGGCAAGAAATCATTTAGACTACTTTTCCACCGAAGCTGTTGGCGTCCACCTGGTTGGGGTTTTTCGCGTCTGTGAGCAAAAAAAAAAATTCAACCGAAAAAATTGCGCATCTCCTTTGGAATCAGGCATACAACGCGCATCCCAGTATTCAATAAAGAAAAGCACAAAACAAACGTAAAAGCCGCATGATGGATGATAACTCGCCGGTAAACAATGCGACACACGTTCCTTCTCCCCGCGTGTGTTTTCAGGTAAAGAGTATGGCTGCATGAGTTGCTCCGGTGGGGAAGGGGCAAAGGCAGCATGCCAACCAGTGAGAGACGTCACCAAACTTCATATGTAAAATCAAGACCTACCTAGCCACTCGTTTAGTTCATTGCAAGACCGCTGTGGGGCATCCTCCAAATTTTAAGCATAATTATAAGCATCGCAAAGTAACACCCGCCTTCGGCCATCGTCTTCGCCCCATTCATATGCGTAATGTATTACCGTATATCTTTATTTGCTTTTTCTATGTATAGTATTTGCCCTATTGACTATTTTCTAAAAAAAAGTTCGGCATTAAATACTTTCTCTTGGAGTTTTACCTGCTTGTTGAAAAACAACTAAATTTAACATGATAGCTTTCAGTCAAGAATCATTTCGAACAAATAAAAATAGCGCTACAGGAGCACCGTTGTGTAGACGGAAAATCACGCGAACGCTTTCTGAGGAAACAGCGTTTAACTACGAGGTGAAACGTGCTGATGTCATCTAGTTGATGCTGGGAGAAAATCTAATGATACATTTACCTATTAAAGATGGGCACCTGTGCGAACGTTTGCTTCGTAACAGACGCATGCTGTGTCAACCAACAAAACTTCGCATATTGGCGCATGTGCTTCAGCGTCGGGGAGACGACAAAACATGTCGTAACCGACATGTCATGTCCTGCCATGTCGCATGTGAATACGTATGACCTTTGCACTTACCTTTTGACTGCGCATGCGCGCCCCCTCAGCTTTCTTGCAAACTATTGAATAAAATACAGTCGTAAATGACTGTCGGTTCTGTCCACGTTGTCTTCTCCCGCCTATATTCCGCTCGACGACTCAGCATATAACGCGCACCTGCCGCACAAAATGACCGTTAAATTCACCGGTGTGAGAACGAGGTATGTTTTTGCATAGTATTGCTCTCTCCGCTGGTTATATATGGGATCGGAGTTACGGCACTGTTCTTGGCATGCAATGCGAAACGCTCATTGCCCATAGAAGCTTACAGAAAAGTTTATAAGTGCTGTTTGTGGCAAGCTTAGTAATGTGCAAATAACCAGTGCACACAGACAGACTCGTTGTAAGATTTGCGAGATATACAAAACCACGGTAGCATTGCCGAAGCCCAACGAGTTCATAAGGCATGGACATTGGCTTGTTAGTATTGCATATCAACGGGAAAACAGCGCGTAGAATGATGACAATAAAAGATCAACAACAGATGCGCTGCGCATGTGTATTAGGTCTTTAATTTTCTTCCTCTCAAGCGCTGTTTCCCCGTCCAAATTTTTACACGAGTTCACTGTCCCAACTTTCAGAAGTGCAAAACTACTGTTTCACACAAGTTGTCATCCGCGTCCTTTAGTATACTGACTGCTGATGTGAACTTCAGGAAATTCACCATCCACATCAACCTAAGCAAGTTTTGAAATAAAGTATTGACAGCTATATAAAAATAGTAGTAGGCTATAATTTGACCCCCAGTGCCACTCTGAAGAAAGTGCACAGCAGTTCTTTTTTCTTTATTTGTGTAAGTGGCGGGAAACAAAGTGTCATTATTTGGCGAAGGCGAAAACCAAGATATTGAAAGGAATAAAATAGGATATTCATGCATACTCCATCTTAGCTAAAGATATGAAATCAAACAGTTTTTTTCTCACTGCAAGGAAAACGGAAAAAACCTGTAAATATCGAAACAATGTAAGTTCCCATACCCTATATTAAACCAAATGACAATCAAGTCCGGCATCCATAGAAAACAACTGTCATATTCACTTAACAGATGATACAGGACAAAAAAGATAACGACTCGCATGTGGAGATCCAAGCGCATTCATGCCGAACATTACGTGCTGAGTGGCTTTATTGTTGACTGGCAGCTTGAGGCTGAAACAAGGAACGAATTGATCAATTTGCTTCCCCTAGTACATTTTGCACTTTCAATACTATAGGCCCTTGTGCACTATCAATGTTATGCGTATAAGTATCCGCTCTGATACGTTATTCAACGATGACTGTAGTGGGGCTCTTAGCAGAGTAACACGCTTATAAGTGTTTGTGCTTTTCATATTCAATGAAGTGGAGACGTGCATCAAAATGCTTCGTACAATTTTTTTTCTTCCAGTAAGTACCCTGAACACTCAGCATTATTGATTTCACCATCTTACAGCAAGCACAGCAGCCCTGAGTTAGCTAGCGTAATCCCCTGATGCATGAGAGACCAAATAGGTGTCTAAGCTCATGAGATGCACATGGCCGACCAAGAGGAATGAAATCGTATAGCGGTGGATTTGCAAAGCATTGCGTGCAAGAAAGTGATGTTCGACACGCACGTAGTTCTGTGGTTGCGTTTCTTCTTTATTGGCATATCGTCACGAAAAGCCCATGCTATTGAGACTATGAAGGATAAGATACTTGCGAAATTCACACTCAGACAGATGAAGTAACATTACACACGCGCTGCCAGGCTTACTCAAGAAGAGCCCTTTAGAATAAAACCAGAAGGTTGCCGCAAAACGGCATCGGTCGTTTTCCTGGTCTTAGTATAGAAAGGCAACAGTTGGTGAAATTACGTTTTCCGATTATGGTCCGGGTTATGGTCCCGGTGGCATGGTTATCCTTGCCTTCTCCATAGGAAATTAAAGAAGTGTTGGAAGAACAGAGCTGAGAACAGAACACAACAGAGAAGAACGTATAAGGAATTGTTCTGAAGACTGGACACCCGTTCGTGTCGAATAGAAAGAGCTAAAAATAACAAATATTATTGCCGTGTTTTAACGCTGTACATGCGATCCTACGGAAAAGGCAATGTAGCTTACCTTAGACGAATGAGAAAGCATGACTACGGTTTCTTGAGAGCAGATGACCATCCGGTAGAACTTTCTAACCTTCTGCTCAGCCGTGTTTTCATCTGGATGATTAGGTTGCCTGTATTTTTATTTCACTGCTGCCTTCGAAAAGCTGTCACTTTGGAAGGTTTCGTCATAATTGGAAGAAGGTATAAGGCTTTCGCTGTCTGCTTAGCTGTCCATTTAACCGTCTGCTGCGGTTATTGGAACCCGATCACTGTAACTATGCCACGCTTTGTTACTTGTGAGAGACTTTTAAAACTAGAATTTAGTAGACAGAGCGAGCGCAGGAGCTCGTAATGTTTATATGCGAGTGTTCTTTTTCTTCCATCCGAGAAATGCGATACACATGGGCCGTTTACGTTCTACACTGGTGGCATTATTTGAGTTGCAACGTTCAGAAGAAGCTACGCAATCAAACAGCATTGAAAAGCATTCCTTCAGGACGTTTAAGCTATTTTCCCAAATTTTTCTGCGCTACCTTTTGTCAAGCGTAGGGCTTGAACCTATTTAGTCAGTGCAGTTTTTTTCTTCCTTTCAGCAACCCCTTGAACAGAAGTTTCCAAATTTCATCACAAGAAACTTCACTATCTGGCAATAAATTTTATACCATCTTTTTTGGTTGTTTAGTAGACTACTTCTTCATAACAGTTACTAGCTAAACTAAATACAGTTCTCGGGGAGTTCTACTTACTTGGCAGCATTCACGACCTCCTGGAGCTTGCAGAAATATATGTACCTGTACACACAATTACTGCGTTGCACATCAATTGTAAATTATTAGGGTTGTAGCAATAGTAATTTTCGAGAACGAATCAGTGCCACAACCGAAACGAATCGTATCGAACATCGAATACGTTTCAAATAGTTTTCGAATATTGAACCGCCGTTATCACGGTTAATATAAAACGATGTTCCAATGGCATTCTTCTTAAGGTTAGCAAGTTTCTGTCATTACACAGTACGTTGTGAAGTGTTGCTCATTAGAAGCACAAATGTAGAATTTGGAGCAAACAAGTAGTTTGTTCACTTGCACAGGACTCTTTAGAGAGCGTCAATGATCGCTGTACAGCGCTTAAAGCACAGCTACCTAACTGACGTAGCGTGCCCCCCTACGCAAATTCTTAATTCTCAGTGGGCTTGATATTCACCATACTTTTTCTCTATTGTTTATTTGGGCGCAATTGATAATTTGAAATATTCGGAAAGTATTCGAAGAATGTTCGCATTTACAAATAGTTCCTATTCGATACGAAGACCGAGTATAATAGGAAATTATATCATTCGTTATTTGAAAGTAACGAATATCCGTTTTCATAATAAAATTGTTCTGTTGTAGCGCGTGCAAAATATACAGCAATTGGAGCTGCAGTACAAGTTACTTGTGTGACGCCTTGAATACATTTTGTCTTTGCGGCTTGAGATACTTTCAAGCTGTCCACCTTGTGCGTTTCGTCGGAACAACGTACCTCAACATTTTTGTGAGACGTAGATAATTTCCGTTGGAAAACGTGCGTGAAAACGTGTCACTTGCCAAACATACTTGCTCGAATGTGCACGGGCATACAAATGTGAGGAAGAACAGAAAAAAAACATAACTAAATTAGTGGTTTCCGTCATGGTGAGGCCGAAAATATTTACCATAAGGTGCCCGTATTTAGCTGGAGCGTTGAAAAATTACCTACTCTGCTGCATATCCGTATCACCGATAATGAATCCTATTCTGTTTATCTCCGACGCTAATTCTAGAACAAAGCCTGACCCTCCTCAGCTTATGAACGCGTCGACCTGGCCGAGTTAATTTACCACTGCTTTGTCACACCTCCTATTTAGCAAACAAACTGCATATAAGTCCGAGGAAGCATATAAGCATGCTTGCGAAAGTAAGATACAATACAACGTAATTAACTGTGGGTTGCTGTAGTTAGGGCATTCATGGGGAAATAGCTGTGAAAAGTTGAATTCCAACATCGGACAGGCACGTTGACAAAACGCACACGAAGCGACTTCCAAACGCTTCGCACTGCAGCATTGCTCGTCGAATCCATCGCTCACGTTTGTGTGATATTTACGTCCAATGGCGAATTCAAGCAAGAGTTATCCAGCGCGCGTAGCCTGTTCGGTTTCTCTTTTGCTAGCTTTCACTTGAAAAAGAAAACTTGGCCGCTTTGCACTGAACAGCAAGCGAATAGCCAACTTGTCCGGCGCCGGCAGCTTCTTCTTGCAGACGTGACGAGAATCGAACTATTCAGCTACGGAATACCTACGCCGGTGCCTCTCATAGCAGGGTTAGTATGCAATTGCGGGTTAAGGCTAGACACAGGCCGTGAGAACATCGGCTTGTGTCTCAAATTGTCAATTCTAATCAGTTGCAGAAATATCTAGCACGATGTGCAATAATTTCACCCAGTAGAATTATTTAGCAATGTCTTTTTGTCACGGAGGAGAAAAAAATACCCGCAGGCAAATAAACGAAAGTGCATCCGCGCACCCAGGGTATTTGTTCGGGAATTAGCTGGGAGATGAACACACGTAGTCAACAGTGTCTACGTTATCTGATCACTTACCGTTGCACCATGACTAAACTAAAAATGATGGGGCCTTACGTGCCAAATTCACTTTCTGATTAAGAGACACGTCGTAGTGGAGGGCTTCGGAAATTTCGACCACCTGGGGTGCACCTAAACGTGCACCTAAACCTAAGTACACGGGTGTTTTCGCATTTCGCCCCCGTCGAAATGCGGCGGCCGTGGGCGGGAATCGATCCCGCGACCTCGTGCGATGACCAAATTGCTAGTAAAGGTAGGCCCATCCCCAGAGAACTAGAAATTTCCACCTCTTTCGTTCCTGTAGAAGCAGGCGCTTATCTTGATAGGTGTTTCATAAATTTCAGGCATGCACTTTTGTTGTACAGCACAATAAATAGATGCACCACTGATGACGCACCCAAAAGGTACACATTTTCTTTATTGTGAGATTTTTCGAACAGACTTTTATTACGTTTTACCATCCGTTTAGCCATTTCTGAATTTTAACAACTTGTTTGTGAGTTCTATCTTCCTTAAGATGCTTGCTTGCCGTTCTAGTTTTCTTCTCTATGTTGAGCTTCAGGAAACTAAGGTTACTTCGGCGTGCAAAATAAGAATTTTCTATGTGCATACCAAATGATTTCTAATGTGTGCTTCGTAGCTCAAATGTTGTTTTATTTGGTTTGAAGGCAAGCAATCAATTGTATAACTTCAACGTAAGCGAAGTCCTGCTGGTCAAGGAGAGTCGCATAAGTTGGGAACATTTTTCTTTAGCTTGAACATTGCATTGCTCATCCTCTTGTAATAATCATCTTGTAACACGGACGCGTTGCGCTATTAACATTCAAAACTAGCAAGCAAGTTCAGCTTGCTCTACAGACTGCAACTCTGACCACATGTTTTCTGATAATTTCTCGCCTGTTGAGAAGTGATCTGGAAAATATTTTTTTTCCACATACATGGGATCTCCCCCTACGTTTTCTCAGTCGCCGGGTCCGTAAAAACCACTTTGCGCGTATACATTATGTTGCTCCTCTGCTACTAGCCCTATATAGATTCGTACGCTTTGGATGGTTGCAACAGGTACGTTTACGATTTCCTCCTCAGAACCACTTGAATAATTAAGTGCAACTATAATATCTGCGTCTCCTGCCGCCTTACGGTTACAGGTTCGCCTCCGGTCTTTCCAACTTCGTTTTTGGTGTCCTAAGGATACATAGGCTACATAGGCTACGGTTGGACCATTAGGATTACAGAATGGATACCAAGAGAATGGAAACGCAATCGAGGACGACAGAAGACTAGTTGGAACCATGAAATTAGGAAATTCGCGGGCGCTGGTTGCAATCGCTTGGCAGAGGACAGGGGTAATTGGAGATCGCAGAGAGAGGCCTTCGTCCTGCAGTGGAAAGAAAACAGATTGATGATGATTATGATGACATATTTCACACTATCGATCCCTCCAAGTTACTTCAACTAAAGCGTGCAGAAGCATTTTTTCTCGTTTATATAATCACTTTCATACTATTGTATTAAATCAGATTGTCATAAATCCTTGACTTTCCGATATATTTACTAAATATATAGATCGTTCTTAAATGAAGGCCATCAGGCTAGCGCTATTTCTCCCATTCTTTTTTTCCGCGGCGCATACTTAAATCATACTTAGCAAAAACTTTGCTATCGCGCGACTTACATATATTTCAAGTGAGACAAATATATCAGGCAACTCCAAGCCACCAGCCGGTTTCGCTAATGTACTACAGCAAGCAAAAGTATAATTGAAACCAAGCAACTTCGTCATTCATTAAGCGAGAGCTGCGTGAAAAGTAAATTTGTCATAACGAAGGCCATTGGTTATGGGAGAGACGTCCCGAAATGTACAAGGAAGGGAAGGGGTACCGTTGAATGCTTCAAGTGAATTTTTCTAGACGCTTTCTACGAACATGCGTGCTCTGTATATTTGCTCAAGTGTACACTGTGTTAACAGCTGCTCTGGATAAGAAGCCTATAATATTCACCAGATAAGATCTCAAGGACATGGCCATAAGTAAAATTTCAGCAGAGGTTATCACATGCGTCACTACGGTTTCTTGAGTTTGTACGAATACCCAAAAGTGAATAAATCCTAATGGTACTACATTGATAACGTCACGTCATTGCATTGTCGGAAGGCACTTTTCGTCATGTCCGCATATTTGTTTTTTTTCATAGTACTAGTAGTAGTAGTAGTAGTAGTAGTAGTAGTAGTAGTAGTAGTAGTAGTAGTAGTAGTAGTAGTAGTAGTAGTAGTAGTAGCAACTTTATTTATCCCTTTTAAAGGAAAGGGCCAGCGTTGTAAAGGTGGGTTGGGGTCTATTCGAGGTGGTCTTCCGCCACCTTCGCAGCCCACCCCAGGATGGCCTCCTAAACGTCGGGCTTAGAGCTGCGCAGGGCAAGCACCCCAATTTTACTGAGTAATTCCTTTTGCTACAGTGTACCCGCGACTCTTGCGCGTATTCGTGATGGCCGTGTTAGTAATGTGCCACCAACAAGGGGCTTCATTCGTAGTTCCACATATATATTTGCAGTTTGTGAAGTGGTCAGCAACATATCCCTTTTTTATTACGTTCTGTTTCGTTATGTAACTTTACGAGCGTTGTGATTTCATTCCTTCTCTATTCCGTGTTCGAAACTTTTACATCGTTATGTGCACAAATTTTTATTTAAGAGGAGTAGCCGGTGCCGTCAGCAGGCCCCAACATCCCCATGAACCAATAATAAAGAGACAGACATGAGTACCCACATTCTCATAGAAAAATATGTTGGCTACTTCATCAAACGCCTTCTGGTCAAGAAATTCGGATGTGATGGACATCGAGTTGCACTAAGTGGAATGAGAAACAAAATGAACGCGTACCCCACAAACGAACACAAACCTTTCCTGCGAGCACTCTCACAGCGTTTTGAAGCTTATGGGGCCATTAGTGTCTGGCACTATGAATGTGGTAAACGTATTTTTACGGCAGATAATTAGTCATGTTTAACCACTTGATGCCCAGTGAATCCACTCTAGCTTCTCTAATTAGCATCTTAGCGCGCTGGCCGCACTGTCCGTGAAGACTTGTTTCTCTCTGAAGCACGCGCAAGATGCCTGAGTTTAGCCCTTGCGTGGTTCAACGTTCTAGAATCTTTCATCACGCTGTTCAAATGAGCTCAGAACGGGAGCCGTGTTTGATGTGCTAGTATTCACTCTAAACACCACACACGCATAAAATAAACTAATGCTCATCGAGAATTTCATGGTGTTCTCACTGAAAAGGAGAAAGAAAACAGGGAGTTGTAAAGCGACGAAAGGAATGCGCAACTCCGAAAGAAAGTATACAAATTGACTTTTATAAATGAAAGACCGCATTGAAAGACCGCACTGCTGGGTCGCACAGAGGCTTACATTTTTCTTCGCGTTTATACCTTCGCGAAAACGTGGTACCGCGTACACTATATTAGATAACCTACCTGCATTTCGATTCCATCCTAATCGTAAGCTTCACGGCAGAACAGCAAGTCATTGCGGGGTCAATATGGCAACGAAAAACGAGGGTAATTACGTACACTCGCACTGCGCTATTGCAGCGCTGGTTTCTTGACGTATCAAGGTCTACGCGATTTTCTTTCTCACTCTACTTCTGCATCACGCGCGTGTAGGTTTTCAATTTCTATCTCTCGGACGTCACCTGTACATTACCGCTTCAGATTCCTTGCACGTTGGTGTCTGTATAACCCAGCATTCGTTCACTGTTTGCCTCAATACATAGGGCAAAAGGGGAAATTCAGTGAATGTTATGTTAAAGAGAAACAGACCATACGGGCATGGCCGAGAAACATCCAAAAGCAGGCTCGCGGCATCGTGACCACCCAGGTCCCAATTTCGACGCACTTAATCTTTGTATTGTACAGTCGCACTTTCGTTTGCCCGCAGACAGGAAATATGCAGAATAAAGCTCAACCACATGTTTAATTCATTCAAGCCAACAACTATAAAAGTTTCAAAGAGCCGTCTTGAGTACATTTGCTACACCAGTGACACAAATATAACCAGCAGGATTTAAATTTCTGTGGTCTTAGAAATGGTTAACTCAGAGGTGAGAATATCCCTTATCCTAATTTCACCCATCTTAATAGTTTCTCTCAAAAGGTGAGCTTTACATTTTATCATCTTACTTGTTTGTTTTATCAGCGTCGCTTCATTCTCCCTGAGCTTTCGGCCAGACGTATATGTGTTAGACGGGGAAGGGGGGTTCGGTAATATTCAAACCTTCTTATTCGAATAGCTTATTACAGTCTAACTATTCGTTTCCTTGATCGGAAAGGAACTGTT
This sequence comes from Dermacentor andersoni, assembly GCF_023375885.2. NCBI lineage: Eukaryota > Metazoa > Arthropoda > Arachnida > Ixodida > Ixodidae > Dermacentor > Dermacentor andersoni. Next base: position 98,834,306 of record NC_092816.1, read on the forward strand.
CGATGTCTTCGCATATTAGAAACTAAAGACATATCTTGCAACAACAGACCGTTATATTTTGATTACCATTCTCCGTCTGCTCCAAAATGTTTAGCAAATTATCAGAAGGTAGTGCCACTTTTGTCGTCGGTTTTGTGGCGGACGCCTAGATTACAACCTGAGTTCTTCTTAGTAGTATGTCGTTGAGTGTTTTTGGCAGTCTAGTAGTGCCACAGTTCAATATTTTAGGATGCAGCCAGTGATGATTTCCTTGCTATTTCCGTGTAAGTTTGTCTCAACAGATTCTTTTCATATTTTTCCCCACAATTTCCATTATGTTTTTCGGCAGCCATTTATTTAACATATTTTACTATTTCAAAGTTATTTGCCAACAGGCTCTAGAGATGCTGAGAGACTATTCCTGCAGTTCTCCTTTTAAATGGCGAATTGTCTAAACCTGATCACTTGGGCGCAATACTTGGCTCGCTATATTTATTTTTTTTGCACTAGCCAGAACAACCGTGGCACCTAATTAAACAGAAATAAATATCCCTGCTATAAATGTATGCCTTTAGGTTACACTTTCCGATATTTGATTTTATATTTAATACTTACTATTCATTGGATCCGTATTCGAAAACGTTAATATTCGCCGCCCTCTAGTATTCTTGCTGGCCTGCCTCGTATGTATTCGTTTCGGTTTTTTCATCCTTGCTAATCAGAAGAAACAATAGCAGTTCTCTTTCATGTTCAATGCCTATAACAAATATGCAACGCCCATTTTTCTGTCTCCTAACTCGCTTTTCTTTTATTTTATACAAAGCTTGGATTTCCCTAACCTTACTTCGCGCGTCGGCCTTTTGTTCTCACCCTCCCTCATTTACGGGGGGGTGGGGGGAGGAGTAAACTAAGCGTTCATGAACACTGCTAATGAAAGCAATTGCTGCCCGGATGGGGCCAACTCCCCTACTTTAGGCGTCAGCTCCAACGATATTCCTTGTTAGATTATTGTAAATCACAACATACCCTATTTATAAAGAATGCATTGGAATACCTATGCATTTTTTTTTCATTCTCTCCACTTCATTGGATCTCATAATACTTTGCTGTATATTTTATTTTGCGCGGCGGTTGCACATAGTAAATACAGCATTGTCTACTGTATTTTTCTTCACCCGTACATAACACATGTTCCCGCTTAGAGCTTGTAACTCTTTTGCAAAAGCTAAATGAAGAGTTGTTACTTGTCCATTATTAAAGCTGATTATTCCTTTATTGAGGCGTGTTGCCAACGCACAACATACCAGGAACGTTTTTCTTGCGGAAGTTTTCGCATAGAGTACAGACACTCTGGCTAAATGCCTTCGGTCAAATGAACGGCAGCAAGCGTCATTTGCTGATTTAGACCACAAACACAGGACGAGGAGGAAAAAGTCTAGCACGCCACGCGCTTTATTTTGATATCTCATGCAGATCGAGGCTTCCTGGAATAAGGAATCCTGTCACCTAGGGTGAACCGGGTCCTGAGTCGGCTTACCGTGTCCGAAAATAAAAGTTTATTTGTCGCTCTCTCCCATGCAGAGGATGCAGACCGATGCCTTATCTCCGGCTGTAGTGGTGCAAACGAAATGTGAACCTGCGGTACATATATAAAAAGAGCTGTCCATACAAATTTCAAGGGAAGCAATTAGTGGCTTGGGCTGAAATGCACTTCTAGTTTTCTACTGGTGCTTCCTTGCTATAGTAAGAAAAAATTCCAGCAAATCATTTTTAATTTTGTTTGAGTATGCTTATTATCGATGTGTTCTGCACATTTAGATAGAAAGCAAGCATTTTTGGGGTACTCATATGTGGTTTCAATGAATCTATAAATAATTAGTAGCTGCAATGCTAGCAATGCAAGCACTACAGGGCTAGCACTAAGTACAAGGATCACGGCGAGACTAGGTGGGGAACCAGTGGGGGTCAAGAGGCGTTATAGACGATTCGGTGTATACCTAAACAACTCTAAAATGTACCTTTCAGTGTATAACTAATAAAATATAGAGTGCGACTGCGCGTAGTCCTTATGGTATCGTCGCAGGAATACCCTAACCAAGAGCGAGTGAGACCGTCAAGGTTAAAACTGCTTTAGAATTTCAACTGAGGCAGATGAAGTAATTTTGCGCACGCGTTGCGCAGGTATGCAAAGAGAGCCGTTGCACAAGGAAGGCAGGTGGCCACAGAAAAACACCGGTGGTTATTCTCCAGCTCACAGTATAAAAAGGCCCTGGTTGACTACGACGATCACCCAGTTGCTCCTGCCAACGGTTTCGCCGTCCTACTATCATGGTAAGTAGACGGACTACACCATATCAGAAAAAAATGTAATCTTTAAATATTGCTTTCAGTTTCGTGCCTGCATCCTCCTGGCCCTGGCCACCTGTGCCTTTGGCGTCTACTCCGGCTATCCTTACGGCTACTTTCCATCTGTTCCCGCCACGTACGGGTCCTACCACGCCCCACATGGTTCTCTATCCTCTTATGGCTATGGACTTGGACATGGTGCCCCCACCTATGGCTATGGTCTCGGAAGCTATGGTCTGAGTTATGGACAAGGTCTCGGTGGTCTTGGCTACTCTACCCTTCTGCACAAGAAATGTAAGAGCAATCTATACTCTAATGCGCAAGGAGCTCTCCACATGATTCTAATTTTAATGATGCGGCGCTCCGCTAGCAAAGGGTGCGTTTCGAAACAAAACAATGGAATGATAGAGCTCAGGATTTATCAAAGTTTCATAATCAATCTGCTTTATTGCAATAGCAATTATACGGACACTTCACGCGAATTCCCGCCGTAGACGTTACTGTCGGGTTGCGCGTATATTTAGCTGTGTGTTTGCTACATGCTTAGGCATGCTTTATGTGGGGATTCTATTACTACATTATTTAATGGTTGCACTTGCTCACACTAGATCTTACGTTCCTGACTAAAATATTCTCTAGACTTTTGATAATGGCAGCCCAAAACAAATGCAATGAAAAATAACATTCTCAGCGAATGTCCTTCATATTACGTCCTCTCAGACTTACACATAGTCAAAGCGTAAAACAATTTCAACGTTCAAACGTCAAAATGATTGCATTTTACTGACCCGGCTCTTCACTGGCAGCGTAGCCTTGCCTGTGTGATGTCATAGAAGGTCCTACAGGACGTGGTGAAGCTTTAAAAAGGTGACATATATATTGCCGGCAGCCCCGTATGTCGCGTCCACGTTAGAGGCATGTCCCGGGTATAATTAGAACACCCTACGAGAAGTTCGAGCGCCACACTACTGCTTGATATCACAGTCAGTGCACTGCTCAAGGAGCAAAATTTTGCATTCACCCCCCTCCCCGCTCCTGCGAGGTGCTGCGATTCCCACTTGTACATCGCTTTTTTACTCAGTATGCATATGTTGTTGTAGCAGCTCGAAGTTTGAGAAGGAGATCATCGACAGACTTTAGGGGAAAATAGTATGTTCGATCTCTGCTCATATGGAAGTCCTCAAGCTCTTTTGCTTTCAAGTTTATTGCTTGTTCTCTCTTTCAGGAACTACACGAAGAACAATCTCCGGATTTCTGAACAAAGAAATGCCCGAAATTCTGCAATAAAGATCAAAGCGTAAGAACTTATGTCTTGTTGTTTATTTCATGCAGCACCTAATAATATCATGGACATATGGAGAAAAGCGCTTGTCGTGTTTCTTTACAGTAAATACTAAATACTGTGTTAGAGGAGAGGGTATTGTGGTGAGGCCATGTAACCCTTGCTCTCGGAGGCCTGTATTATCCGCGCGTTCTTCCCCCCGCAAGCTCTCGTCTCCGTTCTAATGCGACTTCGTAAAGCCAAATCAAAGCACGCGAAGCGTGTCAACGTCATTGGTCTCAACGCGCTCGCTTGCCTTCGAGGTGTTCATAATTAAGAACCGCTATGCGGCGTTCGAAGGCACATTCGCCACTCATGAGAAGTGCTTAGGGTGTCCTCTAATTTTGAATACGGAACCTATACATGCCCATTACACGAAAACCGACGTTGTCGGCGTCGCCACCTAGCGATGGTACCAAAATTGGCGGACGGCGCATAGAGCAAAAACGTATCAAAAATGATCGGATTGACGTCAAATTTGACAAGGAGTTGCCTGTAAGCAAACAAAATTATAGGCTTCGGAAAAAGAGCTTTGTAAATTTCGGTCTGGGTGTGCATCGAACCCGTGCGTCCGGGGTGCGCGACGAGCACGCTTAATCGACGTGACGATGTGGATTAAGCGTGCTCGAGCCAGCGTGATAAGCGTGATTATCGGGCCATTTGAGGCATTCACATCAAAACGACGCGAAAAAGTGACTCGAGCAGAATTGCTTTAGAGGCCCTTGGTCAGTGGTTGGAGAGATTACAAGAGAATGGCGGCTTCCGGCAACGACAGATGAGGCAGCGTTAGGCGCCTGGTGTTCAAACTTCCATTGCGAACCGTACCGAATCGTGCAGACCTCCGGTTGCTGTTAAACAAATACTGCGGTTTCAGGTGTCGGAAGCACACTGCGATTTTAAGGCAGGTCCTAGTGGGCGCTTCGACATTATTTTGTGCGCATGGGTTTCCTTAAGGTACATTCTAAATAAAAAAAAATAGAGCAATTCCAGGTTTTGGTTGTCCGAAGGTGTGCCTATAGTGCATTGTCATTGAACACGTCACGTCGCAGCCACCTAGCTGACTAAACGTGTGACCTTGAGTAATGCGTGTGTGATTGGGCACGCGACGGCGCAGCCCAATAGCCACGGGGAGGAAGTCGTACGAGGACATGAGTGTATAAAATGACGGTATCATATAAAAATGAAGTAACATTGAATTGAACGTCGGTGAGCAGTCTTTGAAGTCATGAACTGCTCGCGGCGAAGCAAGCACATTAAGACGCTTGGCGCGTTTTGATTTGCCCTTACCGAAGCGCAGTTACAAAGTAGGTGAGAGCTTTCGCGGACAAAGGAACGTGCGGAAATAAACATTTCGCCAAAGGGAATATAAAGCTTTCGCATTCCCATACGTAAGCAGTCTTAAGTGTCTCTGCCGCACACTTTGTTTATTTATAGAAGGGTTTGCCGCTTTACAGGGAACAGTAAGAAAACATATAACCTGTACACCGTCGCTGTCTTCTTCAAGACGTGACCGCAATTCAAGTGCTTAGCTTGGAAATACTTGAATAGCTGTGTGCCATCTCAGAGATAGCATGTAATTGCGTGTAACTGCTAGGCACGAGTGTACGGCAAAGGGCGCGTGACACCTCGTTAATTCTAATCTGCTGCAGTAGTCGCTAGCACACTGCGTAATAAAATGGCCATGTAAAATTATTTAGCAATACCTTTCGTCTCGAAACAGCTGCAATAAACCCGCAACCCGATAGCACCGCTACACGCGAGTATGTTAATCTGGATAGAGTACCTAAGTTGCTTCTTCGTTGCTGATCTTGGTTGCAACTGTGATCAAATCTTTGTATTCACCTAGTCGTGCGTAGCAATCTTAACTGCTGATATTCCTCTCGACCATGGTTAAATGAAAGTAATAAAATTATGGAGTCTTGCTTGCCAAAACCACGATATTAATAGGAGGCACGCTGAGGTGAGGGACTCACAATTCATTTTGACCACCAGGCGTTCTTTAACGGGGACCATATTCACGGTGCACGAGCGTATTTTAAATTTCGCCTAAATCGAAATACGGCCTGCGTGGCACTCTCCTCATTCTCAGCAGCGCAACGCCACAGGCACTAAGCCACTGCGCGGGTTCTTGACAGTGATCAGATCGCCGAAGAATTGGAGGAATCCCAAGAAGGCGAAACATTTGAGCATATTTGTTGCGTAAGGATCAGCGCTTGTCTAAAACACCGCTCTTTATTTTGGGATGCTTACTTTCCATTCGCAAGCCTAGGAAAAAGAAATAATAATAATAATAATAATAATAATAATAATAATCATAATAATAATAATAATAATAATAATAAGCAAATGCCACTGATATGCATTGGTGCTGTGCCTTTCATTTTATCATGATTATTTCAAGCTTCGTCTTGAATTATGTCAGAAAATTGGGAAGCAGTGGTCTCCTCAAGCAAAAGGAGACGAAAAAAGAAAGAGATATATATCTCATCGATGTTTTATGGCGTGCGACTTCCTTAAGTATTTTAGTTCGCTTAGCGGTGTACGGGTCAGCGCGTTTGCCATATTTGTCTCTATCAAGCTACCTCCATCCGGCTTTGATTTTATTTCTTCTTCTTGAAACGTTTTCTAATATCGTCACATTGTCCCGCCCCAAAAGGCGTTTATTTAGATGCCATGTGTGGTAGTCAAGACGGGCTTGATCAACCACGTATCTCTTGAGATTCATTCAGCCAGCCGAACTTCGTCTTCCTATCCTCAACCCCTCTTGCATGCGTCATATTCTGTTGAGGCGTAAACTCAAAGCGCACATAAGGATAAAACGTTTCTGCGCAGACAAAGCCCGCAGGGCGAGTGAGAGAGGCCATTGAGAAATACAGGGCTCTAAACGGTCGACATGGGGAACGTCAGTGTTTGCTGAACGTCGGCCATTTGATGTGAGGTAATATGTGAGGTACTATGTGAGGTATGCTATGTGGTAGGTCAATTTACACGATCGATAATAACATAGGGTCCAACACAGCGCGCCATAAGCTTTTCACATAACCCGCGCTTTCTGGTTTGCAGCACCACAATAAATAACCAGGGGCACTATAACGTAAAACTATTCCAATATGTTTTTATTCCAATCTCCTGACGTCAAATTTGAGTAACCACCAACGCATGCACCGTGCCGTCACCCGCGGAGTTGTCTGAACAGACCAATCACATGCTCTCTTCGTTCATAGGAGGTCACTTTTGTTTGCTTGAAAAACGAATAACATTGCCTACACTGAGGGGCTTGTCGTATTAAATTGACTGACAAAAGGCGAGGAGAATGCTCAAGTGGAGAGGGATTCGATGGGGCAGAGCCAGTGCACTTAAAATAGATAACCGTATGAAGAGGGTGGTGCCGGCGTCTACGATTGGTCCGCTTTCCTTACTTGCGGTGGCTGGTCGAAAATCGCGGCAGCATGCAACGAAAGCTTAAGAATGACGCTAAAACGGATCCTCAGCGAAGAAAAGTTGGCCGGATGAGATCGTAAAGGTGCCGAAAGTGCTCGAAAACGTTACGTGACCACGCAATAAGGTTTATTATACGCAAATAAACCCATGCTCTCGGGCAGGTGCGAGTAGCCAGCGCCTGAGCGACCGGCGGCAGCTATCATTTATTCCTTTCGGAACGGGGCAGTCTGCGGCTATTCAGAAGAAAACTCAGCTTTGTTCGGCATATTAATGCGTCTTTTATGCGTACACGTCACTTTGACGCGGGGAGTACTCGCGGTTTTGTGATGTTGCATGACAGGCAGCAGGAGTGGGCGCAGCCCGAAAGCTTTTGAGCAATAGCCGGGGGCTAATGGCGAAAAGGCGTCGAATCAGAAATAACTGTTTTTCTTTTTTTTTTCGGTCAAATCATGCATAATCATTGAGTGCACATCGTATCAGATGGGGAGCTATCGCGGTTTTCGTGACGTCGCGTGACAGACAGGTGAAGTGGAGGTGGTCCCAAAAAGTTTTTGACCAAGCGCGTTGGGCTGATAGCAGAAATGGAATTGAAAAGTTTGGAATAGTTTTACGTTATAGCGCCCCAGGTTCATATGTAACGCATCGGTGTCGGCTGTCGTAGCGTGCTCTCGAGCGATCTCGTGAAACAAGAGAGCGCAAATAAGCCATTTGTTTGGCCTCTTCAGCAAGGAAGACGATATCGTATATGGAATTATTATCGTGTTTGGAAACAGAGAAGATAGTGTCTAACGCATAGGGAACAAGGGTCAGCATGAAGAAGAAACAAGTAACTGTAGCCCGTAGTTTTGTGCTGTGAGGTAATAAAGGCGTACGTAATGAAATGTAGCACACTGTCCCTGTCATTTTAATCTAACGCGACTATATAGACGGTGTCTAGGGCCTGTATCCGAGGTAATTGGTACGGCGACATTTCAAGGCAGGTAATGAACAAAATACACAAACCGTGAAAAGAATGAGGGCATACAGAGCGCTCTCTATGTCCAAATATTTTCACTGTCGGTGGTTTTTGCGCTTTACTTGCCTTAAGGTGCACAGCAATTTCCTAAGGGTAAAAACTGTTGGTGCGTTCCGTAAGGCCATTTTCTTTGTTGAGGTGACGGGGTGGATTGTCATAAACTTGAAGTACATAGCCCAAGGATCTCTTCCACCACGTCCGTAGTGAAGTGCCACCCACTATCACTTATGGTGACTCTAGGAGGTCCGCACCGGAGAATGATGAAACCGGGCCCTTCGTTCCTCACATACATCTTTTAATTTCAACGTTCCAACGTCTAAATTGTCCATTTTGTTGTCTTATTCACCTAATTTGACCGCTCGTTTCACGGAAAATCCCCCACTGTGCTTATGCGACAGGACCACTCTGGTCAACAACAAAAGCGATAACAACAGTGGCAACAACAGCTATACAGTTCGGTTGCAGTAGCTAAATATAAGCAGCAGCTGTCTCACAGTAGCGTGTCAAGTGAACGGCCAACGCGACGACCCATGGATTTTCATGACACGACCGCGGAAACTTGCTTAAAAAGAGCGCATGGTGGCTGGCCCTGGATGTCGTTGCAGGTGGGCACATACTCTTCCGTCATCTGACGCATTTTAGGCCAGCAGAATCTTTCATAAACGCCGTAGAGCGTTCACGCACATTCCAATTGATCAGATGTATCTTCATGCGCAGCGTGTCATATGGAAACATGGAGACTTTCAGCGACCACTATGATATATCGTGAGCGTGTGGTAGAAAAGTAATTTTTTGTACAGTACCCAGTCACGAACGCAGACACGGGTCACTGGCACTGATTTCTGTGCAGTGGTGTGCTGTGGCTCCAAAGTTCAGCTGAAGAGTCAGCAAACATGCGATACTGGCAAATTCGCGATTAAAGCGGCAGAAGTACGAGCACTGTCCCAAGAAACTACACGGTTTTTTTTTACTAACCAAGGTTGTTTAAAGCCTCCGACAGCAGCCGTCTTCGCTGGATCGAGATGTGTGCCGTCCTTATCCTTCTGGTTTTTCGGAACCAGTGTTTCGCCCTCTCTGAAACGGCATTTCTTTGAGTCGAGCACAAATCCCGCTTTGCCTAAACAGTCTAGCACAACATCAAGACGTACGATCAAGACGTAAAAACCACACATCCACACTTTCCACTTCAGACCACCCAGGCTATGGTCCCGGAAGTGTTCAAAATTACACATCTCAAATGGCTTCAAAATCAACTGAAAAAAGTCCGTCTGGTTTTGCGAACACCATTTTCTTCTTTTCTGCCTTGTGCATAGGCCAGTACCTTGACCTCAAGTTATCAGAATAAATGTGAGAGGCTGATGACTGGGAGTCGATAGCATCATCAAGGCGCGTAAGAGGCTACATATTCTTTTTAGTTATGGTATTGAGGTGGCAATAGTGAACACAAAGTCGCAATGTATCATCTTGGTATTTAACTAGAATTATTGGCGCTTCGAACGCAATATATGATTCCTAATTTACATTCTTATTTAACATTTCACGGACTTGTTCGTTGATCCCATTGCCTTCCGATCGGGAGTCTCTATACGGACTATGTCGCAAAGGTTGGGCAGATCATCAATCTATGCGATGGTGTAGACGATAAGGAGGAAACGATGAAAGCCGCATTTGCTATGAAACGCCAAGCAGTCCAGAATGCTTTAGAACGATATTCGCCACTTCAGGACTCTGGTTAGCGCTGAGCAACTTGTTGATCATAGCTAGAGTGGAGGGGTCCGCATAGCCCGCATTGACGAACTGGCGGTCACCCAGAGAATCAGGGGCCTCTCTAGGGATAGCGTGTGACAGCACAGGGTGTTCACGGTACACGGCGTTTCAGGCCCTGTGGTAGTACTATAGGTTCATTAGAGTACTTTGCGGTTCGTAGGCTAATGCGCCCACAAACAAATGACAGTGTGTTGCAATAAAGTATTACTACATTCCTCTCGATGCATCTTCGACGAAAAGGCACCACAGTGGCGTCAAATGGTGCGCAGTTAGTAGAGAAACAGGTGCACCATTCATTCGTTTCGTATACCTGGCTTTATAGCAAAAGCTTGCTGTCATTTGATGCCACATGGTAAAGCATAATTAGAGTCATTTGGAACTAAGTCAGGTGTCGTTAAATTGCTAGAATGTGAGTTAGCTTAAAGCACAGATCTAGCCTGTGGGTTGCTGCGCTCATGCGTATTTTTATCATGAAGAATAAATGGATTCAAGGGACTCAGCTATAGATCCATTACAGTTATACCAGAAAACAGTCATTGACGGCATAGAAAGACAGCAGAAATTCTTTATGTTTCTTTTAAATGGAGAGATAATAAACAGAAAAGGACGACAAATGGGACGAAAAGCTTTCCTCACTAAAATCTACACCCTCCGCATTACGTGTGCCATGCATCACCATAAAATACCACTGCGCTCATTCTCCGTTCCACATTCTTACGTATTTGATTACTTGAGGCAACGCCGCACGCGGCAAAAAAGGTAGGGAGGTAGGTAGGTATCCATTAAACCGCCGGTGTCTCATAGTACACTGGCGATTGGGAGCCGCCAATTGGTCAGTAAAAGCCTCAAGGCCTCACCGCATCAAGGCTGTGAATGACGAGCGCCTCCTTGTGAAACAAGTGAGAAAACTAAAGGTGTTAAAAACATTCAATGTTTCGTTATAGTTATGAACATACTGTGATACTGAAGTACAAGTTTTTGTACCTCACCGAAATATAAGTTGGCTAGCCCTACAGGAGCTGCAGCTTCGTCCAAGTGCTTCCTCGTAAATTTAGATTTGTGGCGAGATGTCAAGTTCACCATATCCATTTCCGTGTACATCTGTTTTCTTCCTTTTTTTGTTTCCGCAGCCACTGAGTTTGTGAACACCGCTCTTCTGGTTTCACTTCTGTGCTCGTAGCCTACAGGTGTTTGCCACGTGCCTCTTCCCTGGTTATAAAGGCTACATTTACGATAGCTTTCTCTGACTTACATCGGTCACAATAAGCTACTAGCTTCTGCGTACCCAGTGCGAGCGTATGGCCACGGATCCGGCTACCCACTTAATGACCTACATATCATTTGGCTGTAACTGGAAATAAGCTTTCTTTCGAACCATCTCTTCACCTTCTCTTCTAAAAAACATCTCCTTGGTCATATATTTGTCGAATATATAAATAATAAACAACGCTGTTTTTCTATGATAACAACTATTGCACATGTGCTTTTTCTTTATATGCATGTCAGTATCCCACTAAGAACAACTCTGATACCATTGAAAGACGCATACTTGTCTTCCTTTGTACTATAGCTTTCAAATAATTTCAACAAGTTGGAATGGTTCAACAACCTAGGAGCAATTTTAAGAAGAAACAATAGCTGAAACCTTCAGAGTTTGGGGAAATTCGGAAAAACTGTCATTCGGCGCCATACGATCACCCAATTGCTTCCATAGGATTTTTCATATTCTCGTGGGATTCACTGATTGATATTTCTTTTCCCACTTTTCCCAATATGGAATACAAAAGCTGCCATGAGCATCAAGACGATAAAGAATCGGAACTGAATACCGACATTATAGCTCATGCTCTTGCAGAAAACAATTTCTTTACTTCATTTAGCACCTTCTCGCGAAGAAATGCGAATCTCACAGCCATCACATTGTATTGAACTGAACAAAATATTATATTAACACGTGAACCATGCACAAACTTCTTTCATTACCATTCTGGCAAAGCTTTGTCGCCTTCTTGAATCGTTGGTAACCAGTAATTTAACAGCTGTAAACATATACGCCACAGGAGTTAACTTAATTCTCTTCAGCCATGAGCCGCCTAATTCACGGGCGAATAATCGCGCCGATCGCAATCTTCATATGCAGTGCACTCCAAAGCAAATCCTACCCCCTGTTACGTTTCGCCTACAACGCGCGGTAATGCCGGCGCGGATGCAACGGACGCCGGGGCTTCGTTCAAAGCGGCGGACATTTTGGCCCGTGCGACGCCGCCGCAACGCTTCCCCGCCAAGCGTGTCCAGGCGTGTTTCAGTGCCACGTGTCTTCGTGTGTGCGTGTGTGTGTGTGTGCCCTCGCTTGTCAAAGCGCGGCAGCCGGGGAGCGGAGTTCCCCGAATGAGGAGCCTGGAGGTCTCTCGGCTCAACCGTTCGCGCCGTCGTGTGGGCGGGTTGGCGATGCGTCACTGCACTCGGTTCAGCAGGTCTCTCGGCTCGACCGTGCGCGCCGTCGTGGGCTCATGCTCCGCCGTCCCGTGACCTTCATCCCGTGACCTTCATCCCGTGACCTTCCCTTTTGGACCGCGACGCCGAGAGTATAAGAGCAGCTGCCCCCGGACGCCAGGAGAGAGGCTCCGATTTGTACTGTTGAGTTACGTGCTCTCCCGTCTCTCCACTTCGGTCGACCTGACCGGCCGCTCTTTTGCTATGTTAGAATAAACAAGTTGTTCTGTTACCAGTCTTCTCTTGCTTTGCCGGGACCTTCGGATGCTTCCAGTGCCCCAGGCCGCCAGGCCAACGCTACCCTTGGGGCTTGCGACCCATTGGCAATAACGGGCGTCAGCACCGAGACCCCAACAACTCGTGCCAGCGGTGCGATTACTACATCTGGTTGCGAGCGGTGAGATCGCGACAACGGAGGCCAGCAGCGAAGAGATGCGGTTGACTGTATGCTGAGCAGCACAACGACCATCCGGGAGCAGTGCAACGAGCCCTGTGTGATGACTGGTTGCCTGCAGCGGAACGACTGCGCTGAATTCTTGGCTGCAAGGTTTGGTGAGTGCGGGACTTTCTTCTTCTGAGTTTTGCCAGGCTTTTGTTAGTGTTAGAAACAGAGCTGGTAATTGTGGTTGTCGTTGCTACCGGGTTAGTTTGCGGCAAGACAATAGTAGGCAGTAGAGAAAGCAGCATTCAGAGCAGCCATGGATTTGAAGTCGTTGCGCAAACCGAAATTGCTGGAGCTTGCGAGAGAGTTGGGTCTGGATGTCTCAGACAAACTCAGAAAACCAGAACTGCTAAGGGCTATTCTTGAGTTAGAAGCTGAGGATGACGAGCTGTCGGAATGCCTTGAGACCATTGAGGAGAGGGAGGAGCAAAAAGAGAAACAGGAGCGCGAACTTAAAGAACAGAAAGAGAAAGATGAGCGCGAACGTAAAGAATAGAAAGAGAAAGATGAGCGCGAACTTAAAGAACAAAAAGAGAAAGAAAAAGAAGAGCGCGACCGTCAACACGCTTTGGAAATGAAGCGTCTCGAGTTAGAGATGGAACGCGCTCGTAATGGAAGTCAGGCACACGGTGCAGGAGAACGAGTATTGTTCAAAATGACTGACCTGATGCGGCCGTTTAAGCTTGGAGAGGACATTGGTTTGTTCCTGGTTAACTTTGAGCGAACGTGCGAGAAGCAGGGGTTCTCTCGGGAAACGTGGCCACAGCGCTTGCTCACTTTGCTACCCGGCGAGGCGGCCGACGTAGTCGCTCGCTTGGAGAGAGAGGAGGCAGAGGATTTCGACAAAGTGAAATCGAGTCTGCTAAAAAAGTACCGGCTGTCAGCGGAGGCGTTCCGTCGGAAGTTTCGGGAAAATGAGAAAGGCAGAAGTGAGTCATATACAGAGTTTGCGTACAGGCTTATGTCAAACATGCAGGAGTGGCTCAAAGAAGAGAAAGCGTTTGGTGACCACGAGAAAGTTCTGCAGTGTTTCGGGCTAGAACAGTTTTATAGTCGGTTACCTGAGAACGTGCGGTACTGGGTCTTGGATAGGCCAGACGTTAGTACGGTGGCTAGAGCCGCTGAGTTAGCCGAGGAGTTTGTGACGCGTCGGGCTCGCGGAGCTAAGGACGGTCAAAAGGGTGAATTTGGCTCCAAGTTTGAGAGGCCGAAGTTCACACCCATGAGAGCAAAGGGGGATACACGTAGTGCGGATGCGAGTGAAAGCAGTCCGACCGAACGTACGGAGACGGCGGCAACCGAAGCCGAACGCAGAAAGCGGTTCGAGACGAGGCAAGCGCGCGTTTGTTATACGTGCCAGAAGCCGGGTCACTTTTCGGCGCAGTGTCCAGAAACAAAAACACAAGTCGTGTTTTTGTCTTTATGCAGCACTGACGAGAACATGAAGCTTCTCGAGCCTTACATGCGAGACCTCCTCGTGAACGGGAAAGAGTGCCGAGTGCTTCGCGATTCCGCAGCTACAATGGATGTAGTTCACCCCTCTTACGTAGAACCCGATATGTTCACGGGCGAGTGCGCATGGATCAAGCAAGCAGTGGAAGCTCATAGCGTGTGTCTGCCGGTAGCAAAAGTGCTTATTGAAGGACCTTTCGGAGCACTTGAGACGGAGGCCGCAGTGTCATCTATGCTGCCCCCCCAGTACCCGTACCTATTTTCGAACAGGTCCGATCACCTCCTGCGCGAGAAGGGGCTTTTGTTTGGTGAGGCTAGCGTTCAGGCCTTAACCAGATCGAAGGTTCGGGAGCTCGCTGCAAAGGCGGTAGTTGCGGGGCCGACGTTGTTGAATGATGAGAAAGGGTCAGAGGCGCAGCAAGCTGGTATTCAGAGCACGCCCGAACTGAATAAAATTGAGTCTGTAGCGTTAAAGGCACCAGATACTGGAGAGGAAATTCCCGACACGGGAAAGTTAGAAGAGCTGTCTCCAGATTTGCTCATCGCGCCTACGTCAGACGGACTTAACAGGTTGCTAAAAGTCAGCCGGTCGGCTTTGATAGCCGAGCAAAAGAAGGATGGCAGCCTAGAAAACATACGCTGCATTATCAAGGAAGGTATCGCCAAGAAAAATGCTCGCTTTGTGGAAAGAGGTGGGGTCCTGTACCGGAAGTATCTAGACCGCAGGGGAGTGGAGTTCGATCAGCTGATCGTGCCTCAATGCTATCGTCAGGATCTGTTGCGCTTGTCGCATGGGGGTTCGTGGTCCGGACACCTAGGAGTTAAGAAAACTAAGGACCGTCTCTTGCAGGAGTACTATTGGCCAGGGTGTTTTCGGGACGCAGACCACTTTGTGAAGACATGCGACACCTGTCAGCGGGTGGGCAAGCCAGGGGACAAATCGAGGGCGCCGTTGAAGTTGGTACCTATCATTACGGAGCCTTTTAGACGGCTCGTTATTGATACAGTGGGACCTCTGCCGGTAACAGCCACGGGGTACCGACACATTTTGACTGTGATCTGCCCAGCGACAAAGTTCCCTGAAGCAGTGCCGCTTAAAGAACTCAGCTCAGTTGAGATAGTCAATGCACTACTGTCCATATTTGCGCGAGTTGGTTTTCCTGCAGAAATCCAGTCAGATCAGGGTACAGTGTTTACTAGCGCTTTGACGACAGCCTTTCTCGAAAGGTGCGGGGTAAGGCTATTACACAGCTCAGTGCACCACCCCCAGTCGAATTCCGTTGAGAAGCTCCACTCCGTCATGAAGCGCGTGTTGAGAGCATTGTGTTTTGAACATCAAACTGACTGGGAGCTGTGTCTGCCTGGAGTGATGTTTGCATTAAGGACCGCGCCGCATGCAGCTACGGGGTTTTCGCCAGCTGAGCTGGTGTACGGTCGCTCGCTGCGATCTCCGCTTCGCATGCTTCGAGAGTCATGGGAAGGCAGGGGCGACGACCCAGTCGTGGTAGAGTACGTGCTTAAGCTCCTCGAACGCTTAAGAAGGGCACAGGAGTTGTCAGGTGAAGCAATGGCAGAGGCCCAGCAGAGGGCCAAGGTTTATTATGATCGGACAGCCAGGGCCCGTCGTTTTGAGGTGGGCGATGAGGTCATGATATTGCGCACATCGCTAAAGAACAAACTCGACGTGCAGTGGGAGGGCCCAGCACGGATTGTTCAAAAACTGTCGGACGTTAACTACGTGGTGAGTCTGCCAGGAAAGCGGAAAGCACAGCAAGTTTACCACTGTAATCTGCTCAAACCCTATAAGCAACGGGAAGCAGTGGTGTGCATGATGGTAAACGTACCCGAAGAGCTTCCGGTCGAGCTTCCGGGACTAGGCTCAGTGACAAACAGGAAAGACACCGATCAAGTCATTAGTGACTTAATAAGTAAAGCATCGCTGTCGCCTGAGCAGAAAACAGAACTACACCAGCTCTTACAAGAGTTTCAAGGTCTGTTCTCTGAGAGGCCTGGTAGGACTTCTGTCCTTACTCATGACATAGAACTTACCTCCCCAGAGCCAGTACGATCCAAGGCGTACCGGGTGTCACCCCGCCAGAGCGATATTATGGAGGCTGAGGTAAAGAAAATGCTACAGCTCGGTGTTATTGAAGCGGGTGAGAGTGATTATACCTCCCCTTTGATTTTAGTTGAGGTACCGGGCAAGGAACCTCGTCCTTGCGTCGACTACCGCAGGCTTAATTCCATCACTAAGGATCAAATTTATCCGATCCCTAACATCGAGGAGCGCCTTGAGAGAGTGAGTAGCGCTCAGTTTATTTCCACCCTAGATCTTGTCAGGGGTTATTGGCAGGTTCCACTTACAGAAGAGGCTAGTAGGTATGCGGCGTTCATTTCACCAATGGGGACATTCCGTCCTAAAGTTTTGAGTTTTGGTTTGAAGAACGCGCCATACTGCTTTTCAAGCCTCATGGATAAAGTGTTGCGGGGACAGCAAGAATTCGCTTTACCGTATCTAGACGACGTAGCGATATTCTCCGCATCCTGGCCTGAGCATATGGCGCACTTGCGGGCAGTGCTAACCCGCCTGCGCGATGCGGGCTTGACAGTCAAGGCTCCCAAGTGCCAGTTAGCACAGGCCGAGGTTGTCTACCTCGGACACGTGATTGGTCGGGGTCGTCGCCGCCCCTCTGAAATAAAGGTGGCCGCTGTGCGAGACTTCCCGCAACCGCGCACGAAGACCGATATTCGGTCGTTCTTAGGTGTCGCCGGCTACTATCAGAGGTACATCCCCAGGTACTCTGATATCGCGGCTCCCTTGACGGATGCTCTAAGAAAGACAGAGCCGCAAACAGTCGTCTGGGATGAGACGAAGGAAAGAGCTTTTAGCGCCCTAAAGAGCGCCCTAACAAGCCAGCCTGTGCTACGATCGCCCGACTACACAAAAGGGTTCGTTGTTCAGTGTGATGCTAGTGAGCGAGGCATGGGCGTTGTACTGTGCCAACGGGAAAATGGAGAAGTAGAACACCCCGTCCTGTATGCTAGTCGTAAGCTGACGAGTCGTGAGCAGGCGTATAGCGCCACCGAGAAAGAGTGTGCGTGTATCGTGTGGGCCGTTCAGAAATTGTCATGTTACCTAGCCGGCTCGAGGTTTATCATTGAAACGGATCACTGCCCTCTCCAATGGCTGCAGACCATCTCTCCCAAAAATGGCCGCCTCCTGCGCTGGAGCCTCGCTTTGCAACAATATTCCTTTGAGGTGCGTTACAAAAAGGGGAGTCTCAACGGTAACGCCGATGGCTTAAGTCGAAGCCCCTAACGTGGGAATCAGCCTCAAAATTGCTTGTTACTGATGTTTTTCTTCCTGAGGCAGGATTTTTAACCTATTGCTTTTGTGTAGTGTTTCAAAGTGATGATGTGCTTTTTAGTGCAATTTTTCCGATTTGTGGACGCGTTCTGAGTGCTGCTAAACTACTGTAAGGAACTAGGCAGCAGTATAAAAGGGGAAAGAGCCTGGCAGGGCTTAGTGAGGGTTGTGCCGTGCTTGCTGACTGAGCGGTTGACTTTCGGCGTAGTTCTAACGCTTGCCGGAAACGAGAACAAAAATGTCAACTCTCCCGAAGTCACTTTGCAGTGTCCTGTGTGCACCTGAACGTGAGAACGAGGCCTTCTCTGTGCGCTGCGCTCAAGAAAAGCCAAAGGACGCCCGACTACGGTTATGAGCATCATCAAGCGACATCCCTCCGGACAGCGGATGCAGTCCCCTGACCATCGGGATCTCCTTCCCCCGGCGGGGCGGTCTGTTACGTTTCGCCTACAACGCGCGGTAATGCCGGCGCGGATGCAACGGACGCCGGGGCTTCGTTCAAAGCGGCGGACATTTTGGCCCGTGCGACGCCGCCGCAACGCTTCCCCGCCAAGCGTGTCCAGGCGTGTTTCAGTGCCACGTGTCTTCGTGTGTGCGTGTGTGTGTGTGTGCCCTCGCTTGTCAAAGCGCGGCAGCCGGGGAGCGGAGTTCCCCGAATGAGGAGCCTGGAGGTCTCTCGGCTCAACCGTTCGCGCCGTCGTGTGGGCGGGTTGGCGATGCGCCACTGCACTCGGTTCAGCAGGTCTCTCGGCTCGACCATGCGCGCCGTCGTGGGCTCATGCTCCGCCGTCCCGTGACCTTCATCCCGTGACCTTCATCCCGTGACCTTCCCTTTTGGACCGCGACGCCGAGAGTATAAGAGCAGCTGCCCCCGGACGCCAGGAGAGAGGCTCCGATTTGTACTGTTGAGTTACGTGCTCTCCCGTCTCTCCACTTCGGTCGACCTGACCGGCCGCTCTTTTGCTATGTTAGAATAAACAAGTTGTTCTGTTACCAGTCTTCTCTTGCTTTGCCGGGACCTTCGGATGCTTCCAGTGCCCCAGGCCGCCAGGCCAACGCTACCCTTGGGGCTTGCGACCCATTGGCAATAACGGGCGTCAGCACCGAGACCCCAGCAACTCGTGCCAGCGGTGCGATTACTACACCCTTCCTGCATCGTTCAAGGTCTTCTGATCTTGCATCGTGCTATTCAAAGGAGCGCAGAACGTGATCTGTGTTCAGCAGGAGAGTTGTCTCCCTAAGCACCATGCACACATAAAATAGACAAATGCCCCACGGGAATCTCCAGCTGTTCTCACTGAATAGGAAGGTAAGCACACTCAAGTAACAGTACGAATGCGAAACATCAAAGCAATGAAAACAAAGTAACGGCGTAAATAGGGGGAATAACCACATTAATTCCCCTTTTACGTAGTCACAGATTCAACGGATCTGGCAAGAACAGGACGGCAGGTTGTTGCTGTGCATTTAGGGAGCTTTGACTCATCGGGGCTGGCAGAATTGAAGTGTGCCACAGCGTATAAAAAGGCCGACCCACGCACTCTACAGCCAGCATTTAGCTCTTCACTAGCTGGTCTGCCGTTTCGACCATGGTAAGCACATCCCTTGTGCATTTACGCTAATTTGCCTCTTAGCGCCGTGAGCAACCGTTTCATTGTACTCTTGCATGTAAATGCAACCTTCAAATTTACGAAAGAAATGCCTCGACTAGTAAGTTTTATGTTCCAATCGCTGCAAGTAGGAAAAAAATAGTACTGTGCTACAGTTACTAATGTGACAACACTTCCAAATGTTATCTGCAACCACCAAATTCAATTCAGCTGTAACCCTCGCAAACGTATGATGGCGTAGCTAAAATACATGGTTGCTCTCTCTTTCATAGGAATCGGTAGAACACGAAAGTGAAGCGCGTCTTCACAGAAGCTGTTGCATGTTTGCTTCGTGAACTCACGCTCCGCTGTGGCAAAAGGGGCACGATTTGCGGGCCGGCGATAATGTGTAGTTTTGCTTGGTGCGCGGAGCCCACGATGGTGAGCGGCGTCCAGCTGCCGAGTCGCTTTGGTGACAATACGAGTGTTTTGGTCAGACTCCGTAGTATCTTCGGCATCCAGTTGAGTGGCGACGCACTCAGCTTCGAGAGTGCGAGTGGCAGGGTTCGCAGCAAGTGTCGTGCACCCGCCAAGGCGTTATGCTTCACGCCAGCGAGATTCACCCGTCGACGCCATTGCCTTTCTGTGCCGCTGAGCGTAGAATGTTTCTTAGCTGGTGCCGTCACAAGGCGAAGCAGTAGGTGTCGTGTAAGCATTGCTGATGCGTGTTGAAGCTGTAATGAGCGTCCCCTTTGTAAAGGGGTGGTGGGTTGCACCCCCAAGCTCTTGCTTGCTATTATACTGCCTAATGTCCCACCTACGTTAACAAAAGAGAAAAAACAAACACTATGAACTCCCACAACTAAATCATCTTACTCCTATTGCGAAATTTGCTTTTGTACGACTAGGGTTTTTGTAGTTTCCCTACATTTCTTCCGCAAATGTTCCCATCGCCTCATACCAATCTCTATTGCGGACATGCACTGTGGCAACCGAGGTGCTACTTCTCAGCCCTCGTTAGTGTCACTACGCAGTACTATTCCAGTACACCATAGCAGCACTTCGCTTTACCGATCCTAGATGGCGGTGCCATCCCTATTAAGAAAACTTGTTTTACTCGTTGACGCTGAACGACACATCCATTACATTAATTTCATCGTGGACCCCGGCATAAAACACTTCAGCGCTAACTTTTAATATAGACTGCAGGAAAGGAAATACCGTTATATAAAATACTACCTACCAAGAAACTTTCCTGGTCCCACGTGCAAAAAGGTCAGCTAAACAACAAGAAAAGCTGAGCGAAATGTAATCCTTACAACTGTTCTGTATTCCTCGTCTCATGGGTTTAAGTTCTTACGCAGAATAAGTTGTGCGTGCTCAGCGCGAACCCAAGTAGTACGAGAAGGACAACAAACAGCGTTTGTATACGTCCGTCTGTACCCACGCCCTCAGACTATATAAGTTGCTAAGCTTACAGCGGTTACTGATGAACTTTGTTCGTCGCTATTGTTGCAGTCATGAGTGAAAGGAAACGTTTCTAAAGAGTGGAGAAAACTGATATGCGCCTCTGGCTACTTTGGTTGATATCGCATTTCTAAATAAGTAGGAGTGCTTCAGATATAAAGTGCATAAATGCTGAAATCACTTTCAACATCGCCCTATCGTAATTGCGTATCGAGGATGAGGGCAAAGCGCGTGTGAGACGGCCTCGCTGTAATTTGTCTGAAATATTTACAACATAGGTAGACAATGACGGAAAAGTCACAATAAATGCGAAAAACTCGTTCATAGGAGTTTGCGATCACTTCAGTAAAATAAATAATGAATCGCATGCTTCTGCAGGAGTAAAACATTGTAAGACGATTTGAAATAGTTCCCGATATCAGACTTTCTGCACATATCATGCTATATAGTTTTACAGCTGCGACGTCACTACAATGCGAACATAGACGATGTTCTACTCACGGATTTCTTGTATTTTTCTTACCTATACATTGTCTATAATAAAGTATTGTATTGTATTGCATTTTATTGTATTGTACTACAAAATAGCAGTTCCGCACTTGCCTGCTCCTTGCTTTGGCCACTTGTGCCTTTGCTGGCTATGCCGGTTACCCATACGGCTACTCCCTGGCTGCACCTGCCTACGGTGCTTACCATGCCCCGCTCGCCGCATTGTCCACCGTGCACCATGCCCCAGCACTAGGCTACGGCTACAGATTTCCCGCCTACGGATACGGTCTTGGCAGCTACGGTCTGAGCTACGGCTATGGCCTTGGCGGGCTCGGCTACTCTACTTTCCTCCGCAAGAAATGTGAGAAAACTGAGCAAAAATTCTCTTTACTACGGTAATACTGAAAACAAGGATGCACTTGGAATTGAGCATGAGGGCCAGAAACAACAGCCAGAAGCGAAATGACGCGCGCGAAGCTGAATTTTCTACTTCGATATTGCAATGCTGTCCTACACGTCGCTAAACGTCATGTCTCTTTAAAAAACAGCAATAGATGGACGGATTCAACAAATGTTGCACAGAAATTAACACCACATATATGACATTTTCCAATGAAGTTGGTGATCGTATGAGCGTGCGTAAACTAATTGCTGTATTCGGGTTTTATTTCCATCGAGACATGAAGTTAAACGTTCTGTCATTCTTTCCAAGATAAAAAGAAATAAGAACTTAGAACTGCCCTTACCAGCTCTAGTCTTCTTCATTGGGTGATTGGTAATTGAATAAAAAATTGCGAATTGCCTTAATGAAGTGTGGTATTTCATATGAACATAACTAGGAGCCTTTGAGTTCTGAAACTTACTGTTTGACGCAACACAACTAGGATTACTGATAGCTGGAGCTCTATGTGAATAGTAGTATCAGCTTTGAGGTCCCGAAAGGTGCTTCTGAGCGGCTTGCACGTAATCACAATGGCAGTTTGTGAGGATTTGCGTATGAGCGTTTTCCACTCAGGATTGTATGTGCGTTCGCTTTTCGCTTTGTCAAAGAGAACGTACCAATAATTTCGAGCTATTTCAAAACGCATGCGGCAAATTTCGAGGAACACTTAAAAGCCAGCAAGAAAGACAGTGTCTTAAGAAACGTTAATGTATAGTTCGCAAACAATACATTCAAATGCTTGAGCTACGTTTGTTCTACCGAGAAGCTCCTAGACTGCAACGAAACAATATGTGCCTGTCATTGCGCACTGTTCTCGCGGTTTGCTTTATTATGCTTTTTTGTTTTATTTCAGAGAGACGTCACCGTGGACACGCGCGCTCGAATAAAGTGACGGAAACGTATACACTTCGCTGTGTCATTTATTGCACTTTGTCTGCGTTGAGTTTAGGCATCATTACGGGTTACCTTTTTTCGCTAATGCAGGCCACGAAGCACAAACAATGTCAGTCCTCAGCCGTACCTAAACCGACAGCACTTTCTTAGAGAGAGATTTTTGTTCTATAGCGTAAACATAGTTACGTCTACCTAGCATAACTCCAGAGAAAATCTAACAGTGCTGCATTTTGCTCCTACGAGCATGGTCGCAAGCACAACAAACAAAAGCTTAGTTTTTGCTGTGCTTGTAGCGCAATAAGTAAAGCAAGAATATCAAGATTTTGTTTGTGTGAGTGCATGTGTGTGCTTGTGAAAGTACAAGAGAGCGACAGCAGCGCTACTGGCGACCACTCATTGAACATTATGAAGGAATGAAAAAAAAGGCACAGAACAAGCACACAAGTGTACATTTAAAGTGATCACATTAGCGGCTCATCCACATGGAGTGGGAGAGCGATTATTATTTGTGCACGTTAGCAGTTGAACCACCTTGTTGCTATCCATCTTAATAAGCTTATTAGGAGCTCCTCTAACCAGCACCTGTGTAATAATAATAATCCTGACGACGACGTATTGAGGAATGAGCAAGCTGATGCTGTAGGCACGCTTCATGTACATTTAAAATAAGGAAATTTGTTTTCCTGTTCGGTGTCGACTGCCAATTATTGACATGAATAATGTATGAAAATACAGCTGAAACACCTTATGTATGGCTAATAAAAATATCGAATAGGTAAAAGGAGCAACCACAAATAGCTAAACGTTGATAATTGGTATATTGTGTTTAAGCTAAGTGGAAATAGAATGTGCGTTCGAGTTTATTGTCTTTAGCAGATTGTGCTTGTTTTTTTTTTTTCATATCATACATATATATTTATAGTTGCTTTATAGTTTTTATAGTTGCGTCGTCACAAAGGACCTTTGTTAATTTATGGCAACACATCCATGGTTAAACTAAAGAATACATACATCCCTTACTGGTACAAGATTTCTAATGATGAACTTACAATTTACTTACTAACGTCTTACTTGACATCGATCGTGTAAACAGAAAAGATTTACTTGCCATGTGTCGCACTTTCTACAAACGCCGATACATCAACCGTTTCCGCGAATGCTAAAGAAACAACTCAGCTATAAACGTAAGTACTTACTTTCCTCATAATATTACAAATTACTTTAAAAATATAGCTATGTAGACAATAATACGTCGTGCTTGCCGGCATAATCCAGGCGTTGCTACGTCCTTTGCGGTAGTCTCTGCGTTCCGCTGTTAAAAAATTCGACATATGATTGTCCATTTAACACTCTTGTGCGCGGTCTGGTTGAATTAATGCGATGATCGGTGGTTTCGCTCTAGCACAATAGATGACTCCACTTCCTTATTGTCATTTCACTTATAGCAGATTTATTTTTATTTTCAAGAGTGTTCGTATAAAATTTCCTGCAATCCACATGATTTAAAGAACGCCAAGCTTTTGTTCTCGGCTTTTTCCTAAACCAGCTTGGAATATTCATTCTTCAGCCAGTGTTCAACCTATTGTCTCATTGCACAAGAAAGGAAGAGATTACACTCCAGGCCACCATACGTAAAACAACATAGCTGCCTAAAGTGAGCCAAAGTTGTTCTGTCCAAGCAACATCCTTATTGAGGGTGAATATCGTCATTGGCGCCCCTCCTTAGAGCTCATAACAATATACCTCGTGTGATTTGTTCAAATGCTTCTGAAAGTTATGTCAGAACAGCCATTCTGAATCTAACTTCGATTGAAAAAATACCTGTGTTTATCACATGAAGTTTCACGATATTTTACGGTTGAAGAAACCTCAAGCGAGCGGTGAAGTACATAGAGCACAGTGAACTCAATATTTTACGGAGAAACGTGTCTCAAATGTAGGCGATAATACGAGAACCTCGTCTACGTGGCACAGACATATTCACCATTTGAACCCTTCAAACAAAGAGTCCATCATGCATTCGAACGTTTCTGGCGTGTTGCATAGACCAAATGGCATAACTTTGAATTGATATAGACCATCAGGGGTGACGACCGCAATCTTCTCTTGAACCTTTTATTCCACAGAAAGTTTCCAATAACCAGACTGCAGGTCAAGTTTCCAGTTCCACCGGCTGCGACCGGGTTCACTCTGTTCTGTTTTTTATTGTGTTTGTTTCAACCACACGACTGCACTCCAGACGCCTTTCCTAGAAAAAGCGAAGTGAACCGTTCCTCTGGCAGGAATGGAGAGTGGAAACGGCAGCCCCTCGGCTTCACCACCTCGACGGAGGCAACCTTTGCCCTAGGCGATTGATTAAGAGCAGGGTGTCCCTCCGGTTGTGTTTACATGTTCGAGGTGGTGGGAAGCGTCGACGACGACAGGGGACGAACTGTGTGTGCGTGTGTGTGGATGTGTGTGTATGAGAGAGAGAGAAGAGATGCTATTTAGAGACAAAGAGAGCGGACGTTGCATCCTACGCTGCTATGTTTTCTTTGTTCTACTGTACTCCATAACCAAATATCAGTTTTCCTTAAATTTTCCCTTCACACTGAGTTCTCTGTTATCAACTTTTCACAAGGTGCCGAAACCCTGGAAAGGAGCATCCCAGCAGACAGCCGACTTTACTCTTTCGTCCGCTTAGACGCAACGAACTTCGAGATCTACCAGTGTTTCTATGGATAGACGCATGGATAAGCTTCAGGCCAGAATGCGCCGTCGTCCCGGCTAGAACTAGCGCGTTGTATTCTGTCCGGCGAGAGGGATACTCAAGCCAAGTTACCACCCTGATACACCGATTGGAAACAAGTCACAAGGAGCTGCGTAATATAAACGAGAGGCTGGAACCACTGATCCCAGAAGCGGTGTTCGAGTCTAAGGGCGGCGAAACAGTAAGATACGATGATTAGGCCACAGCAATGACCGGTCGTCTGCAAGCAAAGCTGACCACCCTTCAAGTGGACAGCACACCGCCTGAAACTGCACTGCAATCAAGTGACCACGAAAGTGAAGAAACAGTTCTCCAAGAAAAAGGCGTGAAGTTCCCCAAGCTCCGCTTAAAGACCGTCGGGGGTGAGTTGGCCAACTAGATGCCCTTTGGGGAGCAATTCCAAAATGCCATTCATAAGAACTCTCGTCTTTGAAATTGTGAAAAGTGCCAATGCCTTCTCTCGTTGCTGCAGGCACCAGTCCAACTAGCGATAAAGGACTTGCATGCTACCGAGGCTTGCAATAAAGACGCGCCAGAAATCCCGCAGAGACGCTTCGGGGACAGAATGCAAATCGAGAAGATGATCTGGCCAAGCTTCGAACATTACCCGCCGTTACTTCAACGACTGAGCTACCTGGACTCCGAAAAGTATATGACCACGTTCAGGTACATATAATGGGGTTGCGCAGTTTGCGCGTGAATGCTGCTACTTATTCGACTATGATGTGTGACATGATATTAGTGGCGCTGCCACATGACCTGGTAGTCGAATATATGAGGCAAGTTTGCCATTCCAAATGAACTTCACCTTGAGGAAACTACGAAGATGAGGGTTAAGTAGAGACACCTGCACAAACAGACACCACTGGGGTGGACGACAAGTTGACAAAAGTTACTGAGTTCCTGCTAACGGAAGTAGATAGCCGGGAAAGAAGTGCTGCTGCCAATCATGCGCCGAAAAAGGCTCCACTATTTAGGAACGGCAAGAGAGACGCTCGAGGATTCCTACCGCTGCGGTTCTCCACACTAGAACAGCGACAAAGTCGACGACTACTGTTGTTTCTGTGCTTCGCCAGAGCACAACATTAAACTTTGCACTACTCCTCTCGACATTCAAGAAAAAAGGAAGAGGCAGATGTCTGACATTCGATGCTTCCGCTGCACTGCAAGGAGGTGATAGCGTGCAGGACTGCCACAAAGGAGTCAGCTGCAGCATTTGTGAAGGGCGACATACGACTTCGTTGTGAACACAGGATTCGCAGTAGCTGCGAAACCAGAATTTCCATCCTTTCCTACAACCAATCTTTATGCCTCTGCCATCTGCCACAGATTACAACAATCGAGACTTTTGCAGAACTTTCGAGCATGGGAAATTGGCGATAACAAAGGCGGTTATGTAAGGGGAGTCATAGACAGAGGAAGCCAAGGAACGTTCACCAGAGACGACGGTTAAAAAACACTACAGTTCTGTATACCTGCATTCACCATCTTGAAGCTCATTACCTTTGATGAACATCAAATTACAGAACGAAGATGTCGGTTTGTTCAAGTGGGATTGAAAGCACAATTCAGTGGCCAAGAATTCATTGTTCAGACAGTTGAGGTGCCATTTATTTGCAATGATATCCTCCATAAACAGGTGGAGCATCATTTCATCCAAACAATAGAAGCTGAAAGGGGATCTATCGCTGACGAGCAGCTGCTTCCAAGCATGTCTGTATTTCCAAGTGTGAGCCTTCTAATTGGATCAGATCATATCCGCAAATTTGTCATGAATGCGGGTGAGCATTGCAAGGATTCTCCAAGCTTGGCGGCTGGCAACAATTCATTTTGGTTCACCTTCCAAGGCCCAGTAAGCCGGCTGAGTTCGATCTATGTTGCACTTAACACTTGCGTTTTTAGAATAGAGACACGCATGCCAGACCACTTAGACTCACTTCTGCAAAACTTCTGGCAACAGGACGCTCTAGGCATAAAAGGGGAGAGCAACTCGAATCTGCATGGCCAAATAGTACAGGATCAATTTCAGGGTATTATTACCTCATCTAAAGGCCGATATCAAGACACTCTGCCTAACTCTGTTGGTGAACTTCACAATAACAGAGATATAGCAGAACGACGGCTTCAGAGCTTGACTGCACTTCCTTCGCGCGACGGAGAATTGTTGAGGAAAAACGGCTCCGTTATGCGAGAGCACCTACAGGAAGGTCAAGCTGATCGTTTATCTCCGAAGTAATCGAATGACACTGGTCATGTTTACTAGATGCCTCATCAAGGAGTAATACGCGAAGAATTCATGACGTGAAAAAGGCGAATTGTTTTTGACTGCTCAGCGCCCATGCCAGGAAACATTCACTTTACGACCAGCTCCAATAAGGGCCCCGACTTATTGCAGATTTAGATAGAAATATGATTTGCTTTAGACTGCATGTTCTGGCACTCAGCGCTGACATACGGAAGGCATTTTGACACATTTCTGTGAAGTCAAAGCCGGAAACGCCCTCAGGTTCCTTTAGTAGGACAAAACGCCAATTGACCCTCTCGTACTTCCAAGGGTGGAAGAATGGCAAATGACAGGAATACCCTTCTAATCATCTGCCAGCCTATACCTATTCACAGCGAAAATACTTTACGACCTGGAGAAGCAAGAGAATGAGCTGAAACATGTTGCTGACATTTTGAAAGCGTCATTCCATGTTGACTATTTAGTTATCGGAGCATCGCTATTGATTCCGTCTGCAGAAATACAAAGAGTTGCAAACGCAATCATGGCAGATCCAGACATGAAGTTGCTTAATTGGACCACAAGCTCTGCAGAACTGCGAGGCTTATTCGAGGACGATGACATCATAGAAGGTCCTGACAGGATACAGAAGGTTCTGGGCCCTGTCTGGGGACGAGAAAATGACCTCCTTTTCATGCCCACAGAAAACTTATTGAGTACCATCATATGCAATATCATCACAAAGCATATGGTACTACAAGCATCCGCCATGATTTCTGACACTCTTGCAATAATCAGCCCTTCGTCATATCAGCAAAAATATTGTTTCAGCGTTTGTATTTGAGAGCGGTGGACTGGGAATCACCAGTGCAGGATGACTTAGAGAAAACGTGGAAGATTTGGAAGCGATCAAGTGCTTGACATTCAGCGATTCTCTTTCAAGCGATGTATCACAGAGCAGGATGAGATAGGTCGCTTTGAAATGCACGTGTTCAGTGACGCGAGCCCTGAAGCGAATGGTACATGCGCCTATCTGCGAACGGAGGAGAGCAATAACAGCTTTACAATCGAGCTAATTTGGGCCAAATCAAGAGTAGCACCGCTGAAGCGTCTTCAGTTGTCTAGGTTGGAACTAATGGCAGCTGCGGTAGGAACATGCCGGGCGAAATATGTTTGTAAACAAGTGGGCTTGTCTACGACAGTGTTTTTCTGGACAGACTTCACCATTCCACTGCACTGGCTTCAAGGGCACGCTAACAATGAAAGGCATTCGTGCAAAATAGAGTTGGCGAAATTAAGACCATGAGTGCCCCTGAACAGTGGAATCATGGCCCTGGAAATTGCCTCTTGGAGAACCATTGCCTTGGAAATTGTAAATGCCTCACGTGATGCATGTCAGTTTAGAAACTGTCAGCAAACACACTTTGGTGTCACGGTCCGCTTTGGCTGTTCAAAGACCGCCAAGAACGGTCAATGGAGATAAAGACAGAGACTGCGCCAACGACTGACGTCGAACAAGAGGAAAGGAAAGAAAAAAATGGTGCTGCAGGTGTCTTCCGTTTCGGAGAACAAACCCATCACAGACATTATGAAGTATAGCCAGCTGTTGAGGCTTCTTCGTGTCACTGCTCCCGTGTTTCGGTTCCTTAGAAAGATGAAAGGTGAAACCTTTGGGGGCGGTGGTCTCAGCGCCGAAGAACTCCATAAAGTGAAGACCTATTGGATTAGGACTGTCCAACAGACCACTTACGGAGCTGAAAGGCTAAATGGAAAAGGAAACAAAGAAAAGGTATACAGAGCGTTATTCCCCTGCGTCATTACTCGTGCTATTCATTTCATTCTCGTAAAGGACCTCTCTGCGGATACAGTTCAGCTGGCCTTCGGTCGTTTTACAGCCCGTCTAGGATTACAATCAGTTATCTACACGGACACTGCTATAACATATAAGTAAATGTCGAACGATCTTTTGCAGTTATTGAACTAAACGAAAATAGGAGCAATTACAAGTTATTGTGCGGAGCATCATATACAATGAAAGCACATTGCTGAGAAAGTAGCATGGTGGGGAGGCTTTTGGGACCATTTAGTGAAAGTTTTTCTTCGGCTTATACTAGGAAAGCACATTCAAACTTTGGAGAGTTACGACAATGCTCAGCGAAGTGGAGGCCGTCAATAATTCACGCCCGCTGACCTTCCTGCATTCATCGCCAGATGAATGAAGTGGCTTGACCTCGTCGCACTTTCTTGCCGGCAAAAGTTTGCTAGCGCTTCCAGATGGACATTGGACCATTCCATCTACAACTTGAGCCAAGGAAATGGCACGAAAGGTGAAACATAGCCAAAGAATGATATACCATTTCTGGCGTCGGTGGAGAAAGGAATATTTACTGAAGCTTCCATCGGCGCACAACTCCGCCAGCAAAGAAAGGAGCTCGCTCAAAAAAGGCGATCTTGTCTTTTATTCACGACCAAAAACTTCCTGAAACTGGGTCATCGCTACCGGCTTGGGATGTGGCAATTGTGGTGGCACCTCGGGACCTCCAAGCGATCGCGAAACCTCTTCCTTTATGATTTCGGCGACTAAGGCCACTTGAGGCTGCGATGAAGGAAACAGCTCCTGAAGCTCCTCCCGTACGACCGCCCTGATAGTTTCGCGCAGGCCATCGGTGGCCAGTGACTGAACTCTGGCGTAGTTTGTTGAGTTAGTGCGGCGGTTGAACTGCCGGTTCCGCATTTGCAGTGTCTTCTCGATGCTCGTGGCCTCACGAAGAAACTCGTCGACAGTCTTCGGTGGGCTTCTAACCAATCCGGCGAAATGTTCCTCTTTCATACCACGCATAATTAGGCGGACTTTCGTCTCTTCAGACATTCCTGGGTCGACGTGGCGGAATAGACGGGACATCTCCTTCCTGAAGGTAGCTATTGTCTCACTGGGCAGCTGCGATCTGGTTTCTAGTAGAGCTTAGGCTCGCTCTTTTCGCACGACGTTTGTAAATATCTCCACGAAGCCGCAGCGGAACAGCTCCCACGTCGTTAAGGTGGCATCTCGATTCTCGAACAACGTCCTGGCGGCATCTTCCAATGCGAAAAGGGCATGGCGCGGCTTGTTGTCCTTGCTCCATATGTTAAATATGGCGGCCCTGCCGTACGTCTAAAACCAGCTTTCCAGACCCTCGAATGTTGAACCGCGGAAGGTCGGAGGCTCTTGGGCTGCTGTAACACGATGGGGACGCCTGGGCGGTCATTGCAGATGACTT
The DNA here is from genome assembly GCF_023375885.2 of Dermacentor andersoni. NCBI lineage: Eukaryota > Metazoa > Arthropoda > Arachnida > Ixodida > Ixodidae > Dermacentor > Dermacentor andersoni. Next base: position 98,865,040 of record NC_092816.1, read on the forward strand.
GGCGACGATCTTCCTGGTCGTTTCAGGCAAAAGTCCTTGCAGGCTACGGCTTCCTCGCTGATTCTAGGGTGACGTTGGTGTTGTCTTCAGTGTTCGGGCTTGAATCAGGGCTTTGTGGGGGAGTCCGGCACATGAACGCAAAGCACCTCCACTAGATGTCGCGTGGTAGCGACCTAGAAATACAGTAGCAATACTCTGAAAGACGAAACTAAACTTTATTGAGCGAGCCTGTGCCCCTCAAAAACAGGCTACGCTCAAAGAATTGCGACAGTGGCGAACACAGTTGGCGATAGTCGAAATCTGTTCAGCGAATCAAGCACGTCAGCTTTTATAGATAAACCATCTAACGTTCCAATGTAATCACTGGTAGCCGCGTCTCTTCCAGAGAGTTCTACAACATTCGCGTCGCGCATACATGCGATCAGATTACACAAGGTTCGGCGACAACACACAGCGAATAGAAGCAGCGATGACCTTCAAGAAACCTATATTGAGCTGACCCGTAAATAAAACGAGTTCACGTGTCAGTATGTATGTATGTATGTATGTATGTATGTATGTATGTATGTATGTATGTATGTATGTACGTATGTATGTATGTATGTATGTATGTATGTATGTATGTATGTATGTATGTATGTATTTACCTTGCCCCCTACATCTTGTTGCTCTCATGGGGGTTTCCTGAAATTGGTGTCTGGAAAAATTAGCATACTGTGACAAGAGCGTACAACAAACATAAATGACTGATTACGAAATGAATATCATGACGTGTGTGTATGTAAGGTCATGAAATATCCTCCGAGGCATTGCTGCACACATGGCTGTTCCGATAACTTCGTTAAGACCAAAATTTGGCTTATTCACCAGCTGCCTTCACCCAAAAAAAGAAAAGAGATCACGTTCTCGTGATGCCTGCGGCAAAAACGATGTTCCACGTCCGTCGCCGAGTGGCGGTGCTGGCTAAAACTCCCAGGGTTCTACGAGGACACATAAATACAGAAGAAAGAGTGGATGGGGAAACAGCGCCGTGGTAGCTCAATTGGTAGAGCATCGCGCGCGAAATGCGAAGGTTGTGGGTTCGGTTCCCCCACTGCTGCAAGTTCTTTTTTCCATCCACTCTAATTTCCAATAACTTTTCGCTTCTTTATTTCATTTATTAAGACCAATTATTTTCCCCTATGTTGTCCTCTGTCTCAGTGTTTGTTGGCTTCTCATGATTAAGTTTCACCAAGAAACTCTTCGCATTTTCAAGAAAACCTATTTTAAAACGAATAGAACTGCCTCTACAAACTTTTCCCAAATGAGCCTCCCTTCCCCAAAGGACCAATGTTATCGCATTTAAAAATAAATGGTCAAGTGTGGCTCCACTAGTTGCGCACCGACAATTGTTGAACTTGTGCCCATCAATGCTTTCGAGGGAACAATGATGTTATAGTCTATTCCTATTAGGCGCTAAGAAAAGCACTTATTAGAGTGCGAACCTTTAGGAACCCGTCCTGATGCCAGTGTTAAAGCACTTGATATGCATCTGGGTGCCAAGCAAACACCTTCAAACCTTGAGCAGTACGAGATATTCGCTCCAGCTCCAGCATGCTGAAACCTTTTATGCTTTATTGACCACAACACACGGCATTGTAGTTGTGCGCCCCGTAAACGTTGCGATCAACCTGGACTACCTTGAACCATCGGCGAAGGATAATACCCTCTGCCTCCCAGCACTGGCCCATCTACGTAACTGGTTGCTCATAGGACTGGTGAGAACATTACCAGAATACATCATTTAAAACTATGAGGGTGCACAAAGCAAACATCGGGATGTTTGTAACAAAGCAAAAGCTTAGAACCTTATGCATTGTTAGCGAAGGTATCTCATTTCTTTGAGTGCTCCAGTGTTCCTTGCGGTTGAGTAGCTACGGTTTAGTTCTAGTCCTACTCTAGGGTGAGAAAATATGGGTTGAAATAATGGTACAAGCCCATTTGAATAAGTTGTGGTTTATTCGGCGAATCGAAGTATAATTACGGAAAAAACTCTCCAGATCCGATGCTCTATCGGAATCGCTGGTATGCGAACCAGCGTGGGGCGGTACTACCAAGTGAACGAAGCGACTCTGAGAGCAACAAGATGTGTGGGGTTACCTACACGACAGGGAAGTGATGACACGCAGGTCACGAACTATCAATTATGTTCGTCATACACGATTGTGATACTATGCCAGTTTTGATACGTACCAAAACATAGGCAGCTATTTCATGGCCTATATTACACACAAGTCATGACATTGACGCCATACTCATAATTTATCTGCGTCATACACTCTCGTCATACTATGCCAAGTTCCGTGCATAATGGCAAAGCGTCAAATATTCGCCAAAATATGCTCCGCATTTAAAAAAAACAGGCTGATCACACGCCCTTTGGAATCGATATAATGCGGAGCAGCATGCGTGGATCCTAGGAAGTTAATGAAACGAGTATGAGTGAACAAAGACGTACGCGGCTGCTTCATGTCCTAGATGACACGTGTAGTAGTTTCGACGGCGCGGCCGGACGCGGGACCTACGGCGTGAGGCCTAATGGCCTGGCACGAAACGCCGCCAAACAAGAGCCGGACTCCGGGAGTCTGGGACCATACAAGGAATGTGTTTATTCCAGTGAGGGGAAGGAAGTACATCAGGGCACACTTACAGAGTTGTGCGCGAAGCGGCGCCAGCGATCATAACTGTCCAGTTTCATAACCGAAACTGGATAGCGAACGGGATATTACATCACGTCTCCCTTGATATAAGAATGCGCCACTCGCTCTCCTCGCGTCAGAAGCAAGAGTGATGACTTACAGAAGGTTACAAAAGTGTAAGCAATTATACAATGACTAAAGGTTGACTTATGACCACCTTTCATTATTCATTACTTTATAGTTGGGGAAAGGGAAAATAATTACAATGGAAATTCGGCACACTACATGCTATGTGTGATTAAGATGAAATCAGCTTGGACTAGAAACCACATACACGCACCGAATCAGGTGTTTGGTGATGACATGTTTATACAATGAATATTTAGGAACATGTACCTATCACGTAAATTTTTTTTCTAAGCAGGCATTTCTGGCTTCCACATTTTTAAAAGAAAGGAGCATACCACATAAAGACACTGAAAATAAACACAGCTTCATGAACAGAATTGTGTTGAAGTTTAGAAGATACCCCTCTGGGAGGAATAGACGTGCATACTTGCACATTCACGTCATACATGACAAGAGTTCACAAAGTACAAGAAGCAATGCAAACATCCGTGTGCCCTCTTGAACAACACTGATGTGTGGCTCATTCGCTCTGAGCTTGCATAGAGACAGAACTGAGGCTGTCGTGGATTCAAGACTGCACTTATAAGGCACTTTGCACTGCAAGAATGTTGGGAATCCCCCCTTGAGGATAATATAGGACCAAAGAAATACGCAAAATACTTTTCGTCTTAAAAAGACTAAGTCGTATGACGGCCATTGCCGTGGTGAAGATATGCATACTGCACGTTTACGCTGCAAGAAATGCAAGGTACAAGAAATGTAAGGTATCCTTTCTGTGGGGACGCTAAGGAGTGTAGTAACGAAAGTATTTTTTATGAGTTTCCACCACTTGGATCCACTGGTTAATAAGCATTAAGTAACACGCAGTATAGCCGTAAACGCAGAGTAACTAGGAGACGTGCCCATTGCACCTTTATGCTGCGAGAAATCCTCCCATTCGATGGATACTACTTGTGTACTATTTACTAAAGACCACAAGGAAAGACTCTAGGCTTAAGAGCCCAATTCGCATGGGAGGGTTGAAGCATCTGTAGACAATAAACCAAGGCAGAAAGCTACTTGAAAACATAATCCTTAAACGGCACCGGAGGTAGTCTATGACGTGTAGACCTACGGATTACTGCTTCAGGTTGTAGAGTAGGATCAGAGAAATTGTTGCTCGTGCAGGAACTGGAGTGTATTTCAGTGTCCTGTGTGCCTTCAGGAGCTTTGTCTTGGGTGGTAATGTCGCACAGACGTCCGTGATACCTTTATGCATGGGGTGTGAGACAGATTGAAAACACAGAACTCAGTTTGAAGGAAAAACTTAGAGAAATCTTCTGGTTATGCAGTTCAGTTGAACAACGGAAATACTCGCACCGCAGAGCGCAACGTTCGCTCTTTTTCGCCTCTAAAGAGCATCTCTTCTCTCTCACACAAACACGCACTCACACGCGCAAACGGTTCGTGCCCTCTCCACTTCGAAGCTCCACCCCACTTTGAAGATGTAAACACAACAGGAGCTACTCTCTGTAAGTTAAGTAAGTAAGTGATTTATTTCCCATATACAACACACACATGAATATGGAGAGGCCTTGAGAAAATAAGATGCATCAGCAGCTTGACTCAGTCCTCAGACCCATTTTATGGCAGCAGCAGGGGGAACAACAGTGCATGTTGGAATGATAACAATAAAGCAGAATAGGAGGAATAAAATAACGCAAAAGAAACAAAACACAAAAACTGATAAACCAAAGCAAGTTAGTTAGCTTACATATTAAGAAATCAGCAGTATGGAGGAAAAATAGGCGACACTAAGATCAGTCATGCATACTGACACGTGTACTTATCATTATCGGCCGACCACGTTTCGCCGCCTAACAAATGTTATCGCACAGCGCGGGACGCGCCTGCATGTATCCGAAGTTTCTGGAAAGTTATCGATGCTTCTATCCGTTGTCTGTTGTCGCCGAACCTTATGTTATCTGATTTCATCACCTGACGCGAATGGTGTAGAACTTTGTGGAAGGCACGCGGGTCCCAACGATTAGTCTGGAACATTCGATGACTGCTCTATGAAAGCCGACGCGCTTGACCCGCTGATCAGATTTTTGACGATCACCGACTGTGTTCGCCGCTATCGTTGTGCTTTAAGTGTAGCCTGTTTTGTGGGCACAGGTTCGCCCAATAAAAGCTAGTTTTGTCTTTCACAGTACTGCTACTGTGAAGGTGGAGGTGGATGACGTTGGAAAAGTAATATTGTGATCTACAAGTACAAAGCAATAAGCATAACACCAGCTCTAGCCACAATAATAATTATACAGACTAGTTAACGAAGACTGTAAAACATCGACATCTACTTCGACCAATGTCTTAATCAGAACAGGCAGCGTTTAGGCAATCATTTGCTTTCCATAATTAGTGCGCGGCTGCATTACGTACCAATATTCTGGAGATCGTGTTTGATAATGGCCTACGTTCTGTTTAACGGTAGCCATGGAATGGATATAACAATTATTCGATCTACACTCCCTAATGTATGCACGGACTAACCTGTAAGTGTATAAAATATGCGCTTTGTGTATTTTCAGTTCATGAAAAAGAGGTTCACTTGGGGAGTCCCATGGTACATCAAATATCACACGGAGAATTTTTTTTTTTTGAATGATGAATAATCTACATATATTTGTGACAGATGTGGTACCCCAGACAAGGCAACAATAATTCAGATGGCTGATGAAAAGGGAGTTATATATAAGCTTTTTTACATGGTGTGGAAGGTACCTAAGGGAGAAAACCTGTACAACTATCTGTGAAAGTTTAGTGACAATGATAATATGTGGCTATTCCATGGCATATCGTGGTCGAAAATGATCCCTAGGCTCTTAACTGAGCTCACTAGCTCAATTAACCGAGCTCACTAACCGAGCTCACTTAACCGAGCTCACTAGTTCAATCACTCACTAGTTCGTCGATCGCCGAAGGGAGAGGTTGCCTTCGTCGAGGTGGTTCCGAGATGGTGTCTGGGGTGCGCACGTGCGGTTAAAACAAACACAAGAATAAAAAAAGAGAACACGCAGCCCCCCAAAATGAGCATGCTCATTTTCCCTCTGGGTTACTGAGTTCAATTGGATATAACAGTTGCACAGGCTGACGAAGAAGTTTGCGGTCTGGCAGCCGTACTGTGCAGGCTCTGGCTTTTTTGTCTGGACTGGGCAGCACCTCCGCTACTAGCAAGCACCACAGTCGTTGGCACATCAGAAACAATAACGGGAGCGAGAAATATGGGAGGCATGCGATAGCTAAAAAAGAGAGATGGTGTAAACACTCCGTCTTTGAGGTCGAGCTTGCCAGGGCGAACGGGTGCAAGTGAAAGATGTATGCCTGGCCCAAAGTATGATCAAATGTCGTCACCTTGTCATATATGCTTATATCTCCCCCGCGCGCCAGATCTCCCTGCATATAAGCGCGTTCTTTAACAGTATTAAACAATTGATAGTTTGTACTACGTACGTCCACGTCCTGTCTTTCACCTAAAATCGTGAGTGTAACACTAAGCGCAATATAATCATGGACATCCACCAACTAGCCCCCTTCAGTGCTTTACTAAAAGGACACGACAGTCGCGTACATCGAGGAAATTTGTGAATCCAGCAATGCGTTTGTCCTCTCGGATTCTGGCGCATATACCGCGACGACCATACTTCCCGAACCAAACTTCGACATAAATCCAAGTTTCTTCATGAGTAAGCAGGAACAGCTCAGAAGTCTACTCCGACGATACAAACACTAGTCCCAAAGCATCGCATAATACCCGAAGTGTGCGCTTGACCACACGGCGAGAGCCCTTACCGAGTTTCTACTCGAGAACGTGAAGCATTTAGCCAACAAATCGACCAAATGTTGCGCGTCGACATCATCCAGCAGTCGAAGTGCCTTTGGACATCTCCTGTAGTCTTGGTGAAGAGAAAGCACGGAACCCTATGTTTCTGCGTCGATTGTCGTCGAATAAAGAAGATCGCGAAGAAGGACGTACATGGACTATCATGCACAAATTTGACAATCCGTTCTGCTTGCTTGTTGTACAGATTCCCGTTCTTCTTGGAACCTGGCTATTTGCACCAGCCTGGGGATATGTCGACATCGCTGCAACGTCACCGAGCTCTGTGGCAGCAAATTGGATCATAGATTTCAGCGCTCTCGCCAACGTAATAGTGCCACCAACGCCACCTTGCGCCCCCGGCACGTCATCGGCGAAAACCAAAGCAGCGGTTCCACCGGCTTCTTCAGTGGGCAGGGAAGAGTGTCTACCATGCGCACGCTTGACGCTCCGTTCTGCTTCCTTGCTGTACAGATTCCCGTTCTTCTTGGCACCTGGCTATTTGCACCAGCCCGGGGATATGCCGACATCACTGCAACATCACCGTGCTCTGTGGCAGCAAATTCGACTGAAGATTTCAACGCTCTCGCCAACGTAATACTGCGACCAACGCCACCTTGTGCCCGAGGCATATGAACGGCGACAACCAAACATATGAAAGCCTGTGGTTCGAACGACTTCTTCAGTGGGTAGGGAAGACTGACTACCTTGCGCACGCTTGACAATCCGTTCTGCTTCCTTGATCTACAGGTTGGTGACTGTGCTTCCTTGCACGCTAAACGTACCAGCAACATTTGTACGCTGCTCTTTCCTTGCGCACTAGTGGTGCTTTCTGCAATATGCGATTGCATACTTCTTGCTAAAATTGATATGTAAGCAGGCGACATTGAGTCAAACCCGGGACCAACTGATGCTAATCCGTATGCCGATGTGCTAGCTGCTGTTGCTGTTTTCTCTGAAAAATCGAATGCCAGTCACAATCAGTTAATGGATACTTTAACACAACTTAAGGCGAACAAAAGTGAACTACAGCAGAAAGTATGCGACCATCCTAACATGCTTGCGGCTGTCGAATCCCAGGTACAGTCCTGGACAGTGAACGTGTCCCTGCACTCAACGATGTCATATTCGAGACTCTTCGTGCGGAGTCAGGTGCAATAGATTCATGGCTAGACAATCTCGAGGATCGCTGCCGTCGAGATAATTTGATTTTTTTTCGGTATCCGGCACACTAGCTCTGAAACTTGGGGAGACTCTGAAGAACACGTTCGCAGAATTCTTTCAGACAAACTGGAGGATCTATTTTTTTCCGAAGAAGGTATTCATCGTGCTCACAGACTGGGCTCGTACGTATCAGAGAAATGTCGACCCATTATAGCTAAATTCGGTTCTCACCAATTAAGGAACACTGGTATATGGCAACGTACAAAGTTTACAAATTTCAAAGTATCATTCAGTGAAGACTGTTCTCGCGCCACTAGCCAGCCCTGTAAAAAGTTAGATAATTCCGGTAAGGCTTCGGGAGAAAGTATTACTTGCGTTTGAACCAATCGTACATCAAGAAAAAAAAAGTACGTCTGTTCATTCACTGATCGTGTTTGTGAAGTACGTATTGCCGAAAGTCGTTCCAGCGAGAACACAGGCCCATCTGTTGTTTCGGCTTCCACGACTATTATCCCGAATTCTTCATTCTCCACTTGTAGTTCATCGCTGTAGCTACCTGTTCGCCCGGTCGCTAAACCAATTTCTTTCCTTTTTTCAAATGTGCGCAGTGTGCGTAATAAACGTGAGGACCTGTCTTCAGCCATTGACTCGTGTTAAGCTGACATTGTTATATTGACTGAAGCTTAGCTCTCGAGTGATATTGCATGTTATTAAATCTTTGAATGTGAAAGAGCTTTAAAATTTTTCGCTGTGACGGTATCTCGCGTACTGGTGGCGTAGTGTTGATCGCCGTACGTGGCGGCTTGAGTTGTTGTGTTATAGATAGTGCTACTCAATTGGAAATCGTGTGCACGCCTGTACCTCACGGATATCGTTATTTTACTTTATTGTGTGCGATCGGCCGCCCAGTTCACCCTTGACATTTAGTTAAGATTTGCATGGCGTATTAAATGAGTTAATTGTCCACTTCCCTTCTTGTCCACTGTTCCTTCTTGATGATTCTATTTTCCACCAATTAACTGGCACGACTCTTCTGCGTCATTTGACTGCTCATGTAAGCGCCCTCTCTTCATCAACATATGTCTGGATTTTATTTTAGGCGACTTGTCCTTCAGCCTACACGATGTACTCAGCAACCTGCTAACATTCTGGACCTCCTTCTCACTACTATACTCCAGCTTTATTTCCTGTTTAAGATTTTCACTTGATTTGAGTGACCATTGCCTTATTTGTTTTGAATTGCGCACGCCTGTTTCCGCTACCAAAACGCCAAAATATAAAAAATATGGGGTTTTACGTGCTAAAACCACTTTCTGATTACGAGGCACGCCGTAGTGGAGGGCTCCGGAAATTTGGACCACCTGGCGTTCTTTAAGGTGCACCTAAATCTAAGTACACGAAACGCCAAAATTATCCGAGACTATAAAAACGCTGACTTATAGTCTATAAACCGCGACCAAATGGATTTTGTCACTCCCTTCATTCCAAGTGTCCACACTCGCAACGTTGATGAAAATTGGACCTTATTCAAAAAGAAAGTCTTTTTCTTTCAGTTAATCAATTCATCCCTCAGAAAAGAATCATATCTAATTCACACGCTCTGTAGTTTAACGCGCATCTGCGGCGCCTGTTTAACAAGAAAAAAAGACTTTTCCCGCGGGTCCAGGCAACCCAAACGGCCGAACACTGGCACGCTTACGTCACCGCTCAGACGGATTATACACATATTTCATGAGAAGCAAAAAAAAAAAAAAACATTACCAGCACACGCTCCCACTCCTTCTTAGAGATAATCCATAGAAATATTGGAATGTGGTCAGCGGGAATAAGCCAAATACTGTAGATACAGTAGATCCACTAGATCTACTGTATCTGATACAGTAGAATGCAGTAGATCTTTGCGATCATCACAACACTCCATACACCAGAGTGACTCCTGCAAAGTGGTAAATGATATTTTTCCTCGTGTTTTTCCTCTACCTTACCGAATCTTTTCCCTCATCCTTGTACATCTGTCTTTTTACCCATGGATCCAATACTCATTGATTCCGTTGGTGTGACATGTTTAATTCTTGTACTAGTATCGACGACATTACAGCGGTATTTTTGAAAAGTATATCTCCCTGCTCATCATTGATTATTTGTGAAATCTTGGAACAGTCATTACAGAGTTGTTCAAACCCTGCTGATTGGAAGGTGGGGAAGGTGGTTCCATTGCATAAATGAGGTAGTGAGGCTTCAAAACTTAACTATCGGACCATTTCATTAGCCAGCGTTCCCTGTAAGCTTATTGAGCACAATATTCATTCTCATCTTATTGCCTTCCTTGAATTATTTTTCTCTTCTTATAACCTTCCTTGAACTTTTTCATTTCCTGTCAACATGGCTTCAGAAATGTTTCTTGCGTGAGACACAGCTCCTGTCTTTCAGTAATGATTTATTTCGCGCTATGGACGCTAACGTTATTGTAGATGGCATTTTTTATACTTTACCAAGGCGTTTGACACTGTTTCTCATGATCTAATACTAATTAAACTGTGTTCTCTTAATATTACCGATCAGGTATTAGGCTTGAATAAACGTTTTCTTCCTAACCGTAATCAATTTGTCTCATGATGATTATGACTCACCTCTTCTTTCCGTAACTTCTGAAGCATACATGTGTTACGTCCTCTCCTGTTTTTAATTTACATTAATGATCTTCCTGACAATGTTATCTCCCATATAAACCTCTTGGCAGATGACTGTGTGCTTTATCATTCTATTACTAATCCCTCTGACGAAGCCTGTTTGCAATCGGACTTGAACGCAATTTCTTCTTGGTGCAGCGAGTGGCGCATGACACTCAACACCACTAAATGCAAATGGCTGAGTATTTCCATCCGTCCTCCTGAATGAACCTCTCGCAAGTTTTTACTAACACTCAATCATCACATGTGTCGTCATACAAATAAATATCTGGCTATTCATTAACACAAAATCTGTCCTGGAAAATGCATGTGAACTACATATCTAACCAGGCTAACCGCACGCTCGGATTCTTATGGCGCCATTTCTTAGCTTCTAATAGCACCGTTAAGCTTCATCTGCATAGGGCGTTATTAAGACCATTTGGGATCCTGATCAGATAACTTCAATTACCATTTAGAGCATGTTCAAAACCGCGCCGGCCGTTTGATTGTTGAAAATTATTCCCGAACAGCAAGCGTATCTGCAATGAAATCTGCACTTGGTCTTCCCATCCTTTTTCGGCGCCGTAAATATTTTCGTTTATGTATTTTTCATACATTTTGTTATACCAACCCTATTCTCAAAGATAAGTCACTCCTCTCTTCATCTTATATATCTTCACGCACTGACCACAACTTCATCGTAGGAATACCGCAATGCCAAACTAGCCTTTGTATAAATTCATTCACTCGTCGAACTGGAAATGACGAACCATTTCCCTGCCTTCACTGCTGCCATCACCGACGTGAAGAAATTTAGGAAAACTGCCGCCGATTTTGTATACCCCTCCTCTCTGTAAGGCCTCTGGCCCTGAGATTACTGAAATATATAAATAAATAAATTTGTTATATTCACATACGAGCCAAGCGATGGCTTCGTGTACGCAGTGCTACGGTGTCGCCTGTTCAGTGTGAAGTCCGAGGCAGGAACTCGGCTGAATAGACGTCTCGTACATGGTATAGATAACGCGTCTGTGCAGCGGCAAGAATCTGTGTCTCTACGTTACTTCGGTGCTAATGGCATTAACATCGACATCCATCGCGAGATTGGTTTTGGCTGAATTTCCGCGCCTGATGTCAACTCGAATATTGACTGCACCTGTTTTCTCTCTAATCACCAACGTGGTCTTCCCGCCTTGTAACGTTGCGGTTACCGCTTTTCTTGCCATCGCTTGTGGTACGATCTGTAACTTCTCAAGCAACTTGGTTAAGACCCACAATCCTGCCCCTTATGTTAGGATCGGTAGAATACAATGATTTCACAATATTTTTTTTTTCAACGACAGTGGTAAGCTAGCTGATATAGTTTGGTAATGATTGCTGTATCTGCTCTAACCTATTTTATTATCCGGTTAGTTTCGTACTACAGATAAGGGTACCCTGTTTGTATGGACCTAGATACGCGAGCTGTTGTATACATTCTACAGTCCCTAGGCAAATAATGAATTCTAGTTCTCCTGCAAGACTACTGCGCCAATTTGAAATTTGGGTGTCAGACAAATTGCAAATTTCAGTTTCCCAATGCACAAATGAACGCTGCACAGCGTCCTTTGAGTATACGAATACTTCTTGGGGAAGCGGACCTGCTGACATGCTTGGCGCGTTTTAACGCGAAAGCGTTAACGAGCCCGTGTCGCAGAAAATCCTGTGTCGGCGCCGCTCGTCGTTTCGGCAAAAAGGTTTCCAACCACGCATACTCAGGCCCTCCATACGAGGCAAATAACTTACTAAACTAATTGAATTTCTCAAGCTAATATACGTGGAAAAATAGTAAACTACGACTTACACACAACCTACAGATATGATAGCTGTTGGATTCTAATTTCTATATACGAGAAAACAATTCGCTTACGCGAAAACTAAACAAAAACCTATTTCCAGCGTTTCTATAATTCACAGACCAGCCGCGGTTTCTGCCATCTGCGCGCGCCGGCGCGCGGGCCGGTGTTTCCGCGGCCACAGATTATCGCGATTGTCGCAAATCCTTCAGCTTGCTCTGGCCTCAGCCACGTCACGGCCCACGCAACAGGCGTCGTTTGTACCACAAAGACCGCCTTCGTGCATAGCGTTCGTGGCCAGCTTTTTCCGGTAAAGATTACGGTTACATACGCTCCAGTTGCCGGAAAGCATTAGAAGTAGTTAGGGATGATTGAACGCTGACGCGTTATCCTGTTAAAGGGACAAGGAACGCAAATATTAGGTCATGCTAAAGTCATAGATTAGTGCTTCAGAATTTCGAAGGTATCAATATTGTTGCGCGAATGAAGTACTAAGAACGGGCGACTATTTTCACAGTCTATTTACAAAGGATAACTGCAGCGCCGGCAAGTTCAGCCGACAACTCGAGAGCCAGAGAGCGTCCGCCGTTTTCCTCGAGGCGCCCGCGTGCATCGTCCCCTAGAAATACGCAATATGCATTTAACCTTATCCCCGGTGGCAGAAGCACCGTCCCGGTGCACCTAAACATCGTTGATAATAGAAGAGCAATATGTCTTGAGGGGTGCGACAAGCACAAGGTCAGTGGATTTCGGGGCAGATGAGTCACTGGTACAGACTGGTACCGACCGATTTCGTACTGAAATGGAGTCTCGCCACGCAGCACTCAATATGGGCCTGTGTACAGAGACAGGAGTTTTTCTTACAGGCCTATGTGACGAGTCGGGAACCTCAAGAGTACAAGAGATCCAGACGAAACGCGGACGTTTCTGTGTTCGCGATCGTACAGACGCCGTTGCTTCTTTAGGGAGGTCAGAAGGCGAGCGCAGGCAATTTCGCGTGCTCGGGCAGCCCTACTGATGGTGTCACGTGCATACTCCCTCGTCTCTGCTACAGCGGATGGAAAGGATGCGTCCAGTGGCAATGTGGGTCCTCGCCCGAACAACAGAAAGGACGGGGAATAGCCGGCAGTGTCGTGACGCGAATAATTATGTGCAAAAGTGACGTAGGCGAGGGGTAGGTCCCGATCGGTATGGTGTGACGAGCCATACTTAGCAAGAATGTCTGTTAGGGTGCGATTCAGACGCTCCGTGAGACCATTAGTCTGGGTATGGTAAGCCGTAGTAAGGTTGTGCTTGGTAGAGCAGGACTGCTGGATGTTTGGGATGACTTTAGAAAGAAATGTCCGACCACGGTCAGTGAGCAGTTGGTGTGGAGCACCATGCTGCAGAATGACGTCGCGTAAAAGAAAATCGGCGACATCTGTGGCGCAGTTTGTTGGAAGCGCTCTGGTGATAGCCCAGCGTGTGCCGTAATCTGTCGCCACAGCGACGTACTTTTTGCCAGACGTGGACAGAGGGAAAGGACGCAGTAATTCCAAGCCAACGCGAAAGAACGGCTCCGAAGGAATGTCGAGCGGTTGAAGGCACCCGGGAGGGAGCGTCGATGGCGTTTTTCGGCACTGGCATTTCTCACACGCCGAAACGCATTTCGGGAGGGAGCTGGCAAGGCCTGGCGAAAAGAAGCGTCAGCGAATCCGATCGTAGGTGCGGGAGACGCCAAAGTGGCCTGCCGTTGGTAAATCGGGAAGTTCTTGGAGAACAGCTCACCGGAGGTGCTTAGAAATGACGAGAAGTCGGGCTGGACCGTGAGGACGTGCATTGTGGTGCTATAATGCACCATCCAGGAGCACAAACAGGTTAAGCGACGAAATAGAAGGCGAAGATTTCAAGCCATCAATGATGGCGCACAAGGTGGTGTCACGGCGTTGCTCGTCAGCAAAGTGTAGCGTCGGCATCGGGGTCAGGGTCGGCGTGTGGTTCGTCTACTGGATAGCGTGATAAACAGTCTGCGTCTTGATGTAATCGGCCCGACTTGTATCTTATTGCATAGGAATATCCTTGCAGCCACAAAGCCCAGTGACCAAGCCAGCCGGTATGATCCTCGAGTGAGGAAAGCCAACAGAGCGCGTGGTGATCCGGGATTACAAAGAAGTGTGTGCCACACAAGTGCGGTTGGAATTTGGAAACCACCTGAACGAGAGCCAGGCATTCACGATCTGTAATCGAAGAGTTGTGCTCCGCTGCTGTGACTAGGCGGCTAGCGTAGGCGATAACAGGATCTCTACCCTGTTGGCGCTTGGTTAAGACGGCTCCGATACCGTGCCGTGAGCATTAGCATCGGTACGCAAGTTTGTAGGAGAGGACGAGTCGAAGTGGGTCAGTATAGGTGGCGTGGTGAGAATGTTGTTGAGGTGGGCAAACGTGGAAGTTTGAGCAGGGCTCCACGCAAACGGCACGTCCTTCTTCAGAAGATCAGTAAGAGGTCGGGCAATCGCTGCCAAGTGTTTAACGAAGCATCGGAAGCAGGAGCATAGTTCTACAACACTTCGGACGACTTTGACAGACTGAGGTACAGAAAAAGACGTGATGGCATGAATTGTCACCAAATCTGGTCGAATGCCGGAAGCGTCGACGAGGTTGCCAAGCACGGTAATCTGCAGATGACCGAATTGGCACTTCGATGTATTTAGTTGGAGCCCAGCCTCGCAGAAGACGAAAAACTGCTGATAAGCGCTCAAGGTGTTTCTAAAATGTGGGCGATAATACGAGAACGTCGTCTAGGTAGCACAGACATTCTAACCATTTGTGTGCGCGAACTGTGTGTGCAAGCGCACTCTTTCATTTAAACTGATTTCTCCGTTATCAATCTTTCACATGGTGCCGAAACGTGGGAAAGGAGGATCCCAGCCGACAGCGGAATTAACTCTTTCGACCGCTTAGACGCAGCGAATAACGAGATCTACCAGTGCTTCTATGGATAGACGCATGAATAAGCTTCAAGCCAAAAGGCACCTTCGTCACGGCCACAACTAGCGCATCATCGTCTGAACTGCGAGAAGGAAACTCAAGGCAAGTCACCACCTTGGTACACCGATTAGAAACAAGTAACGAGGAGCTGCATAAGATAAACGAGAAGCTGGAACCAATGATCCCAGAAGCGGAGTTCGAGGCTTAGTACGGCGAGGCAGTAAAATACGTCGATTAGGCCACAGCCATCACCGGTCGTCTGCAAACAAAGCTGACCACCCTTCAAGTGAACAACAGACTGCCTGAAACTGCGCTGCCATCAAGTGACCACCAAAGCGAAGAAACAGTTCTCCGAGGAGTAGGCGTGAAGTTGCCCAAGCGCTTGGAAACCTTCGGCACAGACGCTTCGGTGACAAAATGCAAATCGAGCAAGATCATCTGGCCAAGCTCCGAGCCTTACCAACCTTTACTTCAACGAGTGACCTACGTGGACTTCGAAAAGTATAAGACCCCGTTCAGGGACATATAAGAGGGTGGCGCAGTTTGGGCGTGAATGTTGCTACTTATTCGACTATGATGTGTGACATGATATTAGGGGCGCTGCCAAACTGCCTCGTAGTAGAATACACGAGACAAGTTTGCCATTTCAAATGAACTTCACCTTGAGGAAACTACGAAGATGAGGGTGAAGTAGAGACGCCTGCACAGAGAGACACCAAAGGGGTGGATGACAAGTCGAGGAAAGTTCTTGAGTTCCTCCTAAAGGAGGTAGATAACCGGGAACGAAGTGCTAATGTCAACCGTGCGCCGAAAAAGACTCCACCAGTTCAAGAAAGGCAAGAGAGGCAAGGCCCGAGGATGCCAACCGCTGTGGTTCTCCACAGTAAAACGGCGACAAAGAAGTCGACCAAGTGTTGCTTCTGTGGTTCGTAAAAGCACAGCATTGAACTTTGAACTACTTCTCTCTACATTCAAGAATAAAGTAAGTGGCCGATGTCTGACATGCGATGCTTCCACTGCACTGTAGGGGGTCATAGCGTACAGGATTGCCACAAGATAGTCAGCTGCAGCTCTTGTGGAGGGCGACATATGACTTCTATGTGAACACAGGACTCGCAGGAGCTGCGAAACGGGAATTTCCATCTCTTCCTAGAACCAATCTTTATGCCTCTGCCACAGATTACAACAATGCCGGGGTTCTTTTGCAGACCTTTCGAGCTTAGATAATTGACGATAACAAAAGCGGTTATGTAAGGGGAGTCATAGATGGAGGCAGGAAAGAACGTTCACCAGAGAGGATGTCTCAAACACGCTACCGCTAAGTATGTCTGGATTCACCATCTTGAAGCGCAGTACCTTTGGTGAACAATTTCATGAACAAAGATGTCGCGTTCAAGTGCGACTGAAGGCACAATACAGTGGCCAAGAATTGATTGTTCAGACAGTTGAGGTGCCATTCATTTGCAGTGATATCCTCCATACACAGGTGTAGCATAATTTCATCCTAACAATATAAGCTGAAAGGCGGTCTATGGCTGACAAGCTGCTGCTTCCAAACATGTCTGCAATTTCAGGTGTGAGCCTTCTAATTGGATCAGATCACATCCTGAAATTTGTCTACAATGAGGCTGAGCATTGCAAGGATTCTCAAAGTCTGGCGGCTATCAACACTGCATTTAGGTGAACCTTCCGAGGCCCGGTAAGCCGGGCGAGTTCGGTCTTTGTTGCAGTTAACACTTGCGTTTTCAGGATAGAGACACACATGCCGGACAACTTAGACTCACTTATGCAAAACTTCCGAGAAGAGGACGCTCTAGGCACAAAAGGGGAGAGCAACTCGAAGCTGTATGGCCAAATAGTACAGGGTCAATTTGAGCGTACTATTACGTCATCTAAGGGCTGATATCAAATAACTCTGCCTTGGAAAGACTCTGTTGATGAACTTCACAATAAAAGATTTAGCAGAGAGACGGCTGCAGACCTTGACTGCACGACTTAGGCGCGATGGAGAATTGCTGAGGAAATACGACTCCGTTATTCGTGAGTACTTGCAGGAAGGTCATGCTGATCTTTTATCTCCTCAGAAGTCGGATGACGCGGGTCATGTTTACTATATGCTTCATGGAGCAGTAATACGCGAAGAATCCACGACGATAAAACTGCGAATTGTTTTTGGCGGCTCAGCGCCAATGCCAGGAAAACTTTCACTGAACGAGCAGCTGGAAAAAGGGCCCCAACTTATTGCCGATTTGGATCGAATATCCTTTGCTTTCGACTGCATGTTGTGACCCTCACCGCTGACATAGAGAAATCATTTTTGCACATTACTATGCAGCCAAAAGGCAGAAACGTACTCAAGTTCCTTTGGTACGACAAAACGCCAAGTGACCCTCACGCACTTCCAAAGGTGGAAGAATGGCGAATGACAGGCGTGCCCTTTGGTACATCTGTCAGCCTATACCTACTCACTGCGACAATACTTTACCACCTTGAGACGCAAGAGAGTGAGCTCAAACAGGTTGCTGACATCTTCAAAGTGTCTTTCGATATGTCATTTCATTTCAACAACTTCGCTAGCAATTCTATACAGGAGTTTCAAGAAATAAGGCGACAGGTAACGCCTCGCATTCACGAAAAGTTTTATTGCCGCATAACAGAAGGCACTTTTCAAATTGTTTTTAGAATGTTCCCCAAAGAAGCAGAAAAAGTTTGTCAGGGCAATCATAGCAAAATGAATGATGCATTGAAGTTTCGAAAACTCCACTGAGAATGCTTGAAAAATTTTTACTACTGTTGTTTTTCTTGTACTGGTGAAAAGTAACTAGCTGAAGGTATGTTTACGCTAGAAAACGTAGGAGAACGACGTGTGAAATATCAAAATCAGTATGAGCAGAAAGCTGTGGCTAAGCATTACAGCCCGTCTTCTTCGAGAGCTTTCTGTCAGTCCCAGAGGTGCTGAAGAAAGAATACTTCTGTTTTTCTTGGTTTGTTTGATGCTTTCTTTCGTGTATGCTGCACGCCAGCCATACTGCACTGAGTATACTTCTTTTTTTCTGCAGCTGTGTGCAATAGCTGAAATCACCCAACCCAATTCCGTAGCTCTATCCATATCTGTTGAGTCCAAAGCACGGCACTTGACAACCATAGCTATATCGACTAATCTGTAGAACAGGCAGCGAAGCCACTTTAATTTGGTAGGACCCGTAGACGCTAGGAGCAGCAGCAGAATAGCCATAATGATAGCCTGATAAGGTGGAAAAAGCGCAGGTGGCCAGAGACAAGAGTAGGCAGGTATGTAAACAGTTATTCTTTTAGTGCGTGACCATCAGGAGCACTAGGAGTATTGACAGCTTTGATGCCTTTATGTAGCATGTGTGGGTCTATTGACTATTTGCTGTCAGTCCAGAAAAAGCTTCACGCACTACTTAACGCCCTGCGGTGGATAGGATCTTCTACATTCATTGACAAGACCGTGAGTGGTGGCGCTGACTTGCAGTCCCAGGGTTAGTTCTAGTACACAAGTATAAACACCACAGAAAGTGGAATGGGAAAACGGCGCCACGAGACTGAACTCGTAAAAGCATCGCACGCGTGGTACGAAGACGTGGCTTCGTATCCAACCTGCAGCCAGTTTCATCCAATTTCATTTGCATTTTTTCATAAAGCTTCACTTCAATGAAGAACTACAGGTAATTTCCTTTGTGCAGTGCTTAGTACCGTTATTGGTTGGCTTCTTTTGATGCACTGATAAAAATCAGGTTCCTTGGATTCCTTTCTTCTTATATATATATATATATATATATATATATATATATATATATATATATAACTGGGTTATATATAACTATGTTGGATTATATATAACTGGATTCATCCATGAGTTAAGCATAATTAGAAAGGTGAGAAGCCCAACTTTGCGTTTATCTTCGGAGTACTTACCCAATAGTTTCAAGGTCCACCGACCGAAGCTTTTGTTAAATGAACCAAAGATAACGACGAAGTAAAAAACTGGGGCTTTACGTTTCAAAACCACTTTCTCATTATGAGGCAGGCCGTAGTGGAGCATTCCGCGAATTTCGACCACCTGGGGTTCTTTAACGTGCACCTCAATCTAAGTGCACGGGTGTTTTCGCCCCCATCAAAATGCGGACGCCGTGGCCGGGACTCGATCGCGTGAACTCGTGCTCAGCAGCCCAACACCATAGCCACTGAGCAACCACTTCGGGCAACAATGAAGTTGTGTTTCTCATGTATATATATATATATATATATATATATATATATAGATTATTTCACGTAACTTGCGCCAAGGATTTAACAAAAGTGGTTAGCCGCCAACGACTCAAAGCTATGGCATGTGGAGCTCCTTACCATAATTTTTTGTTTTCCGCTTAATTCCTTAATTTACCATGATAAATTATGCAACATATTTCTTATTCACGTTAGGGTCGAGTGCGCTTCTTTGTGTTGTACAGGGGGTTCAGAAACGGTCGATCCAAATTTCTCGGGCAACGTACATGCTGTGTCGACTTTTTTAGGCGCTGAAAGCCCGCGAAATATGAAATAAAACCACATGATTGCACTCCTGCGCTATCAAACTGCAGCGCTATCAACCGTGCGTCGAGCCTATTGCTTATCAGGTACGACGGCTCTTCCTTTCCGCGTGCCACCGCCAAAGGTGTCGACGCACTGTGAAGCCGATGCCTATGCTCCGTTTCATACATAGCAGTCAACGCTGTGGAAGCTACGAAAGTATAGTTCGGTCAAGAGAAGTTATCACTCCGCACAATTTGTCTATGCTTCGCGGCGCGCGTACAGCATTCGCTCACGCAAGTATGCAAGCAAGGCTCCTCGCGACGGCTTGCAAATAAAAACCCGAAAAGTACAACAGAAATAAAAAATGATCCACAACAACCTATTATCAGACGGATATCGCAGTGTGTTTGTTTCTAAGGATTGAAACTTGTTCAATTGAACACTGATTTTATAAAAAAACAGTTGCGCACAAATGCGGTCAAAAAAGAAATACATCGAACTATATGCAAGTGCGAACGAAGCCACTGCAAGAAGTCTGTCTAGCCTGCTCAGCGTTGACTGCTGTGTATGGAACGGAGTATAGAGACACAGCCGCTCACTTCGGCAGGGTCCGCGCAGACGGTTCTTTCGAAGGAACCGCGACTGAGAGTGCTGCAATAAGATAGCGCATCATCGCAGTCACGTGGCTTTATTTCATATATCGCGGGCTTTCTTTAAACGCCCAAAAAAAAAAAACACGCAGCATATAAGTTGCAACAAGAAATTGGATCGGTAATTTTTGAACCTCCTCTACAACGCAACGAAACACGCCCCTAAAGTGAATATTAAAAATTTTGCATCAGTCGTCTCAGTTAATTAACTAATTAAGCGCAATATAAAAAGTACTCTAAGAAGCGCCACATGAAGCAAACCATATGCCATTCGTTTCATTCAAATGCTGCTTACCACGTTTTTAAACCCTTGGCACAAGTATCTACACACACACACACACACACACACACACACACACACACACACACACACACATATATATGTATATATATATATATATATATATATATATATATATATATATATCCGTGTGTGTGTGGGGGGGGGAGGTGCTGTTTATACATATTGACTGGCAGAGCGTACATATGTCGAGGGAGCTCTTGAACAACAGTTTCCGATTTAATGACCGCAGTTTAAATCTCAGATCCGGCACCTCAAAGAGCCGCGATGTAATTCTATTGTATTTGTTTCACCCTTACTGCTGTATAGCGACTGAAGTTTCTCGTTTAAAATTTATTTTATAGCTGATAGCACCTGCTCAATTGGCACAGAGCATCGAGGCCGCAAATGTATTCTACATCTGCCACAATGCGGAGAGAGGTGCAGACTAGCATTTCCAAGGCCGGATAGAGCACATTCGCACAAATAGGCAGGAATGTGTGCGGCATGTTTTCCGCAGAGAAGGCTAAAAGCAGAGTGCCACACGCATATTGCGTAATATGTTGCTCGGCCCTCAAAGCCGGCAAGTGGCCTGTTCGGGCTCGTCATTTCCGCGTCCCCATCGTTTCATTATTTCAATAAAAATAGCACTTGAGTCCCCCAATGCCTGTCATGGCTTCATTGACTGGTGAATTTATGCCGTTGTTCTGTGCACAGTTGTCCTTGTAGGGGTCCTTGTAGCCATATGTAGCATGAGTAGAGATAGCTGCTTGACGGCTGCGATCTTCCCCGATAGAATCTAGACCATTCAGCTTAACACCTCTCACCGGACAATATCGAGTGCCGTGAAGATACTGAACTTCGCAGCGGACTTCGTATGATTCAAGAAAGTCTACCACAAACATATTTATCCATCCGAAAACAGCCCTGCGTTGCCTGCCATCTTCTCTACGTCGTGGGCCGCAAGAGCAACTTGTGTTGGGGGTAAGGCAGCTATATCACCAAACAGCAGAAAAAAGGCCTTGGACTTGACATCACTTTGCAGTGGCTCCAATATCCCCCCCCCCCCCCCCAGCTGCATACTGGGCAACGAACATTCCGATGAAGCCGCTATAGGAGGGCTCACGAAAATGTCGTGAAGCGACCCACCCTTCTATCAACAATTGATGCAGATACGAAGCTTCGCATACTCGCGTCATTCCACACGATCCACCTGGAACATGGGAGGTTTCCGGCACACTTGACTGCACCGCCTGAACCCATCCCATCAACTACGCATTCCATATGGACTATCCCGACTCGCGACAACTGTTCTCTGCCGAATGTGACTCGGAATATCTTTTATGAATGCATTTGCTTAACGCATCGACATGGCTGACAGTGCTGCCTGTGACTGCTACGCAGCGAGGAAACGAACATATCCTCTGTCATTCTCCCCGTTTCAGCTCCCAGAGACAGTCGCTCGTGTAGGCATTGGCACACCTCGACTGCGTGTCACTTTCTGAGCCGACCATCTGGATGTGCTTGCTGATGCGGCCTCAGCAACAGAAGGTGATGAAGCCGCTACTAAAGTTGCTACGGTCGAACAACCTGTTCGAATGGCTGTGCCACTGCTGCGTTCCTTTGTGCGTGTGTGTTTTATCCCCCTTCTCTTTCTGTGTGGGCATTTTTCTTTATCTTTCTGCCTCTCCTTACCCGTTCTCCATTGCAGGGTAGCAAAGCGGATACCTTGTGGTTAACCTACCTGCCTTTTGCATCTCATTTATCCCCCCCTCTCTCTCTATGTCATTCATACCAACCAAAAATTAAGCCCCCCCCCCCCCCATATGCCCGTATTCTCTTTGAGAATACGCAACATGCGATTTTAAACGGAACGAAGAAACTCACAGTAGCTTCAATGAGAAATCCCTTTTTAAAGAATGACTAGTCTCACACAAACACAAACATGACGGAGAAAGACAATACCCTCGAAATAGCTTCACTAGCTCTCCCTCTTCACTAACTTATGTGTACAAATATATGCGTGAAAAACGTACACATTGTGTCATTTTCTTCATTTTGGGTAATGACCGGTGAACTTCGCATTTGGTGTAGACGATAAGCGAAGTAACACTAAACATAGGCTGTCTAATGAAAAACATAAAATAAAGACTATTTTCTTTTTGCAGCAAAACAGCATAATCTGTCTCCAAATATGGACAGCTGTTAGTCCAATCGACAGAGAAATATGCACCAATCGTTAAACTCAAGAACAGTCATTAGTTTAAAAGTATTTCAGTTGGCTTTGAAGAAGACAAACTATAAGCATAAGTCTGAGTATCCTTTGTACACAATAAATAACATAATAAAGAAGAGTAAAATGCTGTGTGAAGTTATTATCACCCCTCATGCCTTTCGGATTAAGGCTGTTGATTTTTACAGTGCAAATGATAACAATAAAACACGAAGATTTATTCGTTATTTATCTGCTCCCCAAATAACCTGAGCGCTGGTTTGATTGCACAATAAGTCCAGAATTACAAAAAGACTCTCTTCCGCATAACAGCCTCTTCTAATGGCAAAATTAGCACAATGACACACACAGAATCAGAAGTTCAAAGCGAAATTCCTTTTTTCTGTAGTAAAACAGCACCAGAGAGCACAAGAGACCAGATGGAGAACGACTCGTATTCAGGGCGAAACGTACACAGCGTCCTGTGCAGCAGTCGTTCTCCTTCGTCTGGTTCCTTGTGCTCTCTGGTGCTGTTTTACTACGAATACGAACCAACTAGCCCTAATATACGTCGCGATCTTTTTTCTTTCAGTGTAAGATATGATACTTCGTTTAT
Source organism: Dermacentor andersoni (assembly GCF_023375885.2). Lineage (NCBI taxonomy): Eukaryota > Metazoa > Arthropoda > Arachnida > Ixodida > Ixodidae > Dermacentor > Dermacentor andersoni. Next base: position 98,888,638 of record NC_092816.1, read on the forward strand.
CAACATTTACCTGCAGCACTTCATCAGTTCTAGTGGTCAGTCGTTACAGTTAGCTGAATCAGACATAGTAGACGTAGGTAATGCAACGTAAACTTTAATATTGTTCAACCTATAAAACGCGACCAAGTGTTAATTCCTATAAAAGTGCTCCACCAGTACATTTCTTACTGTCAACCTTTGGTTAATGCCGAAAATCCAGAAAATGTTTATGTGAATAAAGAAACTAGTGGTGAAATTTCTTTGGTGCTAATATATGTATCCCTGCTCTCAATGAGGTTTGCAGAGGATCGCGTTTCCTGGCTTTAAACCTGCTCAAATTGTTATCTCATTGATCATTTCGCACTGGCGCAAAAGAACGTGACGTTGGGACAGGTGCAATATATACGGGGAGAACGTCCACGAAGGAAGTTAAACAATTCTTTCCATTCAGTTTTCCTACAAAGATCACTGCTCATTTTTTTTATAAATTCCAAGCGTATGGGGTGATATCGCAGCTCTGTACGGACACTTGCATTTTTCTTCGGGGATACTTCGGGGAGGAAGCGCGCCGCCTTCCTTCGCGCCCTAGGATCAAGGGACGGGGAGGAGGGGGCGCGTTCTGCTCCGGGCGGCCCCGTATATCTTCGGGGATACTTCGGGGAGGAAGCGCGCCGTCTTCTTTCGCGCCCTAGGGTCAAGGGACGGGGAGGAGGGGCGCGTTCTACTCCGGGCGGCCCCGTATATCTTCGGGGATACTTCGGGGAGGAAGCGCGCCGTCTTCCTTCGCGCCCTAGGGTCAAGGGACGGGGAGGAGGGGGCGCGTTCTGCTCCGGGCGGCCCCGTATATCTTCGAGGATACTTCGGGGAGGAAGCGCGCCGTCTTCTTTCGCGCCCTAGGGTCAAGGGACGGGGAGAAGGGGGTGCGTTCTACTCCGGGCGGCCCCGTATATCTTCGGGGATACTTCGGGGAGGAAGCGCGCCGTCTTCCTTCGCGCCCTAGGGTCAAGGGACCGGGAGGAGGGGGCGCGTTCTACTCCGGGCGGCCCCTTATATCTTCGGGGATACTTCGGGGAGGAAGCGCGCCGTCTTCCTTCGCGCCCTAGGGTCAAGGGAGGGGGAGGAGGGGGCGCGTTCTACTCCGGGCGGCCCCGTCGGGCCGGTGTACCTTGAAAGCCATCTGCGACGGTTACAGAGCACGCCACGTGCTGCGTTTTCGCGAATTATTTCGCATTTACGCTAGCGGCAGCACGAAGGTCAAGTCGCTGGCTGCTACTGCCACGCTTACTCCCTCCACCCTTTTGACAGCGAGTGTCCGCGGTCATCGAGTGAGATGTGTCCTTGTCTGGTTGTGTGCGCCTGGCACCATGCTTGATAATTTAGTCAGTGTGCCTATGTTTACAACTTTACATGGCCGATAAAACTACTTTTTTTACTTCCTATAGCTGTCCACAAATTTTCTATCGTAATCGATGCTTCGCCTTTTGAGGATAACTGCGACTTTTTGAAGTGTTGGCTTTCAAATATACCAACAGTATATTTTCTGAGTTTTTCTGTTTCTGGAAAGACAGGGCCGACCGTGCATTTTCCATGACTGCTCGCACACGAGTATCCATTGACGTTTCGCCAGTGGATGTAGAAGTCGTGGCGTTGACGAAATCCAACTCCCCTTGTTGAGACGTTGGCTCCAGCGATATTTTCTCTTCTACTAATTTCAATATCTACACACAACAAGAAACAATTAATAACAACACCACCTTAGGTTCATCTACTCCGCTTTACTGGTTTTCATAATTTTTAACAATATTCTGCACTTTGCGTAGCGGTCGCACGCAGTGTTTACACTACTGTACAATAGAGTGAATGTGTCAGCCTGAAGTGCCACGTGTGGTTGCCATGTGCCCCTTCTGCGTCCTCGAATTTCGCGCTGTTCCCTAATTCAAACGGTTGTTCATTAATTTTCATCCACATGTACTCGATGTTCCCGCCTAAGGTGCGCAAGTTTTTGCAAAGACTAAATAAAAACTGAAAATTAGGTAGTGAGCAATGCTACCTAAATATTTCATTGACTTGCACTGCAATGGCAGCAGTAAAAGCGCAATGATCACGGCGACACTCATGGGGAAACACTGGTAGTCAACAAGAGGTAGGCTCAATACAGTGCATACAAAAGCAAGGCTACTACGGCTGTTTCAGCGCATTTTATACAAGCGATCGAGTGCTACTGCACGTAATTGAGACCGTCTATTCGAGGACATGTCGTAACAAAAAGCGATAAAGTCCGCCAAGGCTAAAACTGTTTTCAATTTCGACTGAGACAGGTGAAGTAACATTGTGCACGCGTTACCGGAGTTATGCAAGGAAATCATTGCACAAGAAAACGTGAGAGTCGCCGCAAAAAACCACTGGCGATTTACCGGCTCACAGTATAAAAAGTCCGTGGTTTTGCACGAACATCAACCAGTTCGTTCTTTGAACACCTGCTGCGTCGTACTATCATGGTAAGACGACGGACATCACAATCGCAGATGCAGTGAAATAATTTGGATCGCGATACTTGCGGCAAATTCTTAAATTTCTCCTCTCAGAGTTACGTGAACAAGCAGTGTTCTACCTTTCGAAATGTTCATGTCAGCTACGCTTCATTTTACCACAGCTATAAGACAAGAATATATGGAATTAGCATGGCCGCATTAGTTATGCTGGATTTCATGCTTTAGCGGGGATTTCGCTTAGCCCTTAATTTGTTGTCTTCTTTTATGGGTAATCGCTGCATTAACAGCACGTGAGACAGTGTTCATGGTTAACGTGTAATTCCGTACTGCTCTGAAAAGAAAGAAGTTTGAATATGTAGGCTAGAGAAACGACTTTTAGGATAAATGGCCACGTACTAATTTGTATAAAGCGGTGAAATCGAGGTTTTAGGTAGTGCGTCGGAGAAAAATTATCAGCAGGCTTTCCAACATTGAGTAGCATTTAAGTATATCAATTAATAGCAATATGCTTGGTTAGTAATGTGCAAACTGTAGCGTTTTGGTCCTCGGAGCAACAGTAGCACCGTTCGAATGAGCTTTCAATTCGCACACGAAAAAAAAAGAACTCGTTTTTGTTTCAGTCATCCTTCTCATAGGAAGCTCACACCATAATCTGGTCTAGCACGGCACAGCCTTTGTCTCATATTGCAACACCACGAGCTACCATATCCTGAATAGGCCTGCGTGATGCCAATATCATTTCCTTTATAACCTTCTACATTCAGATCCGTGCTTGCCTCCTCCTCGCCCTGGCCACCTGTGCCTTCGGCGTCTACTCCGGCTACCCTTACGGCTACTCTGTAGCTGCTCCCGCCACGTATGGGTCCTACCAAGCTCCATATGGCTCACTATCCTCAAACGGCTATGGACTTGGCCAGGGTGTACCGTCCTATGGCTACGGACTGGGAAGCTATGGCCTGAGCTACGGGCAGGGTCTGAGTGCTCTGCGTTACTCCACCGTTCTGCACAAGAAATGTAAGCACACAATTATAATTTTGCGGTCAAAGAGCTCTGCTCCTAATTCTTATTGTAAGCTACCACGCTGCATTAGCTAAGGATGGCAATAAAATTTAGAAGATATTACAGTGATAGAGCACAGTAGTTAGCAATGTCTTCTATAAGCACCTTTATTTTCTTTCTTCGAGGCGTGGCGATGATTGTTGGCGCATGCTTCGTGATGTATAGTATGCTGGTACCGTTATATCAGTTGGAACATTGAAAAGTAGTTAAGGTAAAAGAACAGTTCGTCAAGCGATTTAATTAAAATATTCATGCCAGTTTGCGAAAGTTGTATGTATTCTCTGTTTCAGCAGTGAAATATCGTGCTATTCTTGAAGCTATATTCTCACACGTGCATATAATTTCTTTCTTTTCAGAGACTTCTTGAGGAAAAATCGCTGCATTTCATCAAAACAAATGTCCAGTATGTTCCAATAAAATGCAAAGCCTATTCGTTGCTGTTTGTTTCGTGCAAAAATTACGTATGAACTTTTCTTTATGTGCCCCGCCATATTCCGTAGTAAGTTATACCATCTATGAGCTGTCTGCTTTCGCCGCCATGTTGGCTGGAGCGAACGCTCCATTTTGTAAGCCATGGTATGCATCTGCTCGGTGGCAGCAGCTGGTATTTTTTGGGCTGTCATGGTGTACTTAATATAATGCAGTGGCTTGCGTGTGGGAAATGATTCGTTGAAGCCTGCTGAAATAATTTAATCTGGAATGACTGGAGTTTATACTGCCGTTGAGGCAGAACAAGCCTTTAGCGCGATGTTTGGGCATACTTGCCAGCATTCAACCCGCCTGAGAGACCTGTTGAGTATAATTATGAAAATATTCCAGAATGTGCTAACATACGCAACGTTAGGAGTTACTTGTTTCAAACTTATACTTGAAGATTCAATCATGCAGGGCCGCTAGAACGTAAAGCTATTCCAAGCTTTTCTATTCCAATTCTGTAATCAGACTTCCTCGATTGGTCAAAAAAATGCTTAACCCACACCCCACTTCACATGCCTGTCACGCGACGCGACGAAAATCGCGATACCTCTCCATATGACATGACGTACAGACACTGAATAGGCATGAATAGACCGTATAAAATAAAAATAATAATTTCTGATTCGGCACGTTTCCTCCACCAGCCCTCTGCTATTGTTCAGAAGTTCTGGGGCGGCGCCTACTTTGCATGTCGGTCACGCGACGTCGCAAAACCGCGAAAACTTACCGTGTTGAAGTGACGTGTGCACGTTAAAGATTCGTTATTATGCCGAACAAAATTGATTATTTTTCTGAATAGCCGAAGACTGCCCAGTTCTGCAATGAATAGAACATGTCTGCCCACCGATCGCTCAGGCACTGGCTATTAGCATCTGGCAGGGAGCACGGATCTTTTTGCTCATAATAAACCTTTTGCGTTGCACTGTAAGGTTATCGAGACCTTTCGGCACATATACGACATTGCTCTGCCAATTCTTCTTTGCTGAGGATGCAATATGACGATACGCCATACTCACCACTGTATCACCATACGCCATTCCCCATACGCTATACAATATCGGCATATAGCCATACTGCTCAATAGGTCGGGATTGTCTCTATGAGGTTCCCACCGCACATGCCGTCTAAGCTGGCTTTCGTCATTGGCAGCTAACTAATATCCAGTGCACGTACCCGTCTTGCCTAGAGTGTTGACGCTCACCTGTACCAGGCTTGCCCATGGCGAATACACCTGTCGAGTCCTTGAACGGCGTTGCCTTGGATTACACACTCACTGCGCTCTTTGCGTCATACGTACAAAGTGTTTTAGTGTGAGTGTGGGTGTTTTTGTTTATATACGTGCTTTTGTGTATAGTATCATCATAATTATTATGATCAGCCTTTGTAATCCACTGCAGAATATCCCGTTGCGCTCATATTGAACTGGCCCACTCTGTGCTTTGCGTGAATTTTTTTTTTTTTTTTATTGTACTACGCCGTCTAAGTTTCTTCCGCCATCCTGCACTGTATTTCCCTTCAGTTGGCCTATATTCTGCCGCGCTAAATGGACCACCAGTTGTCTTGTCTACAAATTGCGTGGCGTCAGAAACTTCACTCCTTCCTTTATATCTCAATGAATATCAATATGTAAATTGGATCGCGGGTGAAGGCCTGTCATAACGTGCTAAGAAGTGCGCTGGCTTCACAGTTCGTTCTGATTGGCTGTACGCTCGCTTCTAACGGTTCACGATTTAGAGGACGACTGGAGATGGCACTAGCACGTTTTCGTTGAATCATAAAAAACAACATTTTATTGCAGCTGCTCTTGAAATCTCTCCCGCACAATACTGCTCGTAGCAACGGCTCTAGGTTACCGTGTGAGACGTCTAACTCTCGTAGTGGGCCACGGACGCGATCACTATCGGTTTTATTTAGCACCCATCGGCTGAATTCCCTAGTACGTGCAGCCACGCAGCAGATAGCCAAGACCTGGGTCATGCGCAATACGGCCTTTGAGATTACGTACGCAGTCTCCGTGTCGGAAGCTAGGCCGCACGTGACCACTCCTCGTAGTCTGCCGTACGGTGGAATGCGTAATGGAACTTTCCCGTTACGCGCGGCAAGTAACGGAAAAGGGACGCATTTCTTACGTACTCTAAGATGTTTTGCAAGTTGCCAACGCAATAAGTATTACTGTGTTTCAACCAAGCATCGTGTCGCATTGAAGCCTGTAGATACATGTCTGCAATCTATCACTAATACAGGTACCGTTTGATTCACTGATTCGTGAAAGTCAAGGTCAAAAGCAATCGCTGTACATTGAATGTTTACGCCCATAAGGCTGTTTTCCAGTCGCACTACTAACACCCTTACCGTCAGGACCTTACAAAAATTTATAAAGGACGACAACGGAGCTATAAACAGACGTGCGATGACAAAAGACGTAGCTGAAAACCATGTAATTATGTGACCGTCTTGGGCACGCAGAAATATCCGACAGGGGGGTTTTATATCTATCCCTGTGAAATTCTCTTGTCGGATATTTTTGTAAAGCCTTAACGGTAAGGGTGTTATCAGTGGGACTCGATAGCACCCTTAAGAGTGTAAATATTTTTATATTGTGACGAAAATGGCTCATGGCATATTTTAACACCCTCGGCTTCCTGTATGTTTAAATTATGATGATAGCCCAACGGTATGTACTATTGAATGTACAAATTCAGACAGGTAAAACACATGAAAACCCAGACTATAGGGAAATGCGTGACGGACATTGTGCATATACAATGCCAGTTTTGTTCGGGAAAACAAATCTAGATCAAACATGCTCTGTCAATGACTTTGCTCGGGAACACAACCTGTCGATAAATAAAAATGTCAATGAGCGCTCATTTGCGCATTGCATCTACTGCGAAAGGGAGCCACTGAATCGGGAGATCGAGATAATGGGCTTAACTAGCGACACTTGGGCACGAGAGTATAGGTGTGGGCTTTTGGTAACAATAGAAGAATCGAACACTGTATGAGCAACACTACTTTTGATAGTTTTCGAAAGAGCTCGTGCAACTGTTTGACACGTTTTGATGATTTTTTCATGTGACCGCGGGAAGGATCCGCATTTAGTACCTTCTTTGACTTCACTCTCCAAATTAACAGTCAAAGCTTAGCGCCCGCCCAGTATCGTTCTTACTCCCTTCTTTTTAACTTTTTCGTACCCACGGCGGTTGCTTAGTGGCTATGGCACTGCGCTGCGGGGATCAAAGTCGCAATTTCAGTACTGGCCAAGGCAGGCGCAATTTGATGGGGGCGAAATGCGAAAACGTTTGCGTGCTTAGATTCAGGCGCGCGTTAAAAAAAATGCGTGGATGGTCAAAGAGAAGAGAAAAAAAAAAGAAGATTCAGAGTATACTGCGTGCCTCAGATGAAGATCGTGGTTCTGGCGCGTGGAATTCCACAGTTTAATAAACAAAATTTATATTCACCTTTATATGCACTTATTCCATTCAGGCCGGCATTCGCAACACGCTTAAGTAGGGCTCGGTAGTAGTGCGTGTGTGTGCGTGTGTTTGTGTGCATCATCAAAAGCAAGACGATGCCAACGCCAGTAAATGGCGATGACATGACGGAATCTTCGCTTTTACTTCTGCTACGAAAAATTACCACCGGTTCCGTTATGGACCTCGGCTGATCTCGAAAGCGGTGCGATTCCGCGCAGCTTCTTGGTAGCATTATTATGTTACGATGAAACTTCTCGCAAGATGCGGGTCAATCCCGAAGTCTGCGCGCTCTAGCACGGCCTCTCAAAGCGTCAGCTACCCCGAAGCAGCAAATAGAGAAAGTGGCATTGCTTCCGCTCGTAGCGCACGAGAAAATGGCCCTTCCGGTCTGTTGTCGAATGGGAAACTGGAACGTGCGCACGTCTTGCCGCTCGAGCAATGTGACCTAACACATGCACCATTGGTCCCGAACAGCTGGCACGACAGAAATGCGCGCGTGACCGCGTTCGATAACTGCGAAGTGCACCAGGAGATGAACAAAAACAGGTTCTCCCGTGTCCATAACCAACATTCACAAAAGCATTCGCATAATCGAGAAACAAACACCCACACCGGCTCCTCTGTGCGAATACCATATAGGTCGCCAGCCTTGGCCCATCTCATATCTGTACGTAAGAAGTTATGGGACACCATTCACAATATTTGAGTGGATGATTGACTGCTATCCTGTTCAATTGTTTTTCAACGGTTTTGATGCCACTATATCATCATATTAAGCTTGATGCCATAGATAGATGTGGAACACAGGTGATTGCACTGATTTTGTTTGAGGTATGGCATATATATATATATATATATATATATATATATATATATATATATATATATATATAAACGTCACATAGCAGTGACATTTGTTTATGTCGTTTTTATTTGCTTTGTCCACTTTCTTCACTACGGCCTTGCCATGACATGCAAATACCTGTATGTCCTGGCCTCGACCCGACGCTGCGATAGCCTTGAGAACTCAATGACAATTGTTTTTTGTAAGTACAACGGTGCCTTTGGTTTTACTGCGATAAAGGTGAGAAATAACGTTGCGAACAAACCTTGAATAATACTCCGGTTGCACATTCAACTTTCATTAATGTGGCTTGCTGCAGGGCTTCAGCTGGCTTTTGTATTGTTCTAGACTGGTGGTTCGCGCGTTACCTTGCGAAGTCACTAAATCTGTACGAACAATTTCAAGCGAGCGAACAATGTAGTGCTTAGATAGTTTTATTCGGCTAAATATCGCCCTAAATTGAGCGACAAAGAATCCTAGGTAAGAAAAGCACAAGAAAACAAATGTCATAAACTGAACGTCTTGTTCGCCGGATATTGTCCCGCCACACTGATTGTAGAATCCCGACATTGTACAATCATGCTGAGTAAGGGAAGGAGAGGGAGACAAACGTGTGAGCCCAACATGCTGGTATCACAAAACGATTATAACAAACGCAAAAAATTGTGCGAACACTAGCATCCTGAGAGCGGTCATCGTCGGCCTGCGATTAGTCTATTAAGTGCGGACAAGCTACAGCTGAAACTTGATGCACTGGAACTTTTTCTGCCGAACTTTTTCTTGCAACGCAGCATGACTTCGAGCTCTCAAAAAATATATTCTTAACAAACAAATAAGTTTGCTGGCTTCTCGATAAACGAGAATGAGCAGCGACAAGAAAATTTTACGATGGCAACTAACAAAAAGACATCTGAAGGTGTTGGTACCTTTGTTCATACGTGATGACATGCCGTTATCGTGTAAAGAAAGAATAATTCATAGACGCCACTCTGAAAGCGTAACTTGAAATCGATACAATTATGGCTTACAGCTTCATCCTGGAATATCGAAATGCTTAGGTAAGAGCGAGTTGCGCAGATTGCTAGCATGTAACCTATGATTATTATTTGTTATAAAATTAATTATCTCGCTAGCTAACATGCTACGAATTGCAGACGGAGACACCGCTTGAAGCATGTATAATCGTGCTGTAGTGTGCGAATTGAGCCTCAAATTTAGACTTCATCTGAGTGTGAGAATTGAGAACAAGATTGGTCAACTATCGAAAGAACGAAGTTGGTACGGTAAGGAAGGGGGGGGGGGGTTTGAGGTGGGGAAGAGGCGGCTAGCAAGAACGAACCCTGTTAGCGCCAGGAGCTGCCAACTTGCACGTGTGACGAAATTGAACGATATTTTAGTCCGAATGCATTGCCATTTGCATCAAGAAACGTATAATTTATTTGCCTGGCGAAGTCGGCTACCAATATGAATAGAGGTTCTATGAGCGGTTATAGTTTACTAGAGAACTAGAACCACGAGAATAACCAAACCGCGTCTAGGTTTTTCACATTGGGGCAGATCACGAAAAGGTAGAATGTGCAAATGAGCGGTCAGGCATTAAAATGATTAAGCCTAGTCTATTTATTGCTAGACACTAGAAAAAAAATAGTCGGGACGTTTTGCCATTACGCCTGGGTCAAGTCGGGGCACGGGACATTTACACAAAAGTCGGGACTCTTCCGCTAAATTTGGGATGGTTGGCCACCCTACCCAGTAGCCAGTAGCCATTAAACGGCAGGTAGTCGACATATGCGCTCACAATTTTCATCGCAAGTTCCCGTAGATTACAGCAAGATTTGTTTTGATGGCCTTGAGTTACGGAGATAGTAAACTGCTACTGAGGTTTCTGGATGGTCTCTGAAGAACTTGCGGCATGTCCGACAAGAGAAGGTCAAGATGGCATGCTGTCGTTCCAGATGGGTGAACACTTCTGGCGAGACCGAACTCGCAAATGTACAGTAAATTCCTACGACTCTACACGGGGGCAAATGTATGGCACACAGCACGCAGATGCAGAAACGAAAATTTTGCTTCCCTTTTCTACCCGCCGTGGTGGCGTAGCGGCTATAATGTTGCGCTGCTAAGCACGAGGTGACGGGTTCGAATCGCGGCCGCGACGGTCGCATTTCGATCGGGGCGAAATTCAAGAACACCCGAGTTCCTTGCGTTGGCGGCACGTTAAAGGCCCCCTGGTGGCCAAAATTAATCCCGAGTCCCGCACTGCGACGTGCCTCATAATCGAATCGGGGTTTTGGCACGAAAAATCCCAGAAAACAATTTTCTTCGTGGAGATTTCCATAATTTGCACCCACGAAAAATGTTCAGCAATTTGAGAAAGGAAAATATCCTTCAGAATAACTTGATTCATTAGTTGCCTTTCGTATCACTAAAGGGTAACAAACTGAAAACCGTCGCAATGTTTAAAATAGACCAAACAACGCGCCTTTTCATCCCCACTGAACAATATATGATCAGTCTATTTGTGTAAAGTTTGTCGCTTCAGCGGCATTGTGAAGATTAGCCGTCAAATTCAAATAAATTCTTCTGCTGCACGTACGGAAGTGCATTGTGGTTAGGATGGACGCCTTACCCAAGGTATCTGGAATAATTTTGACCACCTGGACTTCTGTAACGTACACCAAAATCAATGTACAATCCCATCGAAAAAAAAATTGCACAATTTACTGGTGGACAGAGCGGCACAATGCGATACCCGGCGCTGTTGTTTCCGAGCGCCTTCCATTTGCAAAAGCAGGGGTGGCCGGCAGCAGCCAACTTATCTTAAAGCCTGCATTAGAGAAGCTACCATATTTCTCGCTTCTCAGCCAAGCTATGCGCCAACAAGGCTGCGCACGTGAGCGCATTTATTTATTTTTTATGGGTGGCCGTTATTCGTCATGGCAGCTTACTTACTGCCGCCTTGTTGCACAGCCTCGTTGGCGCATAGCTTGGCCGAAAGGAAAGGCACATATAGGTGTCTAAATGCGGCGGTTCAGATCGGTCGGTTTCTGCCGGCCACCCCTGCTTTGGACAATGGAATGTGCCAGGCACTCTCTTTATCGGCGCGGTCGGCAACAACAGCGGCACGTGTCACGATTTTGCCGCTCCGGTCATTAATAAATTGTGCAAATCTTTTTACGATGGCACTGTATACTAGCGCTTCTTTCGCTTCACTCCCGTCAGAAAGGCTGGGTTGCGAACCTCGGACATCGGGCTCCGTAGCAGAACGATGTAGCCACAAGAAACAAGGAATTCTTATACATAGCTCCCATAGAAATACAGTGCTATCATTATTTAGACGAAGTATCCTTCGCGACTTAGCCAGGCTAGAGCTGGTTGCCTGGATGTTGGGTCGGTCGCTACCTCGCCGGGTTTATTAGTGGATATCTATGCACAGCTTTATTGAAAGTGCCATCGAAGTGGCTTTGCAGGCTGACCAAGTATGGTCATCTCTGGGTTGCGTAACAAAAAATAACTTCCTACATAAAGCCTGCATATAAAATGATGGCTCCCAGGCATCTCTATGAAATAACGTTCTTCTAAAGGAGTGGTGAATTCTACATAACAAATTCTTTGATTTACGTTATTTTGTTTGTTTTATTCACTCGGTATCCACTTGGTATGTACCACTGGATGCGTATTCGTTCTTGGCCAATCCTCCAGAATGGCCACTTCCCGATGCGATACTTACATAAAACCTCAGTATATAATGTCGGTTCACAGATATCTCAAACGTACACTGCTCGTTTTATACACTGGTAAATTATACTTACAGTACTCTTCGATTCGCTTCACTTTCCTTAATTCAGAAATCCAGTTTGTGCCATTGAGGGTGTGCCCGTTTGTGGCGACTTCTCCAGAATGGGTATGTCCCAGGACGACACAAGAATTACAGAATCCCCTCAAGGTTGTTTGATACATCTTTTACTTTTCTGTGCCTACGCCTGTCATCACCACTCTTAATTTCTACGAGCCTCATAAATCACCATCGTTCTTGCGACGTCGCTGATAGTACGTCTCGGTCTGTGCATAAGCCTCATTTAGTACTCGCATTTTGACATAGCTCAGAGCGATGCAGTGCGTCAACGTAAACAAAGTTGTACACATCGTCATTAGTTCCAAAGCATTTATACATCCGCTTCGCAAACGCGTTCACGTTGGATCTGCGTAATTTTTCTTACTTCGCAAAAAACAGCAACGAGCGAAATGACTACATGTAAAATTGTTGCAGTGCTGGAAAATGGTGCAAAGCCCAACATGATATGAATATGCCATGTATAAGTGTAATTTGGCCTTTAGTCACCCCACGACGTTGCGTGAACACCAATCAACTTCCTCCTTTGCGTTCCCATCATGGTGCTCCTTAGCTCAAGGTAAGTGTCGCCAGCTATCGGAGACACCGCTAATCGTTTTCCCGGTCACCGCACATTTGTACAACCTGCACGGAATGTGTTTCCACACGCAACGTTCGGCAATTCGTTTCCAAGGCCACAGATGGCGGCGCTTTCTCGTTATTTTATATGCAGCTTGTAGCCTGCGTTTATGGAATTATGCGATTCACTACCGCAGATGCGTGCAGCAGTGAAATCAAACAAAGAACTTGATAAAAGTATTATTTATTAACATGATGAAACCTAAATAGACGTGTTCAAACATGGTGCAGGCTACTCTTTTGTGCGGGAACAGGAAGGGTGACAAATGTTTGCCTCTGTGCACTCACGCTTGAATTGACTTTTAAAGATGCAATTTTCTCGCAGTAACTTCACGTTAAACATCTTTGACAACTGTCAATCAACGCAACAAAAACTTGGGAATGTACGTATCAAAGAAACCGAGCGAATCAAAATATTGACAATGTTTAACGACGCTACTACATATTACACAGCAGAACAGTATAAAAAGCCTTTATGTTTACTACGAAAGACACGCAATTGCGCATTATTTACCCCTAAAAGAGAGAACTGAAGGTTTAGTTAAGGTGGCTCCTCGGCGTCCATGTGTAATCAACTCTTACGTAAAAGGTAGAAGAGATAGAAAAATGGCGGTGATAACCCTCACGAACTTATGCAATAGTTCCAACAACTCACCTACCCTTTCTTGAGCATCTCAGTTCACTGCTACCTTTAACGTAAAAAAAGATGCGGTTTCATATTCACTGTCTTGCCAAGGCGGGTGACGAAAGTAAGTGGCATTGCTGTTAACAGCGTTTGAGAAGACAGTGACATCTTCTGAACCTCGATGCTTTGTACTGCCAAATGCTAGACACAAACGTTTGAATAACATTGCACGTAGTCTCCCACCGTGAACGTGAGAAGAGTGAATGACAATTTAGCTCTGAGGAAAAAAAGGCGCAGTAGAAAGTATACAATAGAGAGATACAATCGCCCCGTCTTATCGTCCTTCACTGATCCGACGCTGTTGTTAAACAATAGTCGTCTAATCCCACTCACGTATTCAATGCATCCTCTGCAATTACCACGTCGCCAAGTTCCCTTGACGGTCACTATTAGATACGTGATGCTTACATATGCTCAGCACGTTCGTAAACTTTACTAAGCTCTGAAGTTTGATTACGCGAAACAATGAAGCAACGAGCAGAATGATAGGCTACTGAAATCCTTGAACACCTCCCGACTTGATGCGAAGCTTACTCGGGGTTTTCCTACTTTATTAAGTAAGCAGCTCGCGTGAATGGGCGTCACATGCGCGTGGGTACTTTATGGCTAGTAGCCTTCAGTGATAACAATTTTTTAATGAACTTGCCAGCTACTTCGGGACCGGTTGTTATCTTAGACACCCCAGAAAGATATAACAACGGCTTCATGTTGGGAGCTGAAACGTCGAGAACGGTTTTCATTGCATGCGAGTACAACTGGACGCGTGATTTGACTACATATGGTGCTAGATCATTTCGCAATGTCGAAACAGAAGATGAATGGTTGAAGTTGATAGCGCAAAATAAATGAACAAACCTAAGCTTAATGGCAACAAGAGTGAATTAGCAGGAAGTGGTGCAAAACCCCACGTAGTCGGGTGAATATCAACTACTCTTCCTTCACGCGGTGGTAAACTGTGGGCAACAGCGCATTTCTGTAGGATTTAATTCAGCGCAAAGAGGGTACACATTAGTTGCTATAGAAATAGTGGTGTTATTGTTTTGTTTTCATTTTTAGATCACAGTGCTGTAATCCTAATGATTGAGATATTTTTGTTTTCTTTATACTTATGCTAATCTTTTATGACTTCTTCGTCAATCACGGCACTCATTTCTTTTCTTTCCGTTTTCTGATGAAGGCCCTTAGCCTTTCAAGGAGAAAGCTTACATGACGTCACTGAACAAGGAAGGGTCAGATGGGCAGGCAAAGAAAACTGCACTTTAAAAAAATGTTATTTCATTTTTCAGTAATTTCTTGCGTTCCGCACTCACTCTTCGCATTCAGCAGAAAGGCAAACAGATACTTGATGTGTTTACTGTCGTTATAAACCCAGTATATGGAGTGCCCACTTTCGATCTTGTTCGTGAGACATGTTTAAAGGTTAAACAGTAAATAGAAGGCGAAGCCAAAGCTGGCGGAAAGAAAGGGTAGTTTGCCACAAGCTATCTTGAGACACTCGTTTTCCCCATCAACCTATGATTCTGTCTGTGCAGTAGTACTGTAGTTGTGATGTACAGTGCGGAAATCACGCTCTAAAACGTTCGTAGCCGTACACTTTAGGTATCTGTAAAGAAAACGCGTAAGTCTTTACGCTTACCTGCGGCACAACCGGAATCAATTAATCAAACGCAGGTCCGCATTCAAATTAATCGCTGCAAAATAAATTAAAAATAAATTGGAAAGGAGAAACAATGTGGGACAGGTTGACAGAGGATCTCCACCCTATTGTGTATGTCGACTTGTGCACGTTTCAATGAGCACCGTATTTCCTTATTTAATTAAGCAGAGAATGATTCAGCTGGCAACCCTCTTATTTTTAGGTGAAGTCAACTCTAATTTTTCAACTCAATAGGCGTCGTAGCCACTCTCACTTGCGGATGAACACCATTTGACTCGACCAAAAAAGCAAGCACTGCATATTTGCAGAGAATTCCTCGATTACTAAAACAGCACAATATGGCACAAGGCAATCCACTACGCCTCCATGTGTCACCGGCTGTAACACCTCGTGGGAACTCTTACATGTTTGAAAATTCACGTTTGGCAAACATGTCGTGGGAAAAGTGCTCGTGCAAACTTCGTACAAGACGATCTCAAGCATTTCGCACGCTGTAGCTTCAGAACAACGCCCACCAAGGCCAGACACCGACCTTGCTTTGAATAGCATTGTAATCTGATGACGCGTACATAAACAAGTCGTTCTGTCACTTTTGTTAGTTCTTCTTTTGACATCTTTATGTTCCACTTTAAGTCTTCGTAAACAAAGCCAACGCCCAGCAGCGTGTCGGTATATAAACGGAGACGGTCTCAGGATCCACACAGAAGCTGTACGGAACAGCCTTCAGGATGGTAAGCAACCATCTTTAACTAAACTATCGTCATAGTGGTTCTTCTAAGCAGTTTGTTCAATGGCATTATTCCTATATAAATATTCTTTTGTGGAACATTGAGGGGATTTGCGGCAGGTACTTGTAACGTTATGTTGCTGCACCCATAGGTATATATTTATTACTTTATATACCGAGTGGTTTTTTTAGGGGGTCTGAAATCTTACGAAATTGCCTGTGGCAGATGGCACAATTCTAACCCTTGATCCAAATTACTCCATGATGTGGCCATTACTGCTACGAGAAATCAAAATACCTAAATAAGTAACAAAATTATCGTAACTAACATTTTATTCAATTATATTATGGCATACATAAAAATCTGCGAAATAAAGCTGGTGAGTTCGGAAGGTGTATCCACTTAAAACAAATTCTCTGCACTCCACCAGTTTCGAGATATCAATTTAAACTCTGTCCGACGAAATTCGTTTGCGCTCAAGATACGTTTGTGCTGCAATGCACAAAACAGCATTTTATTAAAAGTGCCCTGAACCACTTTTTATCGAAGCGGAGAAAGGCATTTGAAGTAAAAATAGGCTATTTCATCCCATGAACTTTGACGCAAAAAGCACTTCAATGCGTTCAGCAGAAGCGCAGTTACTGGCAGTCAAACACGGCGTCCTCTGTGCTCGTTCCTTCTTCAGTGCTTTGCTCTACGAAGGTTACGGCGGAGTGGGGCGCTGCCACAACGCTCCGTAATCTGAATATCAGCGTGGCGCGTAGTTCAAGTTTGATTTCGGATGTTAATGTAGGCGCCATGACTTCCGGTTTTCGCGCCTACGACGCGTCAACATAAGCCAAACGTGGTTGCCCTCAGCGAGCCGCAGTGCGCTTAGCCAGTGGACTCGTGGCGGCATACGGCGGCGGCCACGGTATCTACGCTGCGTAGCCGACTGCAGCTACCGGTAGGAGCCGCGTATGGGAAGCCGTTTTATTACGAAATGAAGCGTCCAGAAGAAAGTGAGGAGCAGGCTTCTGTTTGGAAAAGAGAGCGTTTGAGAGAAAGGTGACTTCGCGCTCCACTTGCAAGCTCCACGCGCCGTGTGAGAGAGCAAAACTTGGCTGAGATGTTCACAGCAGCGGACTATGTGACCCGCGCACTGTATTATTTTATCAAGCCCGAGGACTGGTCCAGGGCCTCTTTAAACGAAGTAAATGGAACGCCAATGCGTTTCGTCGGGCGCTTTCAGAATTAATACCTCAAAATTGGTGCAGTCCTGAGAATTGGTCCCAAATGGATATGGCTTGGAAGCTCACCCGCCATAATTCGTAGATTTAAATGCCTGCCTCAAGCAATTATTCAAAAAGATATCACTGTAAATATGTTACTTATTTTTTGAAGGATTTTAATTTCCCGTGGGAACAGTGGCCGCCTCATCCAGTAATTTAGATCACGGGTTAGAATGGTGCTATCTGCAACAGGTGTGGTGTGGCACGCTATGGTAAAACTTGATTCTGGTCCTTCGGAACGCGCATCAGCACGTATCGGGCCGCTCGCACGTTGGTACAGAATGGCCGAGCCTCTCTGCTTCGTCGCGAGCTCTATGGACAGAGCATAGCTGGTCTTCAAGATCGGGGCTGATTAGGCATTCTTTTTCTTAACTTTCGCACCTTCTGAAAGCTGTCACTATAAGGGCAATTTTCTTTTGTATGAACAACGACCATTAACTGGCTTTAACGATGCAACAGTTTCGCAAGAGAGCTTTGCATTGGAATTGATCACGTTCGTCATTGTCTCCTTAAACGTCATTTTCTTCCTCAAACCTTCTTTAACGGACTTGTCCCAATACATGTGCATCTGCTACATGGTGTTCTGCCTGATTTAATAATACCCAAGTGCAATGCAAAACGTGCACGTATCGACGCTGCGCGCCGAGCGTGTCGTATCACCTATCTCCTCACGCGCTAGTACGCGTTTATACGGCGTTTTTTTCCGCTGATAGCAAGCGCTGGCCGTCGTGGCACAGCTCGCGCAGGCATATTCTTTACTCGTTTGAAAACATCTCGTTGAAGCCCTAAGTAAAACATAGAACGATACACTGGTGTAGGTACAGAAACTTCAACAAGATTCTTATAGAATTTTTTTTCCATGACACTGCAACCAAACAGTCTCTCCAAAATCGAGCGTTTAGTAGACACATCGCCATGAAAACTTCACCCAGATAGCCCTTTAGTGACATCGGTTTGTCTGTGTGTGACGATATAACAAAATCGGGCAAAGAGTCGCGCAATCTCACTTGGATCACCGTCCGCCGAAACCCATTGCTTTGAAAAGAATTCTTTTTCAAACTGCATACCGACACACTGCCTGATAAGCCATGGCTAAGAAGTAAAGGTTTGTTTGTCCCATGGTCAGACAACTGTTTTTATGTTCCAAGGAAGAAACTGTAGAACATATTTTTTTTTTTACTGCCACGATGCCCACTTTTTCTGGGACATCCTGCAAAGAACTTTAAAAAAGAACCCGCCATGGTTGCTCAGTGGCTATTGTGTTGGGCTGCTGAGCACGAGGTCGCGGGATCGAATACCTGCCACGGCAGGTCCATTTCGATGGGGGCGAAAAAGCCCGTGTACTTAGGTTTAGGTGCACGTTAAAGAACCCCAGGTGGTCAAAATTTCCGGATTCCCCACTACGGCGTGCCTCATAATCAGAAAGTGGTTTTGGCACGTAAAACCCCATAATTTAACTTTAAAAAAGGAACTCCCGATTACTGCGTGAGGAATAAGGTTTTTGCCATGTGCTGAACCTAACGGTGTGCCTGTGGACATGTTAATGCTATTGTGTATGCAAAGCGCATGGCGAATTTGAGTGGTTGTACGCAATGCAAGTGTTCATGCAAGGTCAGCAATGTATTATTTTCTCGAGAGTGTTATTTAAACAAGCGAAGTGTTGAACCTGCTAAGTGATCCACCAAATCCGCTTTAAGTGTTGGACAGTTTGGCTTCGATGAAGCCATTTTAACGTGACACGTCAGTCTTACTTACGACTAGACACTTTTACACTGGTCTTTTATTTGACAATATTGGTATGTACTTGCCAAGACGGTAATAAAGAAAAAGAGACCTCGCGTGGCACAGGCGTAGAGTAGCTGACTCCCGCGCAGCGGCCCCAGGTTGGATCCCAGCGGGGAATGGGTCTCTTTTTTTCTCTCTCTCTTTCCCGGCGATAGTTGCTACGGACACCGGACACACTGGCGGCGGTGGCGGACACCATCGCCACCCGAAACGGCTGTTGGAATGAGCCCATAACCGCTTAAAAACCGTAATGTCAAAGAACATTCATCTCCAGATGTCTTCCGGAACATAACCAAAAGTTCATTCTCGTTGGGGTCCAGAATGAGTAAATCAAGCCATACTTGCTGACAAGCTGCGCCTCATTGCCGGCGAGCAAGGCCTTAGGCGTTAAATGTGCTGTATTGAGCACCATTACACACCATTACGGCCTCCATTAAAATGAGAATATCATTGACCATTGAAGTGTATTCTATCGTAGGGAGTAGATTTATGGAGCCGGCCGCAAACATGAAGAGGTCTTATCAACCGAATTCATTCTATAAAGCTAAATTAAACCATGAGCTTTCGAGCCGATTGTGTTTTGTGCCTCACAGCGCTTCCATCATTTATTTTTATCCTTGCGGCGAAACAAACTATACGCATTTTTACAGTACGAACACTTGAAAAATAGTGTGTAACGCTGCAACCATGTTTGCTTTATTGTGGCACTGGTGTACCACAGTACGTTTTTCACGCATGACATTCACTAATACAAATTTCGTTACACAGTCCTATTGTATTAATGAGCTGTATTCAAGCGGTGAATTGCGGTAGTGAACAACTTGAGTATCAGCGAGAACGCAAGTCGCGATCAAGGTATCAATTATTTCACTCCAAGGTTACTAAGTCGAAGCATGTGATACTTCGAGGCACATGATAGGACGTTTTTAATTTTACTAGTGAAAAGGAAATCGCTATGGTGCGAGACCCACATTTCGCTACCTGCGGTGCACTGCATCAAGATGCGGTGCTGAAGAGACATTTATTCATATCCACCGCTCGGCACCGCTCCTAGCTATATTTAGTAGATACTTTGTTGTATCTTCTTTGTTCTTGTGTAGGTAACGCCTGCATCAATCTTATATTGTACAGATTCGTGCCTGCATTGTTCTGGCCCTGGCCACCTGCGCTGTCGCTGGCTACGTTGGCTACCCAGCCGCCTACTCCTACGGCTCCCCTGTAGTCGCCACTTACCAAGCGCCGGTAGCAGCCGTTTCTACCGTCTACCCTGCCCCAGTCATCGCAGCAGTAGCTAATGCCCCGGCTTTCGGCTATGGCAGCGGTTTTCCTGCATACGGCTATGGCTTCGACACCTACAGCCTTAGCTTGGACGGATTTGGAGGTCTCGGCTACTCTACCCTCCTCAAGAAGTGTAAGTGGCACAAGTGAAATGTTGTGTATTATTACCGGGAAAAGGCGGAAAATTCAATATTTATCTGTACATTTCTTTAGCAAAATCGCAAGCAAACGTCATGAACTCAGACCGACAAACCTCACTAGCCCGGTGTGACAAAGGAGCTTAGCCGCCTGCATGCCTCCCTGCTGCGTCGTGTTTGCACGGGGTCAGCACGTGCTTTGGTGTGGCTATTCGAGATTGGGCTCAACGCGTTGCCTGTATGTGAGAAGTGGAAGATGTTAGTTGATATGGAGCCCTTTTTGTGGGAGTGTACCGGACTGGTTGCACAACGCATTTTTCATTTGCTTGTTTGTTTGTTTGTTTGGCGCACTGCAGCGTCAAGGCCCTCCAAGCGCTAGCGTGAATGAAGTGGTGTTTCCACGTGGACACATAACATTTATGAAGGAGGTGTCTAGGCTGCCTCTCAAGTTTTTGAGTGATGTGGACTTAGCCAATGACTCGTAACTCCTGGAAGATTCATTTCAGGATGTTGGGTCGCAAGATATGCGGCCCGGCATGGCATCATATGCTCCGGGCTTTTGTCTTATTCCGCCCTGCTGTGCGAGTCGTGTTCACCCTCCCCGTGCTGCGCTTAAGAACGGTAACAAACTTTTCTGAAATGAGGGGCTTGGGTGGAGCGATTGACGGCGTGTGTTGCGAGGCTAGATCCACCTGCGGCTAACAACATCCTCTCCCTCCTTCTTCTGCCAAAAATCTACAGATTCAGAAGCTCCCAAATTAAAAAAAAAACATGTGTAGACACCATCGACAATGATTGACAATAGGAGCGAGTAGCCCAAACGAACGAACGAACGAATGAACGAACGAACGTACGCGTGAACGTACCAGTGAAAGAAAGAGCGAAGGAAGGAGCGACAGATACAGCGTGAGTGAGAGCAAGAGCGAGCAAATGAACGTGTTACTAAGTCAGGGCACCGATCACCGACCCACCGCGGAAAAACCGCGGAAACTGTTGAAAGAGCCAAGAAATAAAAAGAAAAGCTTTGCAATCCTCTAGCTTTGGCCTTCCCAGTACGACATATTTTCTAGTGTTTAGCGCTGAAGCTTGAAAAAAAAAAACGCACAGCAGAGAAAATGTACACGAGCGCTGTGTACTGTCTCTTCTGCTGTCTGTTGTTTTTGAAATTTCTGCCCTAAACACTAGTATTGACAAAAAAAGCTATTCGCTTTAAAGCTCCTGTGCGGGACCGCCTAGTATACTCGCGGACAAGTTTCTGTGGCAATGAAGGGAAAGCTAAGGAGGCAAAGTGCGTACAAGTGAAAGCGCTTCGGAAAAGAGCCCCGTGTTTTCATCCCTGTTCGTCTAAGCTGGGGAAGCGAAAACATAAACATCTTATTAGCAACAGTTAAATAAGATAAAACAAACCACTGGATGTAAACGCTTAATTATTTTCCGGCTTTTCCCTTCCGCCTGTGGGCAAACTCGAAACCGTCGCAAGCGGAAGTTGCGCCGATTCAGCGTCCGTTGCGAGCAACCAAAGCCCTGTTAAACTGTGGCGGATTACTTGGCGTGATAACACATGTGCAGAAACTTCGCCCCCGTAGCTTTTCGTTCATAACCGCAGAAAGTTATCGGCGAGTATTGTCTCTGAGAGCCGAAAAACAGAAAGAAAGAGCGAGATTTAAATCCACACGGATATATTAAATGTAGATAAAGGAAAAAATGTAATAACGTATACAAGTCACTTCAAAGTATGTTTCGAGCTAGAGATAGCTCATTGAATAATTCTCTACTTGTCATTAGAGGGATGATGAGAAGAATGGTAGCGATGGAGAGTGGCTTAGTTGTCACTAGAACACCGGACGAGTGTGCTGCGGTAGCGAAAGTGACAAAAGATTTTCCTATTTCTTCACAATTTCAATAGTAGTATAAGATGCGGCGCTCAACGAATTACCTATCTCCTAATGATATCATCGTTAAAATGGTCAATCGCCTTTGAAAACAAAACAAAAATAACAATGCATAACAACACATGATGGCAATCACAGCGACGTTCTCAAGGACCGCAGACCGGGAAGGCTACATCGTAAGTTGCAATCGCTGCTTCTTTTCAAGAGGAAGCAGTGACTAGTGGGATGCGGTGCCTACCTAAAAAACAGTTTTGTACAAAACAAACAAGCGTGACGTACACAAAAACGAATGAAATTATGAAGTTTCACGAGTCAAAACCATGATATGATTATGAGGCATGCCGTAGTGGGGGACCCCGGAAACTTGGACCACCTGGGGCTCTTTAACCCGCACCTAAGTCTAAGTACGCGGATGTTTTTCGCCCCCATCGAAATGTGGCTGCCGCGGCCGGGATTCGATCCCGCGACCTTTAGCTTAGCAGGCCAACACCATAGCCACTAAGCAACCACGGCGGGTGTGACGTGCACTCAACGGCGGTACAATGAACTAAATCATCTGTACAACACAGAGATCTACAAAGCTTGGCCGGCTTTGTTACCTTACGCCTTTATTGTGAGTGTCAATATAATGAATAATTTTACAATGAATTTGCCGGCCTAAAGAAATAACCTACGAGACTTTAGTCACTTTTTTTCCATTTGGAGCGAGATAGCACCTATAAGCTGCAGAGACTCTTGATTCCAACTCCGTTTGGCAGCGTCCATCTCTACTTAGTTAACCTTAAGGCACTGATGACGATTCGGCTGCAGAGAATAGACTGATGCCAACTCGGGAGGCATCGTGGCATTCGTCCCCCATCAGCTGTTTTTTGTGTCCCTGCCGGGTCTTTAAATTCCTCACGCTGTCGCCCTCCTTAAAAGGACACCCAGGAAAAATATTAGGTCAAGGTAGATGGGAATATTGCGTTTAGGAATTACCGAATATGTCATTCGTAGCGAGAACGAGGCTTTTGTAAGCGAGTAAATGATGAAAATGTAATACGTTAACACGCCATTTATTTTACGTTTTGATACATCTCGCGTGACGTAAACACAAGGCTCCTTCGCAGAAAGTGGCACAGAGAAAGGTCACGGGGCGATTACGTCAACTCGACCGTGTTGTCGCGGGTATTTCAAATTGAGGAGCAGCAACGGGTTAACGTGCTCATGGTTCATTGTTCAGGGGCTATTTCTCACGCAAAGAAGAAGATAAGGACACACAAAGAACAGTGGTGTACATCTACGCAATAATTTGCCGATCTAGCATGGCCTGATGTTTTCTTGTAGCGTTCTTTTCACGGTATCAAATGAGCGATAGATAGAAAAGCAAATGAAATACAGGGACCCTGACCAGAGCATATTCCTTGTAGGGTAGCCTGTACAGGAGCAATGAAAAAAAGAGTACGAAAGGTGAGCGAAAAGAAAAATAACTATAACGAGCAGTAATGAATTCTCTATGGGCGTATCAGATCAGTGGTATAGTCACCCACTTTGTGCATAAGTGCGTGCAGAAGTACCCAGTGATTGTTAAATGTCGAAATCTTAGCTGCGTTAAATTAAACTTTGATTTGTTTAAACTTGTTCATTTTCCTTCAGTTAGTGTAGTAAGCGACGCGACATTTTTTATAGAAATAGTGCGTATAAGAATATATTTGGCATACCGCTTACATGATAACAAAGGAGCTTAACTATAGTGTCACTGCTTGTTTATCGTCTTTGTTACAGTGTATGTTAGAAAAATTCCCCTATGATACGGAAAGCGCACAAAATGGTCTAACAGTATCTTAGTGCAATATTAGCGATGAACGGCAGGTTGTAGAGCTCATCTTCAACCGTCACTCCGAAAGAAGCGGAGTTCTGAGGCCACCCAAGCAATCTAACTATATCTTCCCAACGGGGGTAATGCTTCATTTTTACTGGAAGAGTTCGTATTGTTATCCTGATCACCGAAGGTAAATATTAAAAGCAAATGAGTAGTACCAAATGTCGTGCATCTTTGCAAAAGGAAACCTGCATTTCTCATCCTTAGGAAACAAATACCTTAAAAATTTTGGGGATGATTTTTTTTGTTTCTTCATTTGAAATTTTGAAATTCTTGGTTCATTTAACCAAAATACCTTTCAAGGTTGCTTTCGTAGTTTTATTCTAACAAAAGCAAGCATACCTACATTATCGTGCCAGGCTGAATAACGATTGCTTCGGCGATGCTCAACATTATGTTACGTACATGTTGCGGCCACCAGCATTATTAACACTTTTCCGCATTTCTCTTTTATTTTCAGAACCGGGATGTCTTCCACGTTCAAGAAATGAAACGTGAATAAATTCCTGGTGATAACTAGATACAATCTTGTGTTTGTATCTTCTTTGTTACTCTCAGGTGTATTTTATAGTAACAATATTTTCATGAAAACAGGTACTTAGTGCATTGTTAGACGACGTAAGTTTTACAGAAGATGTTGAAAGGCCTTATTTGATGAAACTCGGTGTGGCAGAGAAGGCCAAGATTTCACTTGACAAACCTCCCAGCTTTTATTCATACTGCCGCCTCCCTCTCTCTCTTCCTTTCTTTCTGAGTTCGCGCTTTGGGCTCAAAATGAATTTTGCCCCTGTTCAGATATCTTACAGAACCATTCTGCCGAAATTAAGCTGCGCTGTCGGTTTCGTTATACTGCCTGAAAGCTCGCCTTGGTACTGGATACTTCATGCAGACATCAGCTGTTGTAGCCAACACCTTGCAAACGTAAAAATAGGATTAAAGAAACTACCATTATTGCACAAAAAAAGACAATTGCGAAAAAAGTTCATCTTCAGTATATCTCAAATACCCGCAGTTGACTACTAATTCAGAGCCACGTTGTTACGTTATGCCCCCTGCTAACCTGCCATCGTGTCTGCGACTTTTTACCACAGAACCGGTCTATGACTAGGCGCCCTGCACACTTTCAGCACCGGAGTAGAACGGGAACTGCAGGAAGTACCGATATGGCTGCCCACATCAGGCATTATATCTGACCAGTTTGCCCCCTTCCCAGGAAGTGAATGGTTTTGCAGGCTTTCGCTGCCTTTAATCTCAAAGCGACAGTATAATACGGGAATTGCCTTAGTGGCTTTCTTGAGACGGCTTCTTTATATCGCTGGATGAAGTAACGGGCAAGGAGAGCATAATTGATTTGAATCCTTTGGCCTTTAGTTTTCTGGTGGGAGCACGGTTCTTATGTTGACTCATGTTGACTCAAACGCTCAAGTATACTTGGCAACGAAAAAAAATAAACAACTCGTTAAAACGCTTTGTCTAGACTACTCTAGGCGATCGACGCTAGGCAATCAGCCCTAGTTAGGTGGGGTTTGATAAGCATTATACACCATATGTTTAGTGAATTCTCCCTGAATTGCTCAAAGGCAGCAGAGAGAAAAACGCCCGTGATCGTGGATCGATGACGGGCAACAAATTATAGGCAATATAGTTCCGAACATTATGGTTAAAGTAAGTGAACAGCATGTGCAGACTCCGGAAATAAATTTACGCCTCAGCAATTCTTCAGAAAAATGCCGGTAACGTTGATAACGGTGTTTAATAAGGCAGCATACATTAACAACGATCCGACCACGGTGAAGATGGAGCTGCAATGACTTGACGCCATCGATATCGTACAGCATGATGACGGCGGTGCCGCAACGGCGGTACGGTGATAGCGAAATGACGACAGCGTGACAGCGACGACATGATGATGGCTGCGCACCTGCGCTTCAGTCGCCACTTATTTACTCAAGAGATGGGGGTACTTCTTTGAACATTTGCTTTAAAAGTACTTTCGTCCGGTGCACACTGCTAATGCCAACGCGAGCACGCTGAGCAATGTCTGCAAGAAAGCGCAGTTAGATGGTCCCACCAAATTAGGGACGCTTTGGAACTGCCGAACAGCAAGGCAACGACCCTGTCGAGGTTTTCTTTGACGCAGAAGAGTGCACCGTCCAATGCTATTTGAGGAACGTGACCGTCACAAGAGAACGGGAACTAATGCTGTTTCCTTGATGCGCCGGGCTGGGTAATGTGTACTGTCAATAGAATCACAAGTTTTTACAGCCGGTTTTAACGTTATGAAGCACATTTCACAAAACTCGAAAATGCTTTCAAATATGCGATAAACGGCCTCATACTGATTTTTGGGGTTAACGCGACACTATTAGGAAAGGTGAGGTCAATGTGATCGATGCACAAAACTGTTAAAAACCTGGAGAGTTGCCGGCGTTCCTTAAAGCGCTTACTGGCAGCTAAACTGAGTGTAGTTCTCCTCCTCAGTATCGTCAGACAAACTTTATTGGATGAGGGTCGCACACAAAAAAATACAAGCAGAACTGTCTTTTTTTGCCAGGCGAGAGGATGCATCTTGTATTCAATCTCCGTTGAAACTGTGCCTACTCATCTCACATTGTAATCCACGGCATCTTGGTGAACTCAAGCTGTAATCAGTTAGTCAATGCAATTGGTGAAATTGTTTTAGTGGCACTGGATGCATAGGTAAATTGCTTCCCACGTGTCCGGAAAAAAAGCAGATAACACTAAAACACTGTACGCTGTGCAAGTGTCGTAATCAAAAGAAGGCAGTAATATTTCGGTAGGCTCCCAAATTATTCATGACGTGGAAAAAGTGTGTATAATATTGACAAAGCTTATAATGAAAAATGCAGTCATGAGGGCTTTAAATGTTCTCGCTATCCCGATGACATTTGAAACCATCAGACAGCAGCAAACCAAACTCATTAAGCAGCAGCTTAACATACAGGTCTTTGTGAATTTGAAAAAAATATTTCCTTTTCTTCGATGTCAGTTCCAGTGTAGTGTTCCACCGAATCATTCTGTTCACATTCAAGGAAGTGATCCGCGTGATGAGAAGTCACTAGGACGCTTTCTGTGCGCCAAGGACGGCCACTGGGATCGATTCCTCTTTAAGAAGTGGATGCGTTGCGATGAATGCGGAATGTGGAAAAAGCTGAAAACTCTGACCTAGAAAAACCTGCTTTAATAACCTTAAGGTGTCCACAATGGTTCTGAACACCCGAACTAGGGTTTCTGTAATAGGTCATGAAAAGCTATAGACCGTGAAGCACCCTCTATGGCACCGGGTTGCTCAATTATACCAGTCACTGTTCATGCAATAGCGTTCAACTAACGCGAATCACAGAGAGAGAGAAAATGGGAGAGGAAGAAATTCTAGCCTTCTGCGTTTCTGCCCTGCCTGCTAATGCGTTTGAGAAATGGTCAGTCGACAAGCAGGCTATCCTTTACTGACGGAGGCTCGCTGTTTCATCGCGCATGCTGCTATGTGATTAACGATTACTCGACACCACTCACCATTAATAATGCCGCGTGCTTTCTTTAACCTTTATCTTGTTTAGTTCTTCGTTATTTGATCCCTCTAGAAGCCAATCTGCAGTTATGGCACGCACAGGAGTATCGTGAAGAACAAAGAACATACTTTGAAACAACCTTCTTGAATTACAATTTCGTGGCGAGCACGCACATAGCTGGAAGATCGATAATATGCCGTTGTTCTTTCCTTGTCTCTAAAAAGTCGCTTGTAGAGAGAAGCGCTTCACAGATTGCGACATCCCAAAAATGAAGGTGCGGCTCATACCAGCAATAGATTTCGTTTTGGATTGGGAGAGAGCGTACGGGGCTCTGTGGTATGACAAGCGAACCTTTCTCTGCATACCTCCACAGCCTCACTGACCGATGCTGCTCGGTACAGCTCTCTGAACGAAGAGCTCACACAGAGAACATCTCTCTTGCAATGAATCGGCTTGTACATAAGCATCTATACCACCCTACATGTGGCGGTAGCTGGCGTTGTTCTCTATAGAATTACGCAATCAAACAACACACGGTGCCCAATTATCCTAGCTGCAATATATATACGCCGTTAAAGACAATCGTTCCTTTAATAAAGCAAAGCTTTCAGTGCCTTTTTAACGGGTTATGGCGCACCTGCTCGGTCGATGTCTTGCCGAATAAGTAGGCCGCTCCTGCAGATAGGGCACTAGTAAACTGTGCTGATAGTGGAGGTGGTGTAAAGGGCCAGTGCCCCGGTAGTGTTGTAATCCTCGGTTGTGTGGTAAGGGTCTCCGCTTCTTGCCGACTCTTCGGGCAGGCACTCAGTTTGCAATAATAAAGAAAACGTATTCAATATTCAGCAACTGCCTAAAATATAATTTTGTGCTTCACATTGATTGCAACGTATACGTTCTACTTGCATAATTTTCTATCAATTCATGTAAGCTAGCCAAAGAAGAAGCAAGAAATGATCACATGACAACGAAGAATGCGGCAAGGGCGTTGGATCAGAAATGAACAGTGATGACTCTCTTACTGGAGTGGTCACAAGTTGTTTCTTTAGAAATTTAGCGCAGTCGTATAGGAATGTCTGTGCTACGGGCCTGAGCCACTCCAATTTTAGAGCGTATATTATGATACCATTTTTTATCTATCTATCTATCTATCTCTATGTGTATCTGTTTACCCGCCTACCTGGGCCACTGGGCATTTCAAGGTTGAATGGTTGGCGCATCGGGCTTCTATGGTGAGGTAACAGGGCTATAGTACAACCATGGCATCAACTTAGGTCAATGAACATTTGTAATTGTGTACATACGTGAATGTCTTCAACGTAGCTTTTTCACGCCGACATGGGTCCCTGTAGATGCGGGACTGGGTAGGCACCGCTCTCCGAAGAAACTCTGACACGCAGTTGGAGCACTGAGTATGTGCGATTCGGTCCGCGCTGGTGTTCAATAAACCTCTCTGATGCCAATTGGGTCACTGGGTATGTGTCATTAGGTGTGTGCCACTCTTCAACGAACGTGTTTGACACCAGCTTAGGCAACAACGTATGTGCCACTGGGAATGTGGCGCTCTACGATGCCGGAAAGTGTTATCGCCGAATTTTTTTCGATGCTGAGTGGAATTGAACCCATGTCACATGGGCTCCTCAAGGACAGAAACCCGACGCGTTTGCAGACTGCGCCACAAATTCCCTTCGTGTACGATTTTTCAATGAACGCCTTTTAAGCCAAACCTTTACCGAGCTGCACCATGAATACATGGACGATGTGCTGCTCTTCAACGAACGTCTCGCCAACTTGGATTACTGAGTCTGTGCTACTGAGTTTGCGCCATGCAGGAGAACAATTCGCCATGCAGGAGAACAATTCAGCGCCACTGTTCTCGTTTCAGCAGGCAAAAAATTCCAAAGTTCAATACTTCGGAGAAAATGCTATACTTGATCAGGTTCGTGGGACAGTGAAATGGTGAAATATGGAGCTTGGGGCAGTTTGTGGTTGAGAACATCCATACAGATGATAAGTTTAGGGAATTAAGCGTAATGGCTGGAGTGAACCAAGGTGAGCAAAAGTTTTAAACTACACGTTGTCGCACAAAAGACGGGGTGCGTCTTAATGAAGCAAAGTGAGAAGAAGGCGATAAGTTCCAGTCATACAGGCCACAAACGACGGTGGGCCGCATTTCTTTAAGTGACTAGATTTTGCTAACGTCGGACATTGTGTGCGGATTCCATAATGTGTAGCGACATACTCTAATATTTATCTTATGTTAAGAGACGGATTGTGTCCCTCCTGTTCCAGTATTTCAACCAACTGCCCACGCCGTTAGCGTATTATTCACTGCTCAGTTTCTTAGTTACAATCACCAGCGTCTCCTAGTGGCCACGACTGGTTCTGCAGCACTTTCTTTGAGAACGCGCCATTTTTCGCGACAAACGTATCATGCAATGGCTTCCAGAAGGCGTTGTTTACACACACCTAGGGCGCTATAACGTAAAACTATTCGAAATTTTATATTCCAATTCTGCGATCAGCCCTCCGCGATTGGTGAAAAACTTTTTTGGACCACCCCCACTCCACATGTCTATCACACGACGTCACGAAAACCGCGATAGCTCCTCATCTGATATGACGTGTACACACTGATTATGCATGACTTGACCAAACAAAAGAAAAATAGTTATTTCTGATTCGACGCCTTTTCGCCATTAGCCTTCGGCCATTGGTCAAATGTTTTCGGGCTGCAACCACTTCACTTGCCTCTCACGCGACGTCACAAAACCGCAAAAGCTTACCGCGTCAAAGTGACGTGTACGCGATAAAGATGTATTAATATGCCGAACAAAACCTAACTTTCTTCTGAATAGCTGCAGGCTGCCCCGTTCCGGAAGGAATAAAATATGGCTACCGCCGATCGCTCCGGCACTGGCTACTCGCCCCTGCCGGAGAGCACGGGCTTCTTTGCATCTAATAAAACCTTTTGCGTGGCCATGTAACGTTTTCGAGAACTTTCGGCACGTTTACGACCTCGTTATGCCAACTCTTGTTTCCTGAGGATCCGTTTTAGCGTCATTCTTAAGCTTCCGTTGCATGCCGCCGCGATTCTCAACGAGCCACCGCAAGCTAAGTAAGAGAAAGCGGACCAATCGCAGACGCCGGCACCACCCTCTTCATCCGGCTATCGATATTCAGTGCAGGGGCTCGGCCCCATCGAATCTCTCTCCACTTGAGCATGTTTCTCGCCTCTTGTGAGCCAATTAGATAAGACAAGCCGCTCAGTGCAGGCAATGTTATTCGTTTTTCAAGCAAACAAAAGTTACCTCCTGTGAACGAGGGGAGCATTTGATTGGTTTGTTTAGACAACCCTGCAGGTGACTGCCCGATGCTTGCGTCGGCGGCTACGCAAATTTGACGTCAGGAGGTTGGAATAAAAACATATTGGAATAGTTTTGCGTTATACGACCCCTAGTCCCATATTTTGAGTGAGCCGTTTTCAAGAATGTTTTGTTATAATAACGCTCGGAAATATTGACACGCAATTGTACGTGCGCATAGTTATATTTTAATAATATCTGTAGATATTATATAGAAGAAACAAAAATATTGTCTTCATTCATGAATAAAGTTGCGGAACTTGGCTATAATATGTACACGAACCTAAGTCTGCTGTATTGCGCGCACTTCGCTAATAAAATTTGTACTGCCGTATATTCTCATTTGGCTGCCGCGCTAGAGCGTAACACATCGTTCATCCAATACTTCTGCCGGTGGACATGACTTTTCTGCGCGTTATGCTTCCACGCTACCTTATCAAATATTCGAGGATGGGATACTCATCTACCAAGCTATGTGGGCAACACATTGTTCTTGTGAGCTTAAGTATAACTTGAACGTAAATAAATGGTACAAACGCCCTGAACGGTTGCTTATTGCCAACATTGCTAACTAAGTGCCAGTTGAATTGTGGAACTAGAGATTGCAAAATAAAAAAATACATACTTAATGCGATTGTGAGTCTCGATCAGCTAATTAGGTTTAGTTAAAGCTACATAAAAGGCATGTCCAGTGAAATAAACTGATTGCCTGGACTCAGTATATGTACGATATTGGTTTTATATTGGTTTTGTTATTCTTTTCAATTTCCCGAAGTTTCCTAAAAAAGGGCATCTGCAAGGTAACAATAGTGTGTTTTCAAGCACTTATCGGAATTGCGCATCTCTTTGGACGGAACCCCACCAAGTGGTGTCATTAGTCCAACCATTGTTATTACGAAGGCGGGAAAGGAAGCATGATGCCATTTCCAATTTTCGTGAAAGAAATAAAATACGCATTGTAGGCCAATAGAAAGAAATAGATTGCAAAAAGATTTCATGTCTGTTCAGTAGCAAGGCTATTTCTATAACCGTTCAGAGTTCAGGGGGGTAGGGGGTCCTTTGCTCGGCGAACTATATATATCTTGATTGCAACATTCGCCGTCATACCTGGGTTGATATAATCTCTTCTTTTCACAGGAAACGCTGGCTCACATTCAGCAACATTCGGCGCACGAGCGTCGATGCTTCCGGAGAAGGCGCGGTGCCAAGGGGCCGAAGTGCAAATAGAGTGACTGCATAATGTACATACGTACCTGCCACATGTTCCTGGCAGCGACTTGGCAGAAACAAGTTAGCTGAATAGAAGTTACTCGTTCCTTTCGGGAGCCACCCGCTCATGAATAATGCTTCTAGTAGTGCAAATAGGAAGTGTACCGCAGGCAGATGTTCGTTTGCTGGAAGCCAGCCTGACTTATTACGCTGATCTTTCCGGCAGCTATGTGTCTGTGTTTTTTCTTCGTTGTATTTCAAATATAGATTATTTTCATCTGCTGGTTACAATTCCCATAACACGCCTTGTTTAGAATGAACTTGAGTATTGTACGTAGATACTTCAAAAGCAAAGAAATGCAACAA
This sequence comes from Dermacentor andersoni, assembly GCF_023375885.2. NCBI lineage: Eukaryota > Metazoa > Arthropoda > Arachnida > Ixodida > Ixodidae > Dermacentor > Dermacentor andersoni. The sequence goes on from NC_092816.1 coordinate 98,921,197, forward strand.
GCGCAGAACATTGTCTATTTTTTTATACTAGGTCTCATGGCGTACTGCTTTCATGAGGTGACATAGGATGCAGTAACGTGGCAGCGACAAAGCCTCATCAATATTCTAATTTCCAGAAATCACTCATCGAACTACTTATTTTTTGCAGCTATTGGAGTATTTCATTTACCAAGACGTACTAAGATCATAAGAGGAACAAGAACAAACTTTATTAAAGAATGGTTCGGGCAGTTTTTGTTGTGGTGCCCTCAGGTGGCGGCTCGAAGTCCTTGGACTCGGGGCGAATCTTCGGCTTGTCGAACGGCCCAGAGCTGGTTTGCCAACTCTGAACTTTTGACAGCCGCTTCCCAGCTGCGGCGACGCCGGTGGAGAAGGTCCCCGGCGGCTCCCGCAGCCGGGGCGGCGTTGGGAAGAAGCTAGCTCGAGGCTTCCTGTACTCTGGCAACGGTCGCGATTATGAACGTGTCGCGAACGGAGGTGGTTTTGGTACCGTTGTTGCCGTCACATTCCGACAGCATCTGTCGCCGCGTTGCTCTCTGTCCGCAAGCTTTACACGCATCTGCCGGATATAAACCCGGGTAGCAGTGATGTAAGACGGCGGGGCTAGGGTAGGTGTGTGTCAGGAGCAAGCGTGAAGTTACGGCTTCGTTCCGGTTTACTTTATCGTGCAATGGCGGGAATGTGCGTCTTTCGAGTCTGTAGTAATGGGTGAAGTCTTTGAACGGGGTTAGGCGATCGCCCCTCGCCCACTGTGATTCTTTTTGCTGCATTTCTGCCGTAGTGTCCCGATCCGACAGATCCGATACCGCGCTCTCAGGGGCGGAGGCGGCGGCCACATAATCTGCGGTGGCTAGGCTTGTGAGACCTCGAGCCGTGGCGTGGGACACCTCGTTCCCCGCGAGCGGGAGATTGTTGTGTGCCGGGGTCTAGATGAGGAAGAACGTAAAATGTAGGGGTTGCGAGGGCGATGACGAGTCGCCGTCTTCACAAATTTGTAGTCTGTGGGCCGCTTCCCGCGAGACGCGACCGCGCACGAAGCCGCGGGTGGCCGCCTGGGAGTCGCTGATCACGATCGCAGTGTTTAGCACCGCGAGAAATGCGGGGAGTGCTAGGGCTGTCGCGGCTTTTTCGCCCGCCTCCGTGTGTCCCGTGGTCACCGTGGCGCTCGCGAGGCACTTACCCGTGTGGTCTACAACCGCGATCGCGTGTGCGCTTCTCCCTCCTCCATACCGGGCGGCGTCTACGTACAATCCCTCGTTGCTGTTGGTGAACTTCTGACGGCCGCTTGTTTGTTTGTTGCGTCTCCCGGCGTGGTGCGTCGGGTGCACGTTCTTGGGAAGCGGCGGGATGATCAGGCGGTCGCGGACCGAGGCCGGAACCACCAATTTTTCTCCATGCTGGGTGTGGTATGTGATGCCAAGCGACTCGAGGATGCATCGACCTGTCCTTGACTTCGATAATCATTCGTATTGCGCAACGTCGTGTGCCTCGATTAACTAGTCAAAGGAGTTGTGAAGCCCGAGCTCTAGAAACTTCTCCGGGCTCGCGTTGAGTGGAATGCCGACCGCCCTACTGAAAGGTTTTCGTATGATGCATTCGACCTTCTTTTTTTCGGACCCTATCCACTTCAAGTAGAGGGCAACGTACGTTATGTGGCTTATCGCGTACGCCTGCACGACACGGATCGCGCAGTGTTCACGCATACCATTGCGTCTATTCTTGATGCGACGCAAGAGTCGGATCGTGTCATCTACAGAACGACGAAGTCTTCACACTGTTTCTGCGTTATGGCCATTTGGCTGCAGGTGTAACTACAGGATTCAATTTTGTCTACGTGTGGTACGGGAGTGCCATTTGCTACTATATTGCTTGTTTTAGACTATTCTCGTTCCTTGTCGCGTAAGGCTTCACGACCTCTGCTTGTGCGTTTGAAGATTAATAAGAGTTCGGACTTGGCAACCGAGAACTCGTGGCCCGTTCCACGCAACTAATTTTGGAGCGCATCCACTCCTGCCTGTAGCGTTTGCTCGACGTGACAGCCACATCCTCCCCCTGAAATCCGGAGGTTGATGTCCTCTGCGTAGAAGCTGTGATGCAATCCTTCTGCTGTTAATTTCTCGGGTAGACCGAGTAGCAGTAAATTAATGAGTAATGGTGATATGACGGATCCTTGCGGCGTGCCGGAGGAACCCATCTCAAGTTCCGGCGATGACGCATGCGCGCCTGCCCGCGAGGAAATCTCTAACGTAATTATACGTTCTTTGTCCTAGTCCTAATGTTTCAACTATTTTTAACATCGCTTCGTGTTTAACGTTGTCAAAGGCCTTTTTATTATCTAGGCCAAGAATTGCGTTAGTGGAGCTGGTAGTGTCGTCTACGATCTGGTTTTTAAGCTGAAGCAATACGTCCAGTGCGCAGATATTGCACCGGAATCCTAGCGGGGTGTGCGGGAACGCATCACGGTCTTCGTGGAAGTCGGTCACGCCGGTTAGAACTGCGTGTTCCATGACTTTGCCGACGCAAGACGTAAGCGAAATCGGTTTAGATTATCGAGCGTAACTTGCTTGCTTGGTTTTGGAATCATGATAACGCGGGCCCGTTTCCACGCTTCGGGAAGGGAGCCCCCTCGCCAGCGCTCGTTGACTTAGGTCGCGAGTCGAGAGATTGACTCGTCGTCCCGGTTACGGAGAGTCTTGTTGGTAACCGGTCCAGGCCGGGTGCGATCGGGTGTCTAGTCCGAACAAAACTATTCGAATTTCTGCTTCTCTAAATTCCGTGTCCAGTTTCTCGTTTGCGACGCTGTTGTATTCGGCGGGCTGGATGCATTCGGCCTTCTTAAAATAAAGGTCACGTATGGCGTCGAGGAAGTTATCGCCTTTGTGATCTCTTACTAGACTACGAGTCTTGTGACCTTGAGCGGCCCGAGTCTCCTCCGGATCTAACAGGTGTCGAAATAGGCGCCAAGCGAAAAAAATAAATTATGGGGTTTTATGTGCCAAAACCACAATATTATTCTGAGGCATGCCGTAGTGGGGCATTGCGCAATGATTTCGGCCACCTATGGTACTTTAGCTTGCACCTAAGTTTAAGTACACGGGTGTTTTTGCATTTCGACCCAAATCATATGCGGCCGCCGAGGCCGGGATTTGATCCCGTGACCTCGTGCTCAGCAGCCCAATACCACAGCCACTAAGCAACCACGGCGGATTGCTCAGATCAGAACTTTCGCAAAGTGACTGCAATACATTGTTGCATTTCATATGCAGAGTCGGTCTAGTGATATAAATCTAACTCATGGAGACAGTAGAATTCAGGTCACGAGTTGGGCATAGTACGGTCTTGGTGAATGTCATTGTGGCCATCTTAATAAAAGAAAAACGGAAAGCTAACACTTATTCGTCCAGTTGACGGTTGCTCTTAAAGTAGTACTCTAGATTAACCCACTTGGAGCTCGTTATTACGACATCGTGACGTCTTCTCCTTTTCAGTAATTCTAGTAGACACGTCCAAAAACTCATCTGTGCATCAAGAGAAGCATTCCAACTGACACTCAAGTCACTGGGGACTGTAAATTACTTAAAACGTGAGCGGTGACCTTACAGCAACCAGCAACTTCAGTGATCCTCTGCGAGCGTTATATTAAAGAATGTAGAATTTTACTTATTTGGACAATCAAAATGTAAAATGGAATGTTTCTTTCAAAATCCTCAGTCTGCTTTATCAACTTACTAGTCATCGGGGCCAAGCCTGCTCCAGCATACTTCGAAATGTCATGCAAAAAAGAACACTTCCACAACGTAAGCGGAGATGTTGCTTCCGTTTTTCGTCGTACCGAAAACGTAGTTACTGACGCTTTCTAAACAATGAGGCTGACCAGGGGCCCCAAAGGTAAAGCTATTCCAATCACTTTTTAGTCTAATCTTCTTATGTCAAACTTAGGCAACCACAGACTCAAGCATCGGGCGGTGACCCGCTGCGTTGTCTTAACAGCCTAACCAAACACTGTCCTCCATCATTAGAGGTCACCTTTGTTTGCTTTCAAAACGAATACCATTGCCCATACTGAGAGTTTTTTATTAAATATAATTGGCTAAAACGCTCAAGTTGGGAAGGCTTCAATGGGGCGGAGCCAGCTAAGTGAAAGTAGATAACTGGATGAAGAGGGTGGTGCCGGTGTCTGAGATTGGTGCGCTTCCTTCTACTTGCGGTCACTGCGGTGGCTGGTCGAAAACCGAGGTGACTTGTAACGGAAGGTGAAAAATGTCGCTAAAATGAATTCTCAGTGAGGAAGGACTGGCAGAACGATGTCTTATACGTGCCAAAGTGGTTGAATAGCATTTCACTGTCACGCAGAAATGTTTATTATAGGGAAATAAATCCATGCTCACTGGCAAATGCGTGTAGCAAGTGCTTGGGCAGCATATCCAATCCCTTTTGGGACGGGGTAGTTTCTGACTATTCAAACAATGAAGTTTGGTTCAGCATATCACTGTATCTTTATATGCTGAATATGTCAATTTGACGTGGTGAGGTTTCCCAGTTTTTTGACGTCGCGCGACAGACAGGCGAAGAGGGCGCAGCTCGAAAACATTCTGCTAATAGCAGAGGACTAATGGCAAAAAGGTGGCGAATCAGGAATACTTTTTTTATTCGGTTTAATAATGGATAATCCATGTTTACACCTCCTATCGGAAGCTATCATGGTTTTTGCGACGTCGCGTCAAAGCCAGTTGAAGTTGGGAGTCGCCCGAAAATTTTTTGAGTAATCGTGGAAGGCTGACTGCAGAATTCGAACAGGAAATTTGGGAATAGCTTTGCGTTAAAGCGCCCTTAGTTAAGACTTCTGGTTCACGCTAATTTACTCAAGGCTATACGTACAAGCATTAAAAAAATTCTTTCGTTTGATGACTGCCAGTAACTATCCAAACAGTTACAATTTGCGCCGCATATCAGTCAATTTCTCTGTTCAACTGTTATTGTGCCGATGGACGAAATACAGTTCAGCATGACAACGGTACGAGACCAGGCAGCAGTTCATCTACACAGAGTCTTACGAAGAAGCTATAGCTTGGGGCCAACTCCTATGTATTCTGTTCAAACACGCCTAAAACGCATAAGTACTTTTAGAAGGCAACTTCCCATCTGATTTTATTCAAACTTCATTTTTTTATGAAGTTGAATTGTATCAAAACTAGAAAGTAGAACTTAAATCGGGACATGGAAGCTCACGCAACAATTTTACTGAAGATTGGAAACTTGAAAAAAAAAAAAGACGCAAGTTTATGAATGCATAACCCTGCACCAAAAAGAGATACTGCTGCTCTTTATAGTGCATGTGTTAGAGCTTCTCAAGTGCCAAATGTGACGTAAATGTAAAGCTTAGGTAACATTGCTGCAAAGTTCACGTGGGTTTTGCAAAAGCTTTATTCTCAAACGTGTCATATACTTCTGAGCACTATATAATGTATCGGTTTGTCCAACTTACATTTACGATAAATAGATATCATGATAACAAGAGACCAGGCATATTATTAATATCGTTACCACCATCATTGTCGTTCTAATCAGCCCAGTCGCCAGACGACACAGTCCTATGATTGCGAATTTTCTTTATCTCAAAAAACCACCTAATCCTTCGCTGTTCTCGTCTGCGTGTATCCTTCCGTTGCACATGTCCCGTTGTGCTGCCCGAATAGACAGTTACATGTATGACATGAATGCGTTATATGCATTCCATTACATGCATTACATGCATAAATCTACGCAATGTACGCATGCAATGTCTGGTCTTTCCAGATCTACTTAATCTTAGTAATCACCACTAGCATGGAAATAACGTCATTTTGCTTGAGTTATTATCTATATTGACGTGTTCAGTCTAAATTAACAGAGTGCGAGTAGTAATTTTTGAGACCGCATTGAATCCTCTCTATATAAAGTGGAATCGTATTGAATGAAACACCAAATATTTTCAAATGTTGAGCTGCTGTTTTGAGCCATAATAAAAAAACGATGTTCTCATCCTAGTACATTCGGAACACTAGCAAAATTTTGTCATGACGCTGTACGCTACGAATCGTTGTTCCTTAAAGGGGCCCTGAACCACTTTTTATCGAAATCGAGGAATGCATTTCAACTTAATTTAGGCCATTCCAGAAATGCTCTGCCACGAAAGTACTTCAATCCGTTCAGCAGAAGCGGAGTTATTGTCAATCCAGCATGCCGCTCGCGGAGCTTCCGCTCCTTCTTCAACGACTTACACTGCTAAGGCTACGGCCGAGCTTGGTGGGCGCACAACGCTCCGCCTACAGAACGTCCCCTGGCACGCAGTTCAAATTTCATTTTGAATTTCGCGTAGAAGCCACTATTTCCGATTTTCTTGCCTACGAAGTGCCGCACGTTGTCCTTAGCGAAGCGCCGTACACTCGGCCAGCGGATTCGCGGCGGCACTCCGTGCCGGCCGCGGTATCTACGCTGCGCGGCAGACCACACCTACATGCACCTTGAGTGCGTATGCGCAGCCTTTGCTTTGTGTACGACAGGGTTGAGTGCTCGCTGGCGCTCACATGCTCCTGTCTGGCTGTCCTACGTGGCGGGAACTGGCTTTGCCCTGCACAAGGTTAACCTATTGATAGTATAGCCACGTCCAAATAAAGCGTTTTGAAGCGCTATCGATAGCTCAATGGGAAGCAAACTCGGCCAGGGCGTCTAACAAGCATTGTGCGTGCAGTCTGAAGTTCGGCTCTGCGTCGTTCGAGGCTAGTTGAATGTTCCAGACTAGTGGAAATTAGCGGGACCCGAAGGCTACGACACCAATAAGCAGAGTGTACAAAGTTTAATTCCTACGCAGGCGGCCGCGGCCGAGCTTAGGCAGGTGATATTCGGATTCTTCTGGAAGCACGTAATTATTATCATTTTGCAAAGCAGATATTTGCTTACTTTATTATGTTTAATAAACTACGTCTCTAACTACACACAGTAACAGCAGGAAGAAGCGCACTGATCCAAACTCCCCTCTTGATTGACGTCAGCTTGTGCGAATATCCATAGCGTATGGGAATGTTATTTATAACAAGTTAACTTCATAGTTAATTTCTTTGCGGCACATACTGCAATTTAAGAATAGTAGCAGGTGAATTTGTAAGGCGTATCCACTTGGAATGAATTTCTAGATTGACACCAGTATGAAGATTTGTGGCATCAAACGCGCCGTAAAAATACTGTGGTTCCCCTCATTGATTTAACAAAACGCTTTTATATGCAGGGAATCACAGAAGTAACAGGAACGCCCATGTATTTCGTCCCACGCCTTGGCAAACAACATCTCGACAATGGTGTTTGCTTTAACTGGATACCTCTGGCAAGCACGCCAGGTGAAATTCTGAAATAACAATGCGTGCCGTAAAGTACTTCATTAAGAATCTAAGTAGTAATTTCTTTCAATTCGTTAATTATGGATTCCGATTTCTCATGCTTGTAATATATATATATATATATATATATATATATATATATATATACATATATATATATATATATAGATCGTCCAGGGGATTGCATGGCCAAAGAGCTAAGACTGCAAAGACCCGGGCCGGGAGCTTTCGTGACCCCTCTGCGTATCGTTTCATCTCCCGCCAGAGGCAAAACGCACTCAAACAACAAAAACGTCTACTTGCGCGGCAGGTTCACGCGTGACCTTGACCTCCCGAGGCTCCTGCACTAGAGGTCGTGCATATTCTCGTAGCGGTGCGCCGATCCCCGTTCCTCTCTTGGTAAATTTGTTTGCACATATCCGTTTTGATTAAAGCCTAATTCCTACAAAACAACAAGATCACGTAGTTTTTTTTTTGTTGTTTACACAGAAAATGCCGAGTCCAAATTTTAGACAGCGTAAGCCTGTGCAGAATCAATGTACGCGGACCTCGTGCTTAAGATAAAGGAGAAGAAAAGAAGAAAAAAAACTCGATATGGCATTGCGGCTTGCCATGCTTCAAGATTCGCTAAAAGAATACAGTTGGTGATAGCGTTTTCGGTAACCAAAATGAGACCTAAGCATGTGCAAGGGCAAAAATATTTCGTTTAATTCGTGCAGTAAATACTCTTTACTAGATTCTTCGGCATAACTTTACTGACAATGTCGTGAACGTAATGCGATATACGGATGTAGTTATGCTTTTATCTGGAATATGGTGTAGACAAACGTGGCACTATGTGTTTCGTAGTAAATTTTGGTTCTCATCGCGTTTCATGCACTACCCGCACCTACATCAAGAATACCAAACCCTCCAAACCATTACTCTTGCTAGCAAGAGCAAAGCATATCACGAGCTGAGCTGACTATGAATTCATTTCTTTAGTTACCTTCGCTATATGTGCATACCGCGAGCAATCCTGAAGGTTGTCGTGAACTTTTTATGTTATAGTCATAGTTCCTATGCATATTTATGACTTACAATACGGATTTCATAGTGAGCGGCACCCATAATGTCCCTGTTTGGGTAAAACGATTGACTGCCCATATACTAATGTGGCAGACGGGTGCAAGCGACGCATGGGATCCGCGGCTCTTCGTTGTCAAGGCTTTGCCGCTCCCTCACGGCGAGGTCAGCACGTCCACAACGAGCCCTTTCTACAGTGTGTTCCCGGCGCCGTTCACGAAACGCGGCCTGTGCTTCGGCCTAACTTAAGGCGTGCGGTCTTCTCCCGCTGCCGTTCTTTCAACTCAGCCTGCTCTTCGGCAGAATGATCCAAACGCGTGACTGCCGGGCCTGAAACGGTGGGCGCTAGGTGAGAGAACACGTGATCACACTCTTTCCCTCCTCCGGAGGGAGGGGACGCCTGTGATTCGCTCGCGCCCTGCGCTGCGTCTACTTCTTAGTGCATATAAAATTGCGCTTTAATGGGCGCATATGATGAACCGACAGCGGCTGAATCGATTAGCATGGTGGTGTCGTAACCCGACAAGCATGTTTTATTGTCGCGTGGCTTGAGTTTTTTCGTACGGCAATAAAAACACTGTCGTCGACACGAGTGAGGCAATACAAGCTACGCTTGGAAAGAACCGTTCACTCTTCTATTAAGCTTTCACCCAAAATCTGTGAACTTGACTTAAGCACCGACTGGAATCACACTTAAAATTATGCTCTGTGTTTTTTTATTATTTATTTTTAAGTGTCACGATCTTGTACAAGATCTTTTCACTGTTTCAAAATTATGAACACACAGAATATATAGAATATAAGTTGGGAGAACTGCATACAGTGCCGCATCCGTAATTATGAATGACATGAAAGGTGCGGCAGTTCTTAATAATTTTAACTACAAACAATATATCAGAATAAATATTAGGAGAAAAAAAGATATGTGAAGGTAGACGAAAGAATGGATAAGAAAGAAACAAAGCTAATAATTAAAAAGCACACCATCTCGACCAAACAATTTTTTTTTCCACTCAACAAACGTTCATAAAATCAACAACGTATACTGGGTTACTATTATGTCCGTCAACTTGTTCGCCTCAACTACAGGTCTTGGAAAATACGAATTTTTAAATCAGCCAATACGTGTAGTCAATGGAGTTATAGCTAATGAGTGTCCCGCGTAAATGAGTGCCTATTTGAATTCAGCATCGTTTATTCCTTACGCCATTCGTTGTTGCAACATTATAATGTTGAATTTGTTCTTTTTATTCTCATTCTTGTGTTTTAATCTGATACTTTTTTGAGCGCCACTGTATATTATTTAGTCGTATGAAGCACATACTAACCAAAATTCTTGCACTAAGTCCTTTTGAACAGCAGACGTTCACTTGCATTTACCCATTCCATGTAACATATTGTCTTATTTACGGTAATAAATATTACGGCCAATGAAACGCGCTTGGTGGAAAAAAACCGTGAGCGAAACTATTTTGAAAGATCTAAATTATTTACTCTGGAAAAAGCAGCTGACGTGTGCAAATTCATTCCATGCCTAAGTACGCGCCGGGATCTGTTCCACGCTGTTGTCCCTTCGCAAACTTTTTCTGTCATTTGCCACTGTACAAATGAAGCTGTAACTTAATATATTACAAGTAACATATAACGTGTAAGTCGCATGTAAGTCGGCTGTAACATATTAGACAGCTTTGGTACGGCGTACGTTGCGTACGTAACGGCATTGCGTACGCATGATCGCTACGTCCTGTAAAGTGCGCATGTGCAGAACGCAACACGAACGGTGCGTGATGCGTACGCGGCCGCTGCGTACGCACGCATCCGATTCTTGCGTATTGCTCTCGTGGTTCTCGTTTGCTCGGGAGAGCACGAGACAAAAGAGTTTCGCAAAATGGCGGCCTCGAAGGCGAGCAACAGAAGGTTGTACTTTTGAATGGCCTACGATTCGGCTTTGTTGCGTGAAGTTAACGCGCCGAAGCCATTCCCGGATCCTGCACGGTAGGGAATCCACAGCAAAAAAATATGAACTTTGCTTTTGAGGAAGCGTTCAGTGTACGCTGTTCGCGCGAAAGGCTCGACCTCCTGTTGGCGCACTTCGTCGCAAATGACCGTTCCAGCCTCAGAAGGCGAGTACTCGGTTTTTGTATTTCTCAATATGATTCGTGTATTGCACCCATATTTTATCGGGAACCCGGCACCAGGTAAGTATTGCATCCGTATTAAGAGTAGAGTCTCTTAAAGGCATAAATATAGTTCGACGTTGCGTGAACGCGTCCACTCGTTAGATTCCGTTGGTGAGATCAGCAGCGTCTATAGTTCGGACGATGGTTCGACCTACTGGCGGATGCGGCCAGCGCGTGCCGACGCGCCCGGCGTCTAACAGCGCCTGCCCGATTACGTACGTGGACATTTCGCAGTACTAAAGCCTCTGACGTGACACGCACTCCTACGTTTCGCAAAGTGCTTGCGCGCTGCGAAACGCGCAAGCACTTCGTCATGGCGCAGTACTAAAACTGTATGTTATTTCAATTGCACCTTGCACCGTAATGATTACGAGCTTGTCGGGCAAGAAGACAAGACACGGATACCATCCATCACGCGACCTACGAGATCGACGCTAACCGCGGAATATACAATCTTCGAGATAGGCCAAGTTCTGATTACGTCATCGCCATCACCGCGATCGCCCACACATAAGTTTTTTCATTACGCCATGTCATGGATCGCACCAATTCGCTATTACACTGTCTGTCTCTGGGATGATCGCATTATTTCGTTCGTTGAAAACCCAAATGAGCAGATGGGCCAGAAACTGGGGAGGAAAGCATGAGAAGCTTCTATTTAATCAATAAATTGGGGGCTTCACGGTGGGTATTTGCTGCAGTGAGGATAATAAGTTACCCTTTGCCCTTTACTATGAAATTCGGTAGTGAACAAGGCTGATCATCGGCACACGTGTAACGGCACCACAGCTGGCCATATAATCCGATTCGTTATGTACGTGCTGTACTGTGTTGCGCTATTCGGCGAGATAGTAGCAGTTGCGGCAGGAGCCACTCCGACGGTCATGAATGCACGGGAGGCTTTGCGAAGAACGCTATGCTTTAAAAAATAGAATTCAGTGTACAACTGCTATACCGCGGTGGCTAGTGAAACGTCCTGCAAATGGCCTTGTACGCTTACTATTTGCGTTGCATTGATTTCATTTCATGAGAAAGTGGCACTCGTTAAAGGTCGTAATCTTCTCTGCTACACCTATGTTCGATATTTCTTCAAGCGGGATGAGATACAATATGTCCGTCAGTGAATTTACGAACTAAACATTTCTACAACCAACATTTACGCTGCCAGTAGGACTCCCTAACTCCACACTTCGAAATTGTGCTGCATAAATTTTATTTTGAAACACCTTTGTTGGAGATTTATGCAAATTCATCATTGACGTCATTACCACTCAGAAGGAATAAATGCGCAAGTCAATTATCCCTATAATGGAGCAGATGTCTGGCATCATCCCGTCCAAACACGCAAAGTGCGGTTCCGGCTAAACCAGTTTAACGCACCCGAGGTTTCCTCCGGAGCTATGTTGTGTTATTTAGTTATGGTCTGGTGTCGCGTAGGTTCATCACCTTTCGCTTTCCAAGGTCAGAGGCCGCTGACTCGAATGCGCTTTAAGTGTCTTATCTTTCTTCGTTTGTGCAGAGATGTCTGCGAGAGTAGCGACCATACGTCACCAGATATTCGCGTCCAAACAAAACTGAACCAAACCTGTCAGGATGGGCTGAGCTGGCCGAAAGCTCATAACCTCCTCACCATGTCCCTCTGCGCTACCGACTGCAATGCGCATATATAAGGCGTTCAGTCGGTTCAGTGAGCATATTTGACTGCTTGAAGTCGTGAACGCTATCCACCAACCATGGTAAGTCTGCATTGGCCCCGATTCTCTCTTGTGATTGTTATTGACATTGGCAAATATCGAAAAATCACTTTGTACTACACAGAATCAATCAAAGATAAACACCTTCTTATGTCCATATCAGAGGCGCTTCATCTTCCACAACTCACCACCATGTCTTCCTTCGCTAGCTTTAGAAAGTTTTTTGCTTGTAACAAGGACTTGAAGAAATTCCTGGAAAGAACAAGCGTTCAGTGTGATTTACACATAGGCATTCAGTTGGCCAACACCAAAAGTATCGACTAGAGTTCACTGAAAACTACCATCACTTCATTATTTCTCAAAATTGTTATCTGCACTAGATTTGAATAAGCAAATGTCCATGTGCAAAAGCAAATACTGAGTGCTAACCGAACATGCTTGCTTCAAACGCATTGTGACTTTCGTCCTAATTGTAAAATTATCTTTGGATGTTAAAGGTATTTCTTTCAAGAAGTGGGGTAGATGTAGATAAGGTGCCTAATTCTTATACTTGCATGACTATCTTAGGGTACTTTGTTACTAAAGCGATATAATGAAGGTTTATTCGAAAAATTGGTGGATTTCGCATGGTCAGTCGATAGGCGCACATAATCATTTACGCTCTAACTATGGGCAGTTCTCCCTGCAAATAATGATACATTCTTGTAAATAATATGGGAATATGGCCTTTCGAATTCACGTGTGCTCTCCAAGAAAATACTCTACTTCGGTAAACATATTATATTCACTGACAACTAGATATGCGCGGTAGCCTTGTCTGTACGCCTGTTCATATGGCATTAATCCAAGAAATGCTGGAACACAATGACTACCTGGGTACGTCTATCTCCATCATATATATATATATATATATATATATATATATATATATATATATATATATATATATTAGAAAAAGCGGATTTTTGTCTCGTGTTCTCAAAGTGCCACATTAAAGAATCTTGCATATTTCTCGAGTTCGTGTAGTATTGGGCAGTTCGCACGTTAACTTGACTACGTGAGTACAGATGCATAGAAATTTTGATTCTTTGAGCGACTCAAAATCAGTTCGCTCGATTGCCAGTCTTCGGATATTGTCGAGCAAGTCCAGGCAAAATCTCGTTTTGGTGACTTCTAGGTGACTCTACCACAGTTTTTTCCCTTGGCCACGTGCCAGTTGAAGCCTGTATTTTGAACACGCGCCTTATGTAAACCTACTCAGATCCGTGCGTTGGTTCTCGTCACCCTGGCCGCTGGTGCCTGCGCCGGCTACGTGGGCTATCCTTATGGCTACTCCTTGGGTGCTCCAGCCATACCGGCATACACGGCTCCGGTGAGCACCGTCGGACAAGTTGGAACCATCCCGACCTATGGCTACAATTACGGATATGGTGTCCCCGCTTATGGGTACGGTTATAGCCCCTACGGTCTCACCTACGGATACGGCGTCGGTGGTTTCGGCTACCCTACAATCTACGGTAAAAAATGTGAGTAAAGATAATATTTAATCAAGTAGCTGTCTGACGCTGCTCCGCGATTTTTTTTTCTTCATATTTCTGCATTTTTTCTATTCGGGCTGCTACTAGGTTTTTTGTCGTAAGGCCAAAATTTATCTCTCTCTCTCTCTCTCTCTCTCTCTATATATATATATATATATATATATATATATATATATATATATATATATATATGGAATCAGTATGGAACCTTAAAGGCGCACTGCTCATGTTTTGTCAACTTTCTGTCGCAGAGATCTCACGACTTCCCACCTGGCCCGCAACACTTAAGAGATTTCATGGAACGAAAGAAGGAAACAAAGCGGATGTCACCGTCATGGCCAATTCACAACACAGCGCACAATAAAGACTCGAACAGCATCGTTACGGCGTGCTTTCAAATACTTTATTACCGATGTTCGGGCTCATCACCATGCACAGCTGACACCAATGTCATCACAGGCGGGCAACGTCAGTGTCTGTACTTTGTATCCGTAAGGATTGTGTACGAATTACCCTGCTTTGCTAGTGAGCTACTGCATGGCGGAGTGTATTATCACTAAACAATAACTCAAACATTAAAATCTATCACTTTGACATAAGTATACAGCTTACACTGAGATTATATATAGTATCCTGGCGCTGCTTCCCGAATGGCAAGAAGCACGCGTGCAGGTTGAAGAATGAAACTTTTACAGAGGCAGGCATTTTCATATTTCAAATGTAGGCGACGTTTTTTGCCGGAAAGTCGGGTCGATACTCTTAAAATATGAAGGGGCATTACAGACTTTTTGTTGAGCATGCGCGAGGACGGGCCAAGGAAGTAAACGAACACCCAAAAGTTAATATGCACCAAAGAGCCCAGCTAAAAACCCTTCTGCAGAGCACTATAGACCTAACTTCTGTGAAATAACGCGTCGTACATGATGTAACATAGACGCTTGTGTGGCAGTTACCAATAGTTGGCCTCTATAAATTTCGTTCCGATCATAGGTCGGCAAAGCCACTCATGAATTGGCTCACTGAGACTACCCCATACACAGGCTTACCCTTGAGTTTAAATCTGACTGAGCCCGGCTAAGCACAATTTCGGTGAGGCTCCGTCCAAGGGGCCCCTAAGCAAACATATATGTTATAAATGAGTCTGAGTGAGTTCCGTGTATTTAGGCGACCTACGGTTTTGCTTATTGATGCGAGCTTGCGAAAACAAAATATATTCAAGATACATATTCTCGGGGGCAGATTTGGGCTACTTAGGGTACTGGCTAATAGTCACAGTGGAGATGAGTAAATGTGCTGCTTCCCAAATGCAACGATGCGAAGAGGGTATTACACCTTCTTTTCCTTCGATTTGGAGTGAATGCGTACTAGTACAGGAGGCCGGTACACTAAATGTGTATGACATATTAAGTTTTCACAATACATAGAACAAAAGCGCAATAGTTATTAGAGTAATAATTCAAAAAAAGTCCGTGTTAACGACAAAAGAACAAGATGCATTCCAAGTACCAGACAGAATGAATCAGCGAGTACATTCGAGCATTGTAAGCATGGCGAAACACATTTCTCTATGCACAAAACAGGCTAACGCGAACATTGAACCCATGAAACAGCAATGAGTAATAAAAATATCTTAATTGCAAACCAGTGCGGACATGCAGTATCTCAGCAAGAAAGGTTGTGTTTTTACAGTGTGCTTGCGCAGAATGATCCCGTTAGCATCGGAAAATAGAACCACAGATTGGTAAACCCTGACTCCACAATCGAAGCAATTCGGCGTAGCGCTGACGACGCGTTAACTTCGATTTGTCATTTTTGCAGCCCAAGGCACTCCGCGTCACAGGAGACCCTCCCTTTAACATATTGAGTGCATGGCGCGCATGCCCCTTCGAGTGGGAACGTACGACAACGGCGTCAGCGCTAATACGCTTCGAGCATCCGTATAATTGCTGTCGCAATAGAATGTTAACGCTCGTACTATGTATACTGGCAGCAACATTCCGTATCTGTTAAGCGCTGCCAATAATCGATCAATGTTGTGTTGAAGAAATTTACACGACATGTCCAGGGAAGGCTTTCGTGATACCATTTGCCAGGAACCTTGTACTCTGAAACGCATTACAGTGGCTATAGCGAATATCAGATTAGGAACCTTTGATGGGAGCGTTGTTCTCACAAATATATGAGTTCTAGATATGACACTCGAATTTCTAAAATCAACGTTGCGCCAAACTTCCTTAAATCACCAGGGCTCTTGCGCAGGTTGTTGAAACCGACATTCGCCAACAATGCGAAGGTAGGACTGGGCTCCATACGAGATGATTTCCGGGGGCTTATTTACGTTTTGTAAGTATCCCATGCGTGACTGCGTCCCGTGGCAAGAATTCGTGCAGAAGCCATGTTTACTTGCTTGAGCAACCGAGCAGCCATAGCCGAGCCGGCCGGCATATAATGTCAAGAGAAAGAAATGAAGGGAAGCTGAGCAAATTGCACCTGCTTTCCTAGCCTGCTCTTTGGGAAAGCGTAGAGGGCATAAATTAAAGATAGAAAGAAAGGAAGAACAAATGACGCACGCTCACAGAGCAGTGTTCACGCAAAACGGAAGACGGCCGCCGAGCTGTCATCTCAATTGCGCACGAACTTCGGGTCATCTAAAGCTTTAGATGCCTTCGTGGACAGTTAAGGAAGGAGAGCTGTTTCAGTCTGAAGCCACACTTTCTACTTGTGGCGGCCCTTGGAGGGCGTTCCGGAGGCGGTAAAAGAGGATTCCAGTTACCCCTCATGCAAGAACGCGCCGTGCAAGGCAACACACACATGTCGAACCGGCTAATATGTCATAGCCACCTATACTACCGCTACATATCAGCTGCTTAACGGCTCCTTCCTATAAGTAATTATGCTATGGAACAACAAACAACCCTGCCTAGCTATACTCACTGGAAGAGATGTGCTCCTTCAAACGCAGCATCATTTTAATATAGTGACAAACTTTCGAGAACTGTTGCGCTATTAGTTTACATTCACCATCCCCGTAGATGATCCCTGCACATTTTTTATCATATGTTATCGAACGCTTGCTAAGTCGGGATAACCTTTGCTAATACTCATTATGAATATTTTAATCGTTCAACCATCTGTTTTTCTTTAAAGATTCCTAAAGTCAAAAGATAGCGTTAATATTTGAAGCCAGTTATGGCAAATGAACACGTTAGTTATAAAACATCAGTGTCAGGAAGGTTAACACGAGAATGTTCAAGGTTGTTTGCAGCTGGACGATGAAGTTTAATGAAAAGCCGTGCGCTGACGATCATTTCCATGCACGGCGATTGTTCATATTGGAAGTACAGATCTCCCTGTCGCTGGAAACACAAACGCAGCCTGTGTCGGCGTTTGTGTTTGGCGGTCTCGTTATGGCACTAGTCATTGAAAAGTAATTCAAGTTGATGCAACAAAACGTGTTTAATGCACAACAGGCAAGACGCACCTTTTGCACTTTGAAGTTGCTGGGTGAAGGGGAGAGCTTGCGCATGAGCATATACATATCAATATGCTCATATCAGATATTTTTATGATTTAATATGTGCCGAGGGCCCATTTACAATGTATTTCGTCCGACGTAGGGAATGTCATAGTGGTATTCTGTAACCATGAAATCGTTCCCTGTGTACCTACAGCTGTACACTGCAATGATTGTCATTACTTTGATTAAAGATGACGATCAAGATGTGGTATTTTGTTTTATTTCTGTTGGGGACATAAATGAATGATTTTCAAGAATGTTACTGGCACTTGAAAGGAATATATGCAAGGAAGTGTACAATTCGCCTTCCTTCAATTTTACAGCTATTTACAAATGAACATTCTTTCAACAGAGAATAAACTACTTGGCATGCCAGGCCATCGTTTTCAGCATGACGTGGCCTTTTGACAAGGAACTCTGCGATGGCTGTGTGGCGAAACTGCACAGCGCCTACAAGGTGCGTGTTAACTATACACATGGTGGTGCTAGAAGTGTTCTGCTTTGGTGCAGCCCAAACAGGCAGCGAGGAGACGAAGATCAATATCCTCTCATACGCAGGGCAGATGGCGGTGGCAGTGGTGGTGTTGGCAGTAGTAAAATGCATGAAAATGACAGACGCAACAGCAGCAGCAGCAAATCAAACAGCATACTCCAGTTGCTAAGAGAAGTGGCTACGAATACGAAATTCTGCTGATGAGGAGATGTTCTGTCCACAGCTACTAAAGTATCTCATGCAGCGTCGCAGTGCAATGATGCAATTATCTCCAGTAGTGGCAGCTTGTTGGATCAGGGTACTTAAAAACACTAATGATAATTTACCAGATTAGATAAAACACAGCCGGCAATCAACTAATAGCAAACACTTCACGTTGGTTCCTCTTCTCGATTAGGCGTATAGATAGCAACACTAAACATGTACCTGTAGCGTCAGGCAGACATGTATTGCTGCTGTCGCCGCCACCCCCTATGCACCCTTTCAATGTAGCGCTGCTGCTCTTGTATCAGAGTACAATCTGATGACATTGTCCCGGGCAGCACAACCATTCATATACATTATATGTGCTGCACTCACTCGTGGATCACCGAGTGGGGGGGCGTGTCATTGATGTGATCGTCACTGCTGCTTTTGGTGCTGTCATCTCTGACATTATCCAACACACTGTCACCTGCATCAAGACACACATTGCGCACCACTGCACACGCTGCAACGATGTTGGCTGCGCGGTCCAGAACATAGTGGAGGGCGTGGTACTGTTGAAGGCAGTGGAAGCGGCTCTACAGGAGCCCATTTCACCGCTCCACTACGGACCGCATGACAGCGTGTGCAGTGTTGTGCCTGCCTTCTGCAATGCACGTGGGAGGATGGCCTGAGTCCGGAATCAAGAGCCACGGTTCCAGGGGGTTGCTGCTGTCGTCTGCATGATCATTAAAATTGTAATAAGTCATCTCCACAAGATTGACTGACTGAAGCATGGGTCATGTAACGTATGCCTACTACAGAAAAGCTGTAATAAAGGAAGGTACAGGCTCAGCGCCTGACGCTGCTGTGATTAGCACAGATAGCAATATCCCGTACATATTACGAGTAAAATCCCTATTTGTAGCATCCAACAAGGCGGCTGTTTCGGCTAGTAGTGTGGGCTACATTCTTGAATGAATATTAGTGTAAAAAAGAATGGGAAAGGAGACATGTATATGGTTTGTGAGGTGTGGCGTTGGCTAGCACTCTCACGGTTAGTTCTAGTAGCAATCAAATCAAATCAAATCATATTTTATTCTCCAGCAAGTATCTGGATGCTCACCTGGGCTAAAAGCTGTACGAACAGCTTGACGAAGGCCCAGGAAACCATTACATGGCAGCAGCAGACAGAACGAAGTAACAATGCCAATACAGAAGTAGTCATCAAATCAAATATAGTACAGCAATCAAGTACAGCATCAAATCAAGTACAGCAATAAGTTTTCTTAAACGACATATGAATAAATACGGATTACATGTGCACAAAGTATGTTCTTAGTTGTTTTCGACTAAAATCTGCAGTATGTTTATGTTTATTGAGAAAAAATGGCAGATGTGTGAGCCGAGGATTGCAGCTTGTAATCGGTTCTAAACTGTGGTAAGGACCAAGTGTCAGTACAACGAGTGTTAACTATTGGTGTACGATATTCAAGGGAAGCAAGTTGTGTCAAGAAATTACTCATACCTGTGGAAAAAAAGTATGTTATTTGTAACAAACGAAATTCCTATATATTATCTACACGGATCAAATTGAATGATGCTATTTCGGGATTAACACTCGACGTTGGTTCAATGTTAACGATAAGGCGAATAATTTTCCTCTGCAATACAAGAAGCTTGTTCATATTTCTTTTAGTTGTTGTTGCCCATACCAGTGTACAATAGTTAATGTGAGAAAGAAATAGGGCGTAATATATTTGTAGTTTAGCGCTTGTGGGAAGAAGTGTGCGGCAGCGTGATATTACACCTGTAACTGCAGACAGTTTTCTGGAGACGTAAACAACATGAGCGTCCCATTTTAGATGGGCAGAAAAATACACACCGAGAACCTTGTGCCCGGTGACTATTTCTATATGCTGGTCTTGAAAAATGAATGAATTCACCGGAGGAACTGCTTTATTTTGAGCACGAAAAATAACTGCTTTGAATTTAGTTGGGTTTACTTTGATTTGACTTACTCTAGTCCATGCTGACAGTTTAGTAAGGATATCATTGCATTTTAGCTCTAGTGTGCTAATATTACTCCCAGAAATAAGTAAGGTGCTATCATCAGCATAGATTACAAATTTTACTGTGGTGTCGATCCTTACGATATCATTGATAAACGTATTAAATGAAAGGGGCCCCAATATACTTCCTTGTGGCACGCCACATGCAATTGGTAAGAATGATGATCTTTGGTTGTTAATATACACGCACTGGTACCTATTTTCTAAGTAGGATTTAACTAAGGCCAAAGCTGTACCACGAATTCCATATGATGAAAGCTTACTAATGAGAATACTGTGATCAATGGAGTCAAATGCTTTACTAAAATCGAGGAAAATTCCGGCTGTCAGTAAATTATTATTAATATTTTCCAAAATGATTTCTTTCAGGGCTAACAAGGCGGCTTCAGTCGACCGCCCCTTCAGAAAACCATACTGTGAGTTTGTCAAAATAGTGTGCTTATCATAAAAGTTTGTAATGCGAAAAAAAAATAATTTTTTCCAATCCGTTCGAAAACATTGGGAGGACGGAAATGGGACGGTAATTAGACGCAAGGTTGTGATCACCGCCTTTGTACAATGCAGATACCCTTGCACATTTCATGGAAGTTGGAAATATACCTGTCTCAAGGACAAGATTAAATATATGAGCAAGGGCAGACGTTAACAATTCTAATACATACTTAACAGGTTTAATTTGAACATCGTTTGTATCCAATGATGTACTGTTTTTAGGCTCATGAATGTGCTGTATATTTCATTTTCATCTGTAGGAGCAAAAAATATGCTTTCAGCACAGCTATAAGCTAAGGTAACTGTATCTAAGGGAGTACTAATCGGTCTTGCAGCGTTTACAACATAATGATTGAAGTATTCAGCTATATCGCGATCTCCAAGTTCACGGCCATTAAAACATAAGTACCCCAGAAGTAAAACATAAATACCCCAGAAAAGGGTGAAACGGCGCCGTGGTAAACCGCCTGGTAAGAGGATCGCACGCCTAATGCGAAGACGTAAGTTCGTATACCACCTGCGGCCAGTTGTTCTTTCATCCACTTTGTTTTCATAAATTTATTATTTACTTTAATTCAATTAGTAAGTGTAAGTATGTTGTCCTTGGTGTGTGTTTGTTGGCTTCTTATAATCTGTTTAATGAAAATCGGGCCTTTCGGCTCCCTTTCTTCCCGTTGGTTGCATTACTAGGGTCACGAATCCAGCAACATTGATGCTTTAAGGTAGCATGTGTGTTCATTAACCAGTTGCCGTCACCTAAACCGATCACGTACTCGTGATGCCTGGGGCAGAAAGGATTCTTCACATATTTAGCTGATTACCATGGAGGATATTGAGGAGTGGACAGAACGAAGGCTTTCTTAAACATCCCTTTCTCACAAAGTACGAGTTCTAGGTGGAGAACCAATAGGAAAATTTTTGTGCATATGAATGTTGCAATAAATGACACCTCTACAACTTAATGAGGCTCTCCCGTAAAGGAATACTGCTTAGCAATCTCCGTCGAAAACTCTGCGGCTATAAAATTGCAAGATATGGCACTCAGACATGAACGCAGCCACAAAGAATTCGCGCTTCTTTAAAAAACATAGAAGTTCTCAGTACGATACTAAAAGCTCAGAAAATAAGAATCAAGTATATTTCTATGGCGTGGTAGGACCTTTTTTCTTCGTAATAGGGAGAGAAACAAAGGATAGGAAAAGCAGGAAGGCTAACCAGACGCACGCCTGGTTTGCTACACTGCCCTGGTGACATCCCGTTAAGCTTCCATTGTGGGTGAGAGAGAGAGAGAGAGATCTACATAGTAGGAAGGCAGGGATGTTAACCAGTCAAGGGTCTGGTTGGCTACCCTACGCTGGGTGAAGGGAGAAGGGTAAGAGAGAGAAGGGAAAGGGAAGGTGTAGATACGTGTACGGAAAGTACTTGAGTTAAAGCCGCTCTCGCAAACCAGACGTTCTGAGAAAGCACAAGAGTGCCTTCACTGCCTTCTGAGCCAATGATGATGTGGACGGCACTCTAGTACTGTCTGTTCACTCAAAGGACGATCATCGAATTTCCTGAATGCGTTGGACAAAGATTGTCTTTGTGCTTGGAATTGAGGACTTTGGCACAATAAGTGGTCAATGTTCCCAATTTTGCGTGTGCCAATTTTTCCTAGTATCTTCTTGGGAGCCTTTATTGCGGCAGGCTCCCAGGACGATACCAGGAAAAATTGTTCAGCTAAATCAGCATATGGCTTTGTTAGTTAATACTACCGAATAATTGATTTCCCTTTGAACAACACTTACTACATCTGGTGAAGTACGCAAATAGCGGAAATTTGTAACATCTTGAAAAATATTTATTTCCTCCAGGTAATCTGTTTTAACACTGGAGAATTGTGTCTTGCATTGCGTCGGAGAGCACGAGCAATCGATAACGCGTTCAGTATGTCGCAGCGTTTCCGCAGTTGAATTAGAATACACCTGTAGGCTAGTTTCTTACTTCTACTACTTTTCCCGTTAATGGTTAATGTCCGTTTGCGTGCCGCCACTATGACGGGCTATTAGGTTCAGTTAGCGATTCCACGGGCCACGCTGATGGACATTATGCCACCAGTGGTCACCGCAGAATTTGTTTTGGAGGATGTGTTATGTTGGTGGTATGCGAATTAAATTTATTCTAAGACGCCCATGGAAAAGAATGCGGGTAGTTCAGAAGCATTTGGTCAATCAAAAGCTTAAGGGTCAATGGCATAGGCTTACAGCATTCGGCTTTCGCTATGCGACCTGGCATATCGTGTATTTATGGCATTATCAAGGCATTATTTATTTATTATCAACAAGCATTATCGGTCAATTTATTTGCTTAAAACTCAACTTTACCAAATGATCTGCTTTCCACTCCTTAGCTATACTATGAAAAGGCAACCTTGCTCGATGCCATAAAGGGGTGGTGCTATATGGCACAGCAAACAAGCATGATCGGCCAATTTCTTTGCTCACAGCTCAACTTTACACAAATTTCCCTTTGCTCCCTTTAGCTATGTTAGAATCAGGCACCACTGCTTGATGCCGTAAAAGGACGCGGGCGGTGAATAAAAGCACTCTTTATAATAGCTCTGTTTAATTAAGAACAGCAGTGGTTTCACATTATTAAAATAAAATTACGCCATTTTCATTGACAAAGCCACGATCTGATAATGAGGCCTGCCATAGTGGGGCACTCCGGATTAATTTTCACCTTGTAATAGTAAAGAGAGGGGGAAGGCTCATCCCTACCGTTCAAGGCGCTCCCAGAAAAAGAAAAAAAATACGCTTAACATAAAAAACTTGGCAGCTCGCGAAATTACCAGACTCCAAACGGGCAACATTTGTCCGTTAACCAGCAGAAGTCGCCGCACGTAATGCTGCTACTACTACCCCGCCACTAACTGGCAATGCAGCGACACGGGCTCTTTCTCTTCATGCAAGCAAGGACATCCGACGACCTTTTCGGAGATGTCTCTGCCAGCCCAGTGATTTGAATCCGCAGGGAGATAGCGCTACGATTTTCATTTTTAAAGCAGCCGCTCAAATTTGAATATCACGAACGCGAAGCCCTAACGCGAACGGTGATGAATACGAGAAAGCTTTGCCGCTGGACAAGAGCCGTAGAACGATTTAATAAAAAAAAAAACACACGCACAGAAGCAATGTGATACGAGTCCTATATGCCAGTATTAACAGCGTGCCTCCCAAAAGGAAACCAACCGATAATATGTGCCACCCCAGCAGTTCTGAGGCCGAGGATGCTCCCGATCGAGCTGCGTCGTGGCTTCGGGCAACTGCACCATACGTGACAGTTTTCTCTCATCGATTTCCTCTCAATGCGCTACTTCAGCGTGGGCATCTTGCCACAGAAATTCGTAATGAAGACAGAAGCACTGAAAACCTAAAGGGTAAGTAACAAACGTCGTAGCGCTTGTGCTAGCTCACCTGACATCAGCGTGAGCTTGCTGAAACCAGTTTGCTATACATATTACTGAAAATGAAGCACTCTCCACCGCGCACTTTCTGTTCTTCTTTTTCTTTTTTTAATAGATTCAGTTATTCTTTAAACAGCGTTGAGCGCGAGCGGAGAGCGAAGATAAACGCTACCGATGAGGTGCACGTGTCAAGGTCGATTCGTTGATTCGATCCTGTGTAGCAAACTGTAAACTGTGCTTCTGACCCTTCCCCTCTTCTAGAGGGAAACAGAGGCACGGTGTGTTACGAGGAATGAGTGGTGAATTTTAGAGAGTTCCGTACAATATGCGGAAAAGGCACTTATATCACCCTGTCTGTCTTTTTCTTTTACTTCACAGGCAAATAGCAGAATGTCATTATCGAGACTGGTATAAAACGGTGCTGCAGAGTCAGAGACGACAGCAGTTGGACCGTCAGCAGCTGAAAGGAACCATGGTGAGCACGCTTCTTCAGTATCTCCAAGGGGCTTGAGAATATGGGGGCTCACCACGCCGGTTTATTCGCCTGCTTCGTTTCTACGGTAACATTAAAATCGACATTGGGGACCTTTCATACGAGAAAAAAGTACTACGAGCTTACTTTGTGTACAAGCAGCGTAAGTTGATGCTAGTCTCATTAGACAACGCTGATTTGTTTGCAGAGGTAGTAAAGAGCCTTCATGGAGGAGTCTTTAGTATGTGATTACCAAGCTTTTAAAATTATTAAAAACAGAAAGAGACGTTATAATCATAAGAAAGGCAGTAGAACAAGCCATCGCAAGCGCGTCGCTGTGAACGAGGACTGCGTAGCAGGTTCTAGAAATTGTATAAAGCTTATACAATCAATGGTAATTGTGCATAGCTAAAGGAACATCGTGCGTTTCAAGTTCAAGTACCTATTTGAGAGATGTAACTGTACGACTACAAATATTCAACGTTAAATTCAATGACTCATTCAGTCTCCCTTGCTAAAACTGCCCTTTGATTACAGAAATTATCCTATTGGTTACTTCTGGATTAGTTTTCATCCCCGCAGGATCCATTCCATGCATGCCCCGCAACCTTATCACAAAGCGCTTTCGATTCCAACCTGCACAATATGTTCCGAAAGGAACAGTTCTCAGTGTTCCCAGTAACAGACTTCAATGCGTCCTTCCATCTTAATTTTAGATCCGTGCCTGCATTGTTCTGGCTCTCGCCACCAGCGCTATCGCTGGTCACGTCGGTGGCTACGGCCTCGGCTATGGCCTCGGCGCTGGCTATGGCCTCGGCGCTGGCTACGGCCTCGGCTATGGCGTGAGCTCCTATGGTCTTTCCCACGGCGTTGGCTACTCCGGTCTTGGTCTCGGCTACACCTACGCCCCAGCTGCCAGCTACGCCGTCGCTGCTCCAGCTGTTTCCCGTACCGTCTCCACCTACCACGCCGCCCCAGCCGTAACTACTGTCGCTCACGCTGCCCCAGTCGCTACCTACGCCGCTGCTCCAGCCGTGACCCGCGTCGCTACTGTTGCCCACGCCGCTCCAGTTGCCACCTACGCCGCTGCCCCAGCTGTGGCCACTTACGCCGCTGCTCCAGCAGTGACCCGCGTTGCCACCTACCAAGCTGCTCCAGTTGCCACCTACCACGCTGCTCCCGTCGCTACCTACGCTGCTGCTCCAGCCGTGACCCGCGTCGACACTGTTCACCACGCCGCTCCAGTTGCCACCTACGCCGCTGCTCCAGCTGTCGCCACCGTGGCTCACGCCCCAGTTGCCACCTACGCCACTGCCGTCCATGCCGCCCCAGCTGTCGCCACCTACGCCGCTGCCCCAGCTGTCGCCACCTACGCTGCTGCTCCAGCCGTTACCCGCGTCGACACTGTTCACCACGCCGCTCCAGTTGCCACCTACGCCGCTGCTCCAGCTGTCGCCACCGTGGCTCACGCCCCAGTTGCCACCTACGCTACTGCCGTCCATGCCGCCCCAGCTGTCGCCACCACCACCGTTGCCCACGCTGCCCCAGTTGTCGGTGCCTACCACGCAGCTCCAGTCTACGGCTACGGTGTTGGCAACCTCGGCTACGGTGTTGGCAGCTACGGCTATGGCCACGGCCTCCTCGGCTACGGTCTGAACTACGGCTATGGTCTTGGATCTCCCTTCGACTACACCACCCTTCTCCGCAAGAAGAAGTGTGAGTACATAATATTAATAGTCTTTGATCGTTGCCGAAAAGAAATAGACAGATGTTGCCAAATATTGTAATAGCTTTTTCTAGCCGCACGGGTGTGGAGATGTGTTCTGAAGCTGCCGGTTACCTTCTTTATGAAATGATGCTAGGAAAGGAGAAATAGGAAGCGGTTTGGCACTTTCAGGAACTTCATTAATTCTTTCGGCAACTCAATATGAAGTAATCGATACATTGATAGTCGAATTCGCGTGTTTATCAATAGGTAAATGAAAGGACGCGGCTACTGAATATTTAGTTCTTCTTTTATACAAATTAGGGGTGTAGTGTTTATCAAGACAAGAGGAAAAGAACCACTAAATTGTTTGTGCATGTGTTCTCTTTTCTTTTTTCCAGAAACCGCTGCCCTAAAACCTGCCCCACTCATCAAGTAAAGGATGTAAATGCAACAAATTTAGGCCATTTTTCATCATGTGGGTCGTTGCCACAGCACGAAAAATGTGTTTTAATAAAATGTAGTATTTTCAATTTTATTGTTTCGAGTTCTTGTATCTATACGTTGCCGTGTCGTGGGCGTGGCAGTCACGAAATGTTTGGTGCGTAATCATTCCGCTGTGTAATAAACACACCAGTATGTAAAACGACATTGCAAGGCGCTCAAGCCAGAGTTGACAATGTTTAGCACAATGCTCTTCTAGGAGCACTTCCCGCCCACTCATATCAATAAAACACATAAACAAGACGCGAGCGTGGTTTGTGCGTACTCGCTCTAACGAATGAGAATATTGATTTGCAGAGAGAGTGACGTGAGAAGTGCCTTAAAGTGGGCCATAAATGCTAGTGAATAAATATTATAAGTAAACTACTGCGCGTGCGTAGGAAGCCGCGACCTATGTCACTCACCATTCAGTGAGTTGCTGCAACCCTTGGTTACCTGGATCAAATTCCTGCCGCGGCGGCTGCATTTCAATCCGGACGAAATACAATAATGTCGGTGTACCGTACATTGGGGGCACGTTAAGGTGCCCCAGGTGGTCAAAATAATCAGGAGCCCCCGCTACGGCGTGCCTGATAATCTCACCGTGGTCTTAACCCCCTAATTTAAAAGAATATTTAACAACGGTGCCGACTGTTCTCTCAACACATGCATTATCAAATAAAGGCTTCTTTCTTGTACACAACGATACCAATCAAGAAGCTTGGGCAGTGCTGTTTCAAATACATACGAGATAGTGCTGTAACATGTTTTTATTACATGCAGTTTTAGGAATCGAGCCCCTCTGAACATTTTCAAAAAGTTTCACGTCATAATTGGTGACGTATCCCTCCTTTGGGAATGTTTTGCGACCTTAATGCGATAGGAAATGTATCTCGTTATGGGGGGTACATAATTTCTTATATGGTGATTATTATGAAATGTGGCACATAGCCCAGTGGAACATATCCAGTCCCTCAAGTCAGCTTCGAAGAGGTTCATTGAAGAGCGCGACCAAGTGATCAAAGTTGATTGAAGAGTCGTATACGTACCCGATGCCACATACCTACAGAACCAAATTAGTGGAAAAGCAAAACGGTCAGATCTGACCGCAGATACAAAGTTACCGAAATGTGCGCGAGTATCTTGAGAATACGAATCGCATTAAAATGCATTCATAGCATGAAGGGTGAGTAGTATGTTGGAGGAGACCTCAGTTCAGGACCTCACTTGCACCTGTGACGTGCCTTTGTACTTCTTTTCACAATGTTGTCTCGATCCTACCAAATTCCACCCACGGCGGACAACAGGTGGTTTGAAGAAAAGGACAACACACCACTTACTCAGTGGTAAGCCTAGGTTCCCTGACTCAAATCCCGCGAAGATGAGCCAGCGAAGGGCAGATGATTTCGAGAAGGACCGGCTACTGAATCGTTCCATTCTTGTGTCTTTCGTTGCCGCTTTACCCAAGCCGCATATTCTCATAAGTCGCCTAGTAGCCCAAATATCAACAACAAAAATTAAGTTGTGGGCGGGCATATTTCATCGACGTTCAATGACTTTCATCTTTAAGCCAATTTCCGCACCTTACAATTATTCATGGCATTACTTACGTTTCCTGTCTTTCAGCTTCAGGACTTTACCGGCTCCAGTCTCTTGTTGAGCAAACGTTTAGTCCATGTTTTTATAGGGGTGGGTCAATCGGACAGTAGAGATAATAAATTACGTTTAAACTCCCCATACAAAAACTCTTATACAGGCTCTGTCTGCTACAAGACGTTACCATGAGGCGCTTTCCCTATTCCTCGTTTTTTTTGTGTGTGTGCATGTGTTCATTTTATTATCACCCCTCTCAAGACGTCGCTTGGAGCTCGATGCGCATGACCAATGCGCTAGATACGCTGACCAGTGCGCAAGCCGTGCACAGTTTAGCGGTCGATTTAAGGAAAAGTGACGTAGAGTGATGGCTCAAAAAAATGCAAGGAAGAGATCGGCGGAGCCGTGGTATTTACAGGCATTGGAAACAATATATACAGCATGGAAATTGAGGTTTTAAGAGGGAAAGGAAATCAAGGAGAGACAGGTAAAGTGCCGGCCTGCCACCAATGTAAAGCCTGTTTTACATCGACCCGGTGAATTTTCTTACCACCCCATTTCGAAGCCAATGCCAAGTGACACCGTCATCATCACAATTATCGTCATCATCAGGAGCAGCTGAATCAGTATACCATAAATATATATATATATATATATATATATATATTTAATGTTTGTCGTGAATTTCTCCCCGTAGCTTTGTAAAGCAATTGCGTTGCGCTTCTGAGCTCGAGGTCGCGAGATGCATCCCGAACGCGGCGGGTGCACTGACGTGCCAAAAAGAAAAAAAGGAAAGAAAACGAAAAGCTCGTCTACCTATGTTTACGTGTACGTTAAAGGAACCCAGGCGATCGAAATTAAACCGATGTCCGACGCCATGGCGTGCCTCATAATCATAGCATGGCTTTTGCAGTTCGAACCCTAAAGTTTAATTAATTCCATTTAAACCATGTTACGCATTTCATTACCAAGAAGGCGTGTTTGATGAGGTTGAGCGCGTTTCTCGGATAGTGTTGTGCATTGTCGAATGCGCGCGTGCGCCTACGATTATTTTCGAGTGCCGGGTAAGTCATACGTGGTGTCATATAGTAAATAACATGAGCCAAGGTTTAAAGATACGCTGAGTCACTATGGAAGGATGGCAGGTGGCTTCTTAGAAAGTACTGAAATCGTGGCGCACATGCAAGCATGTCAGGCGTTTTTTTTCTCCTCATATTTTGCGGATATATATTAGCACGCTGAAAAGATTATAACCTAACAAGTAGGAAGCTGAAAGCTGCTAAATTAGATATTTCCGAGAGCATTCTACAACGTTTCGACTGAAAATATCGGCCTAAAGTTAATAATCGCCCAGTTCGTTAATTATAGCTGACTTTTTGTGCGATGCATTGTGTTAGTTGCGGCATAATAACCAACGATACGTACTTCTTCGCGTCTTTCTACGTAGCTCCGGCATACTTATAAATGTTGGGAAATGTTAGCTGGGATGCACTGTACAAATAACAGGCGCTTTTCTTGTGCGATATCACACCTTTGCTATTTGAGTGCTGTTTGAGTGCTGCTTTCTACGCCGGACACGACTGAAAGAAATTAGGATTCTTAACTTACACTTCCTAATAGGAAGGATTATTTGCCTCATTTCTGGCATTTTGCGGCAGGTAGCTCGTTCTCGGGCTTCGCTTTAGTAAATATAAGGTATTGTGTCACTGACGGCAGACCAGTGCTCTAATCTCAATTTCGTTTAATGCGTTAACGCGAGGCGTGTTAGAGTGAAAGAAAAAAGTATGTGTGGGGATTATGGAACTCCCGTAACGCGGTAAAGGTAGACAAGTGTTGGAAGAGCGCAGAAGAGCTTGCATGTATGACGTTATATTAAAATTAACCCATCGGTTCTCCTTCATCCCTCGTATATATTGTCGCATTTTAGGGAACGTCAAGAACACAGTAGGAAAACTATGGATGCCGAAACTATTATTGGTCGGATGTGTGCCCATAAAAGGAAGGGACAATGAAACCACAACGAAAGTGGCGAACAGAGCTGGCAATCGTCGGAAATCTAGTCTGCTGGTCAAGTGCGTCGGTTTTTCTACATTAGTCATCGAAGTTTTCAGAGTAATTGCTGGTGCCCGCGTGTTTTCCAGAAAGTACTGCACAATTCGTGTCGCGCATACAATCAAATTACTCTAGCTTCGGTGACAGCAGGTGACGCTTAGAACCACCGATAACATTTCTGCAAGATTTCTGCCGTCAGCGTCGCCGTCGCCGTCACCGTGAGGTTCCGTATGAGTGAAAGCGCTTGTGAGGGTGAGCCGGCGAACGCGGTTCAATCTCGCGAGCACGAGCGAGGACGTGGCCCGGATGTGTGCCATAGAGAAAAGAATATAACAAGAGCGGACACTCGGCGAAAAGTGGAAGCAGGAAATACGTCACGCAATAGTATTAACGCCGACCGTTTGCTGCCGCGAGCATCGAAGGAAAAAAAGGAATGTGAAATGAGATTAATATACATTGTTTTATTTTTTTAATTCTTTCACGGCAAAAGTAAAAATATCTGCGTTTAAACTTTGCGGCTTACTTGCGTTGCCTAGCTATATACAGGCGAATCGGCTGAATGACGAGCCAGATGCTTGCGTCATCCGCCAGACACACCGCCGAAGCGAGAGAGCACGGCTACGCATCTGAGCGTTGGCCTGTTCGGTTACACGGCTGCCTGTTCTTTTTATTTTGGGACTTAGCCTGGTTTGGTGGGCTCCCAGTGAATTCTTGCGTTCCTTCTGAACTTCAACATGGCCCCACTGCACTATTGGACTGCGGCAAGGTGAGAAACTTTGTTCGACAGTCTATGACACATTTCAAGCAATTAGGCTTATTGCCCGGCACCTAGGCTGGACTTGTTGCGCAGCTAACGAAAAACAGCGTGGCCGTCGTGGCGCAGTTAACTTGAATTAATGAATCGTACTGGGAGATATTTGCGATGCTTTCTATGAGACCCAATATTAATTTAACTCATTTCGGTAGTTTTGGGACACGCTAGTTGCACAAGGTGCTCTGACGCAGTTTCGCGTGTACTGAATTTTACTGCGACAAGTTTTGGCGCTTTCTCTGACCGCCTACATTATTGTAACTAATCTCATTACTTTTTGGCGTGCAGTACCTTTCGATCGCAATGGGTGCGCCTGGCGCTGTGATGCGGTTAGCGAGAAGAAGCTCGGGTGTTGTGCGCAGTTTCGCGCTTTCATGCTCTGAGAAGTTCATGGCGCTTTCTCTGACGCCAAACATTGTGGAAAATTATTTTTGGTACTTTTTGTTTGTTACTTATGAGGCACGCTCACCGCGCCTCTCGTGACGCAGCGAAAAGCAGCTTGGCCGTGGTGATAAAGTTAGTTTGGCGCGCACTCAATCTTACCTAGACAAGTTTGTGGCAATTTTTATGTCCCCGCAACAATGTAAGCCTTCTTTCGGTACTCGCGCTTGTCGAAAACGCGATGAGCAGTTGTCAAGAGGGATAACGCCAAGGAGGTCACACGCCAGGAACTGTAGTAACTCAAAAATTCTGTCTTCTGAACGGCACCCACGCATTTGTCTTGAATGCGAGGAATTCTGCGTGCGTCCAGCAAGGTCTGGTTGAGAGCCTGTGTTGTGGCCACCTCTGTGTATTCGTAGCGTACTATTGCGTGGATTGTAGCAAAGTTCGCGAAACGCGCCGTAGCCCGTGCATTCGTGCTATTAAAGTTCAAGAAATAAGGCCCGATAAGAGGGGGATGCACGGAAATAGAATGTTTTCGTGGTATGTACAGTATTGTTTGGGATGAGTCGGGTATTTTCTACGCCGTGTGTGATATACGTACTGCTTTTGTTTGTAATGCCGCCCATTCACCACTTTCGCATGCTTCACATCTACACGCATTATTCTTACACGTTAATACCAAAATAACATTTGCTTGTAATTTATTTTTTTCCGCTGACGTCGTCTGGTGGAGCTTCCTACGGAAACTACTGCTGCTTACCTGGTGCCACTACGTAGGATGAAAGCACAAAAAGCCTGCAACGAGCATTGACAAAGAAGAAAATAAACATTTCCTCATTTCCCAAGGCGTCTTGCATCGTTATGAAATTGCACGTGGCACATATTCGATGGAGCCTTGTGAAGACCGTTCGCAATAAATTTTATTTACAATTTCGCAATTACAATTACAGGTAGTATTCAAAACGCGCGCGCTCAGAACCGAAACCGGAAGTGTGGCTTAGGTATTAACGCCGACGGCTTGGTGCGCTGCATTCAATTGGGCCACTAGGCTCTTTAGGAGTGTCCGCTCTAGTATTCCTTTGTCTATGTGTGCCCTCTCCTGTAGGGCACGAGGCTGGGGGTGAGGCGAGGAAGGAGGGGTGTTCTGCGGCGGCTGCTCGGTCCTTCGATGTCCTTCGCGCCCGCCGCTCCATACAGAGTGGACAAAAGAGTGGTGTCCGCTACGACGTTGGCCACGCGAATCGCTGACGCCGTAGTAGACGCCTTTGGCGTAGGCTGTAGGGACGCGTTGGCGGCGCCCGTTTGTCTTGAAAGTGGTCTGCGACGTGGCTAAAGTGCTCGCCTGCGCGGAATTCATCTTCAAAGCGATCTTTGATGCTTGCAGAGTGCGCGTAATGCGGGTAACTTCGTATGCGCTGCGCTTTCGACGTTTCGTACGCGTTGAAGTGACATATGCACTCAGGTCAATTGGCTCGTGGCTACTGCCGCGATTCCCAACTCCAGGGTTTTCGCAGACAGTTTCGCTGTCATGGAGCAATGCGTGTTCATGTTTACGTGGGCGCGCGTGACAATGTGCTGGTTAATTTAGTTAAAACACGTTGACGGGCTAGTTGGTTTGAATCCGTGGCAGTATGTGTAAGCGCAACTTAACAAGGACGTAGAAAGAAGCAGACACACAGACAGCGCTGTCTCAGTGTGTCTTTCCACGTCCTCGTTGAGTCACGCTTACGCATCGTATAATTGTTAATTTAGTTAGTAAGCGAATGTTTAGAAGTTCATATGGCCGATAAAACTATCCATACTTCATACAGCTATCTACTAATGTGCTTCGCCTTCCCGGCGGAACTGCTAATTTTTATTACGTATTACTGCAAATTCCGAGAGAACAGAGCCGCAATCCAGTTCATACATAACGGTGCTGGAGCCTGTATCGGACACGTGTACTGATTATATCAGCGCGGATGCGCATCGGTGATGCACAGTGTGTACAGCTCGCTGCATTCATGTCTTTATAAGCCACGCTCTCAATAAACCTTCGTTCTTTCCTGCACTGACCATGCTGCTGTAAGCGTCGTCTCCCTTGGCACGTTACATGGTGTCAGAAGTTGCTCCGCTGCCTGTCGACGCCTGAGGGGAATCGCACCCGCGAAGAACGCGTTATGGACCTGCTGAAGGCACCACAGCCACTGCGGCTGACGGGTAACGTCGCGGAACACTGGAAGCGTTTTAAGCAGAAATTTGAGTTATTTCTGCAGGCAACGGCGGCAAAGGACCAGCCGAAAACGGAAGCATTGAAGGCCCTCCTGCTGAGCATGGCAGGTGACAACGCACTGGACGTCTTCAACAACTTCCAGTTCGCGCTGGATGAAGACAAGACCGACTACAGTACAGTGCTGAGAAAGTTTGATGCCTATTGTGCCGAAGTGAGCAATGAAGTGCACGAGAGAGATGTATTCCTTTGAAGAAAGCAAGCGGAGGGAGAACCATTTGAAAAATTTGTTCGTGACCTGAAAAAGCAAGCAGGGCAGTGTAATTTTGGCGTTTTGCAAGAATCCATGATAAGGGACCAGATCGTATTTGGCACGCACAATCCTAGACTACGAGAGAGAATGCTTCGGGACAGCCAACTGACTTTGCAAAAAGCAGAGGAATTGTGTAAAGCAGCGGAGACGGCAGCACAGCGAAACGAAGTATGGCGTAGCGGGGAAGACAGAGTCGATGCCGTATCGAGGCGCACGGCAACACCCTCAAAAGAGCGGAAGCAAGGAAAAGAACAACCGCTGGCACAAACCGAAGCAATGCCCAGCGTTTGGAAAGAGGTGTCGTTTGTGCCACAAGCTGAACCACTTTGCAAGTAGTTGCGCGTCAGCGGTAGTCAGCGAAGTCAAAAAACAGCAAGACGAGGACTTCGACATTCTCGAGGTCACGACATCTAGTCACGAAAGGGATTGGACGGTTAAAGCCCAAGTTCGCAATCGCGAGATAAGCTTTAAAGTGGACACGGGGTCGCAGGCAAGCCTGTTTCCCATGTCAATTTACCGCCAACGGAGGGGAGCTGAAGAGTTGAAGCCAACGAATTCGGTGCTGAGGGCGTATAACGGCGGTACCATAGCGTGCTATGGAACGTCTACGGAGGAAGTAAGGCTTCGTAATACTTCTGCTACGGTCACATTTCTTGTTGTGAAAAATGGCCGTCAGGCTATACTTGGGCTAGAAGCTAGTGAGGCTTTGGGGCTGGTCTAGCGTAAGGTAGGCGCGGTAGACAAGATTTCCAACGACGGACTTCTAAAGAATTTCAGGCATGTCTTCGAGGGCCTAGGTTGTTTGCAGCAGGCATACAGCATGGTCCTGCAACCTGAAGCGGTGCCAGTCGTGCAACCAGCTCGACGAGTTCCTTTGGCACTGGAAGAGCTTCTAAAGAAGGAACTTGAAAGAATGGTGCGTGCAGGCATAATTGTTAAAGTGAACGAGCCTACCGACTGGGCCAGTCCTTTAGTTATGGCGAAAAAGAAAGATGGCACGCTATGGGTGTGCATGGACCCCAGAGCTGTTAACAAGTACATAAAGCGGCAGCATTTTCCGCTTCCTAGGCGCGAGGATTTGGAAGCCCGTTTAACCAATGCCGTGTACTTCAGCTGTCTTTACGCAAACTCCGGCTATCATCAGACACCGCTAGACGAGCGCACTTCTAAGATCTGCACTTTCTCTTCACCATTTGGGAGATACCGTTTTCTGCGTCTGCCTTTCGGCATTTCGTTCGCACCGGAGGTATTTCAATAAACCATTAGTCAAGTATTCGAGGGCCTACCTGGTGTGCTGGTATACATTGACGACATTTTAGTTTGGGGTTCCAGTAAAAAAGAACACGATGAACGGCTGACGGAAGTGCTTAAGGCTGCCGAGAAAGCAGGATTGACTTTCAACGCGCAGAAATGCAAGTTCGGTGTGAAATGAGGAAAATTTCTTGGTGACGTCATAAGCCGAACGGGCATATCGCCTGACCCAAAGCTTATCGAAAGCTTGGCGAATATGCCGACACCAACGTCCAAGACTAACGTCCAGCGGATGCTGGGAGTGTTGAACTATTTCAGCAAATTCGTGCCACGGTTGTCCGAGCGAACGACGCTTTTACGAGAGCTTATCAAGTCCCGCGCAGAGTTCCAATGGACAGCAAACCACGCTCAAGAGTGGCAAATCTTAACGCAAGTTTTGACTACCGCCCCCCTGCTTGAAATCATTGATCCGCAACGAGAAACTAAGATAACGTGCGACGGATCAAAGGAAGGTGTCGGTGCAGCATTATTACAAGGCTACAATGGTGAATGGCGACCAGTAGCGTATGCATCTCGTGTATTGACCCAGGCCGAGCAAAGCTATGCACAAATTGAAAAGGAGGCACTCGGAATTTGTTTTGGCTGTGACAGGTTTCACGAGTTTGTGTACGGAAGAAAAGTGCTTATCGAAACAGACCATAAGCCGTTTATAGCAATCGCGCAAAAGGAAATCGCCGACATGCCACCGCGAGTGCAAATATTCTTTTTGCGGCTACTAAAATGCAACTATATCTTGCAGTACATTCCCGGGAAACAGCTGGTTCTCGCTGACATGTCACGCTCAACGGCTGACCAGGGCAAAGCTGAAGTTGGCACCACTTCCGTTACCACCGACGACGTGGAGATCCATGCGGTGCAGTCCTTGGGCTACATGGTCACTTCCGAAACGCAGCGGTTACTGCAGCAAGAAACGTCTCGTGACGTATACTTACAGGCCGTGAGGAAGAGCTTAACAAGCGGGTAGCCGGTGAATGGGGAACGCCTTCATTAAGTAGCCGGTGAACGGGGAACGCATTATTCCATAACGACTGACAGTTCTTTCGCCTTTTGCGAAAGAACTGTCAGTCGTTAATGGAATAATGCTGAAGGGCTCGAAAGTTGTAATACCGAAGAGTATGAGACAAAGCATTGTGAACAGGATGCATGCTGGCCACCTCGGGTTGCAAAAGTGAAAAGAGAAGGCCCGAACTCTTGTATTTTGGCCCGGTCTGAACGGCGCAGTCGCTGCGCTAGTAGAAAGCTGCGCAACCTGCCGAAAGTACGCGTACAGGCAACCACATGAACCAATTCAAATGCGGCCAGTTCCAATATGTGCTTGGTATAGGGTCGGCGGGGATATCTTTTCTTATGCTGGAAATTCCTACGTGGTTGCTTACGACACCTTGTCAAGTTTCTCAACCTCAGGGAAATTTGAAGACACAACTGCAGCAACTACGATCGCAGCCCTTAGCGCCATGTTCGCCGGGTACGGCGTACCTGTAGAAGTTTGCACTGATAACGGACCCCAGTTTTCAAGCCATGAATTAGCCAGATTTGCCAAAACATACGACTTCAACCATGTAACCTCTAGCTCCCGTTATCCGCAGTCGAACGGTTTGGCTGAGAAAGGTGTGCAAATCGTAAAGCGCGTCCTGAAAAAGACTCGAGAGGCGAGGGAGGACTTCTGGCTGGGTTTACTAGCCTATCGCTCAACACCACTGGAAGATGGGCATTCTCGGGTGAGCTTCTGCAAAGAAGGCGACTTCGTTCTAACCTTCCTGACTTCGGTAGGGTGTCCCGGAACCCTGTGAGGAAGCACCACCAAGCCAAGGCCGGGAAGCCTTTGCCAATACCGCGCAGAGGCACGAAGGTGAGGCTTCAGGATGCGACTCCGTGGTCCCCAAAAGCGAAGGTCGTTGGTGAAACTGCTCCACGTTCCTATTTGGTATGAACGCAAGATCACCGTGTTCTGCGGCGCAACCGCGGACATCTACTTAGGATGGGTGAACAGTATAGCGGTGAAAGTGATGACTGCGAGGAGATTCCACTATGTGAAAGCTCCCGTGCGCCAGCGCCTGCAGCGCCAGCTGAACCAACAGCGCAAGCCTCCGAGACGTCATCCCTAGAAACAGCCGTAGGATCAGTGCTACCAGCAAGTGACGGCGATCCTTCGCCTGGCATGCAACCGACGCATGCTACTAGAAGGTCGACTCGTGTCGTCCGGCCTCCCCAGAAGCTTCATTATGATGAACATTTTCAGCAAGTGTCATAAGTTTTGGCAAATGTGTATATGTATCTAAGTCTCTTTTGTTTGTTGCCCGAGGGGGGATGTATCGAACACGTGTACTGATTATATCAGCGCGGATGCGCATCTGTGATGCGCAGTGTGTACAGCGCGCTGCATTCATGTCTTTATAAGCCACGCTCTCAATAAACCTTCGTTCTTTCTTGCACTGACCATGCTGCTGTAAGCGTCGTCTCCCTCGGCACGTTACAGAACCCTCTACTGCAGCGGCCACAAGCATGAGAAGAGATCGTTGCTCTTTCGAAGCAGTCCTTTCAAATCTTCATATGCTCCAAAGCTCTAACACTCAACAAGAGGGGACACTCAGAAAAAACTGGCAACAGGAAACTCGTCGCGCCTAGTTTCAACTCAATGCGTTATTTGTCGTTTGTTGACTTAGACATTTTATTTATTTTATTCTTTCCCGCTAAAACTAAAAGGTTTTGCTTATAAATGAACTTATACTTCGCGACTTATTTTTCTTGTGTCACCTAGCAACAAGCTAGCGCCACCACAGCGGCACGCCAGACGCGCCATATGCATGCGTCATTCGCCAGACATGCCACCGAAGCGAGCGAGGCCGGTTGCGCATGTGAAGCTCGCCTGCTCGGCTACCCGTCTCTTTTGGATGTAGCCCGTTTTTTGGGCTCCCGGCGTTCTCCTGTGTCCCGTCTGCATTTCTACACGGAACTGCTGCATTACTGGACGACATCAAGGTGAAGAATTTCGTTTGACAGTTTGCGACGCACTTTAAGCACATTTAGGCTTACTTCACAAAACTGAACCTCTATAGCGACGTAGTTAAAAACAGCTCCGCCGTCCAGGCCTAGTTAATTTGACATAATTACTCGTACTGGGAGATGTTTGCGACGCTTTCTAGGAGCCCAAGTATTATAACTTATTTCGGTAATTGTTGGGCACGCTCGCAGCACCTAGCTTAGTGACGAAAAGCATCTAGGCTGTGTAATGCAGTTTCGCGTGTACTGAATTGTACCGGGACAAGTTTTGGCGCTTTCTCTGACCCCAGACATTATTGTAACTAATTTCGCTTCTTTTTGGGTAGTTTTCAAGCAAAGTGTCCGCGCTCAGAGTAGTGGCGCAGTTAGGGAAAAGCAGCTCGGCTGCGTGCCCCCATTAGTTTCGCGTGTACTGAATCTTACTGAGAGAAGTTCGTGACGCATTCTTTGACCCCAAAACTTTTTGTATTCGTAACTTTTTGGGATATTTTTGAGGCATGCACGCCGCGCCTGGGGTTGTGAAGCTGTTAGCAAAAAACGCAAGCCAGCTGTGGTGAGTTAGTTTTGCGTGTACTGAATTTTAGGGGGACAAGTTTGTGACGCTTTTTATGGCCCAGGAAAAACATATACCTTATTTCGGTACTCATGCTTGTCGAAAACGCGACGACCGATTGCCGAGAGTGATAACACGGGAGTGTGCTGCATGCGGCGGCATGACGCGTAAAAGATAGCACCTAAGAGCTCAAGAGCTTGACATTTCTCTCTTCTGAGCAACTGAAAACAGGCTTTGCACGCACGAATCTGTCTTGAGTGGGATTAGAAGGCATTCTGCGAACGTGTAACATGGTCTGGCTGAGAGGCTGTGTCGTAGCCACCTCCGTGTACTTGGCGTACCATCGCGTCGACTGAGGCGAAGTTGTTTTGGAAACGCGCAGTCACCCGTGTATTTGCGGTCTTAAGTTGCAGGAAATAGTGCCCGTGAAGGGAGGGATGCTTGAAAATAAGATGTTTTGTTCAGATTTTATGGCATTGTTTGGGAGGAGTCTACGAAATGTATGTAAAAGTGAATTTGTCTGTAATGCCGCTCATTCACCACTTACGCACGTTTCGCCTCTACACGCAATATTACAATTATATCAATATACCAAAATGATACATGCATATTTTCCTTTTTTTTTTCAGCTGATGGCATCCGGTGGAGCTTTGTACGGCAACGAATGCTGCTTACCTGGTGTCACAACTGTGGGTGAATACACATGAAGCCCGAAACGAGCATTTATATAGAGCAACATAAACATTTGATCAATTCAGAACGCGTCTTGCGTTTTCATTATGAAATTGCGCGTGACACAGATTCGGTGGAGGCTTCTAAAGATCGTTCGCAATCATTTTTACTAAATAATAAAACAATTCCATGCCAAGGCTGCGTGTAGTTCAGCAGTAGAAGCGAAACAGAAAATGCCGCGCCGAGCCGCGGAGCCGGCGTGGCGTGTACCAACTGACGTTAAAACGCGCGCGCCCAAGACCGAAACCGGCAAGTGTTAATACCATCCGCTTGGTGCGCTACAGTCGATTCGGCTGCTGTGCTTAATGGGAGTGTCCGCTCTTGTTGAAATTTCTTCCTGTATGGGTCTAGCGTGACAGCTTGGCAACATTACACATTAAACAAGAGAGAACGCCTGCAGCAGATCAGTAGTATTTCCACCTTTTCGCCATTTTCGATATTCAGAGCCTCCTCAACAGCCCTGGCTTTTATGAAAACATTTGACCATCTGTTGATTTTGCCGTTAGAATTTACACGTCAGAATTTCCTTATCGGGTCAGAACTGCCTTCGTAGCCATCATTCTTCAGTCTGATATATATACTGTGGGCGTTCGGCGAAGAACGCGTTCCGATCAGTCGGCTGCGTGAGAGCACGCACCGTTTGCATTGGCGCCTTTGTATGGGTATTCAAAATCTGACCATAGAGTAACCGAGTAAACGATAAGAGTGGCCACTGGAGCCGTTTCACGGCCGAGTTCTAAGTTTCGCCAATTCCCGTAGGTGGCCCTACGTGTTTCCCGATGAGGTAGCCGCGGCCATGGCTACGGTCATAGCAGGTTGACAGGCAGCACCAAAGAGGTTTCCTTGGGCGGCGTGAACAAGCACGTGCAAAGCACAGAAATACTCCTTACTACGTCGTCATTCTCGAAAATGAGCCCGAGGATCATTGTTGGGTCCTCATGCCAGCATCTGACACTAAGGCTTCGTCACCGTATCATGGTATGACCGCAGGCAGTCCTTTGGCATGTTTTTAACGACCTATTCTCTCCGTATTACGTTGTATGCATGTTAGCCGCATGAACAAGCGATGGAGAGGGCATGGCGGCATTGTTAGTTATAAACAGCTGCTTATTATTTCAAACATCTCACTTCATTTTGCGTTCTTCTTCTTTATCTGGTGCAGCAAGTGATTGCTGATGCCAGCGATAACAGCGACGCGGCAGCGCCTGTGCCGCTAAGAACGTTTGATTAAATGAAGAAATTCAAAAAGAAAGTATGATGAAAAGTACTCATTAATAAATGCGGCCTTTGAACAGATGTCAATCGGTTCAGGGGACATTACGCTCAATAAATTTACAAGGTTGCGAATACCTGCTTCTGAAAAAAGTACAGTGTGTCAGTTTTGCAAAAGAAATATGTCTACTTCTACAGCCATTGCTGTGTAATATTTGCAGCATATGGTAAGTATGCGCGCGCTCTTAACATTTACACCACACTACATGCACTCGAATGTCAGCTTTGTTGCATTGGAATGATATGTTTTTTCATGTTTTAAGCGTCTATTGTTGCTGATGTTGCCTCAAAACATGGCTGGAGCCTTTACTAAAGAAAGTTTCTTCTTTCTTACCGTTTATGACATGCTTCCTTGACAACCATTCTTTTTGGTTACCTACTGTAATACCAGAGACTATCCCACTGTTAGGTCAGAAAAATGTGCATTACACGACGGAGCATACAGCTATATTCAAACCATGAAGGCTTCATTATTACTTTCCCTACCGCCCCTGTCATGCTGCGTGTTGCAGGAATCACCAATACTCCACCCCAGGTATACACTCCACAGCCAAAGGACATCATGCCTATTCAATGGCAAATTTTCAAGTATTTGAAGTCTTTTTGAGGGCTTCGATGACAGCAAGTGAACAGCACCCGCACAGTCGAGAGGCTTAATTGGCGATCATGTCGATATCTTGCAGCTTCTTATCGAGAGACATACATTAGGGACCATGATGTTGGTGCGCGGCCAATAGTTTATGCAACTGGACCAGGACAAGCTTGAGAGCTGGCTACATATTTTGTCAACCGTGCAAAACCTAAACGACGTTGCCATGTAGTAGCCTTGAACCATTCGCCTGATGGCCAGCATCAAAATTATCCTATAGTTGCTATTTTGTTTTATTACGCAAATATTGATATATCTCTGCTACCTTAATTCAGCCTCCTTCGTTGAATTACAAGAAACAGTCATTAATTCCTTCTAAAGAAATCTCATTCTGACAAAATGCTTGCTGGATTGTTAGTGCAGCCATTTTTTCGTTATGTGCATGTTTGTAACACACCTTATATGTGTTACGCTCATGTAAATGTTTATTGCCTCCACGCCATTAATTGCCGAGTACTATCCGCACTTGAATTTCGCAGTTTCTCCCTGTTTTTCCATGTACATTGAGTCTGTGACTTTTCTGACAATTTTGCTGCAATAAATCCTTGTCTGCTATTTTTGTGTCCTTGGCTGTCCTGCAAGCTGATCGAAATTGAAGGAACATGACGTGCTTATTTAGACTACTCCTTTTTGTGTGTATTATCAGAAGTAGAACACCACAAACGATAAAGTTCTACTTTCTAATGAACAGTCAGCACGATTGTTGCACTAAGTAACAGCTTGAAAGGCAATTTATTTATTTCTTTATTTATTTCAAGATTACTGCCAGCCTCTGATTAGAGACCTTAAGCAGGAGTGGTCATATACATGACGAACAATACATTGAGTACAAGGTGCGAAGCGTGGACAAAATGAAATAGCACTGAATTTGAAAATGTGAACAGCGTGTCATTTTCGAAAACGCAGCATTTAGCGCTAACAATGTAATACCATCCGAGAAGAAGAAAATGCAAACTGCTCCTAGCGCTAAGTTTACGAACACTTAAGAGAGAGAAAAACAAAACTAGAAGAATATCTGTATACAAAGCGTGGCAAACGATTTCATTACATACATCCTATCAGACAAACATAATGCAGCAGTGTGTATAAAAATATTTAGCAACGGCAGACGCATCAGAAAGCACGTGCGTTCAATCACGTGAAAGCACAGGCCGAAAGAAAATGAAAATCAACTTAAATAAACCTAATGTAAACTGAAACACCTTCGTGCGCCCGCGTCACAAAATGTAAGCAGTGACGCAAGCGCCTGCATGAAATCACTCGATGATGCATGCAACGTTACTGGCCACAAAAGCAAAACCGGAAAGCAAGCCTTGGCTTCCGAGAGTTGGCCGCGGGCGTCAGCCATCTCGAAGGTGGCTGTTTCACCGGGTCCGGCAGATGCGCTGAGAGCCAAAGTAGGCCGCAGGTGACTACGGGAGCGTCCACTCCTAATTGTTTACTATTGGGGCGAGCTCCACCTCTGAAAAAGGTGACGCTGCCGCGGGCGTGACGTGATATGAGGGATCGCGTGGACACAGCGGCCTCGTCGGCTGCGTTAGAAGCGCAGAAGCAAGCTGAAAACGAAAGTTTAAAAGTACCAGCTGCGCTAGGGTTCTGATGAAGTGGGGATGTTTTCACCCTTCGGGTGTCTGCTTGAGAACGCTTCAAAGTACTATAATATGTAGTAGCTGCCTTTGAAGGCGTCCAACGTGGCAGGCTACTGCTCGGTGCCGCAGCACAGGAACGGAGTTCGATGTCAGCCTTCCCACGTACCCGTAGGACAAGAAGCTGCGTGAAGCTTGGATCGCGAAACTTAGAAGCATCAAGCAGCCATCCCCCACAACTCGGGTGTGCAGTAAGCACTTCCACGAATAGGATTTCTGCTACGGCGTCGGGCTGCGATGTTCAGTGAGTATAGCAGAAAGCTCGCATTCAGACACTCGCCCGCGCGCGCTGCCCGGCTAATGCCATGAAGCACTGGTGATAACGGGGGGTCTTGCATGTATTTCGGGTGTCACAGGAGGCAACCCTGCAGTGCACAACGATGACGTTGGGCGTAATCTAGAAAATATGTTGCAAAGAGGAGAGCGCTTGCTCCGAGATCCTCCTGCCTGTCAACGGAAGTAACTTCCGTGTCACCGGAATCGCTGTCCTTTGGTAAGTTTCGTGATTGGATTCTTGCTTTTAAATAATGACCCGCGCGCCTCGCGATGAAGTTTTTCTCTAGACCACAGTGAGGAACATATTGAAACAAAAAATATACGGGAAGCAAACTTATTCTGTAATACAACGGCCGAAGGGGTTTGTTATAAAAGAACAGCGGCTCTCCTAACCAAAGACACTTTCTTATCAACCACAACGTCCTGGCTTCGAACGGGCGTGAGATAGAAAATGTACTGCGTTTTCTTTGTTTCTATTATTTTTACAGACCGTACATTTTTTTTGTTTATCAGCCGACTATAAGTGCAGCGAACGCTGGTATTTTCAGAATAGTTGTAAAGCAATTAAGGCGGACACGCTTTGACGCTAA
Organism: Dermacentor andersoni; assembly: GCF_023375885.2. NCBI lineage: Eukaryota > Metazoa > Arthropoda > Arachnida > Ixodida > Ixodidae > Dermacentor > Dermacentor andersoni. Next base: position 98,965,300 of record NC_092816.1, read on the forward strand.
TAGCACGATCGGAGGAGTACTAAAAAAAAACTAAATAAAGCTTCGTACAACGATTTTGAGAGCAGTTGCTTATGTAGCAAATTAGGAGACAATCATATTTTAATTCACGGTCATTAAAGAAAAGAACGTTTCGACAGTAGCACCTAATTAGAGATGGTTATCAACGAATTTGAAGACTCAATTTAGGCAATAGCAAATTGGAGCGCGCCGCGAGCGAAGGCGGTCCCGTTCTTTTAAGTCAGACGAAAACGCTGCTTGATGAAGCGGGTAACGAAGTATTATGGGAAGCCGCGCTAAACCGGGATTTGGAAAGTCGCGACTTAAGCGTCCTAGACAAAATGGGCCGTATTATTATCTCTGGTGACATTTAGTTTCAAGCGACGTAAAATTTTTCGTAGTGGATCGTGTCTGCCTGACGTGATAACGGGGCTGTCGGTTCTGCGCTCTCGGCACGTTCGCTTCCCATAATTTCTAGAATGAGCGCAGAAATACCGTGATAAATGTGAATCGAATTAGGTTGCGATATTCGAGATAAAAAATCGCACTTCCGCATGAAAGTAGAGGCATCCATTGTGATATAAATTTAATAGATAGCTATACGAAGTAAAGATAGTAGTTTTATAGGCCGTATAAACTTAGAAACACTCGGTTACTCACTGAACTAACAAACATAGTGTCCCCTCGCACAAGAAAACGCGAATGCATCACACTTGATGAGCGCGGACACTTGCTGCCAAAACGCTGGTGTTAGCAAACGCGGCATCAGCAGCGAGCGAATTGACCTCCGTGCGGTCTATCGGTACAACGAAACAGCGGCGAGAACACAGCGCGAACAAAGGTATCAACCGTCGGCAGATCGCTTTCAAGATGCGGCTCGCTCGACTGGCTCAACCGAGCGCGGCCGTGCAAGTACTCACTGATTGGCGTAGTTGAAGACGGCGCACTTGCTCTCCGCTGTCTTCCTTCGCGCATACCAGATTGAGCCGCGATCATCGGCTTCCTTCGCGTGCTTTCGCTTGGACATAAGACATATGGAAAAATTGCTTTATGCGAAAATGAGCACCCACACCTTACAATGCTCTTTTTCGCATAAAGCAATTTTTTCATATAGTTTTCCTAAAATGATCAAGCACTTGCTATGAACATGGGTGTGATAGCGTAATTGAGACCAAAATTTCGATGTTTGATATCTGGATTATTGCTTGTCCCCAAGAAATGGTACTATATTAGGTTGAGTGCATTGGGCACGCGTAGATTAGCTGTGCACTCGAGAAAGCAAGGGTGCTAAGTATGTCCGTTGGCCTGAGTAATAATAAGGATGATTCTCTACAACGTCTCTCAAACTTATGCCTACGCAGCAAGAACTTACATTGGCAAGTACAGATTACAAGTGTTGCTCTTCTATGTGTCTCCTTTGCTCTTGACTCGGCTCGACTTGTTTGTTCCTTGTGCTCGTACATATGAGTTTTATCACGATGATGGATAATGGTGCACAGAAAATGAATACGACATAAAGTTAAGCTTTGTGACTGTTCTAGTTGAATAAGTTAGCCTGAATACTCATCTCGCTAACTTACTGAAACAAATTACACATATTCCATTTCGATCACTTTTATTTTTCGCAAGCTGTCATTTCTTGACAAAACAGCCAAATGACGTAACACTTCGAATTAGATGCTAATAAAAAAGTAAAAAGGCTACGTGGAGCAAGTCAGGCAGCGACACAAAAATCACATTTAGGTAAGACAAGAAAGGGGAGGCTGTTTCTCTTGAAGTGGGTATGCCGTATCATCACGCATGCAAGTCTAAGGCCCAAACAATGAAACGCTCCTTTCCTTCGAGCGCTTCCTAACATTACGTGAGGCCTCCTTACAGCGAAGGACCGATGGAGGAAGCAAGCGGACTCTGAAAGCTCCCTTCACCCGTCCTCACGTAAGGAGCGGTTGCCGCATGCCTGGGTTCGAGATTATTCATAAAAGCTTTACGCGAACACCATTATTCTATAAAAGATGTTGTCTCGTCGCACAATGTTTAAATTGAAGAGCTAATATAGAGAAGACTGGACGCTTTCTTCTAGTTTTGTTTACTAAAGTGCAAAAAAGTAGCGCATTACAGTGCAAAACTCGATGTGCTCCATCAACGCTGGCACGCCGGCGTCGTGCAACGCCTAGCAACGCCTAGCAACGCCTAGCGACGCTTTCATGCCGCACGCGTGACTGAAACGAACACGCCTGGTAAGACGTACCGTACTCGCGCTTCTCCGCAGGTGGGCGACAGCGCGCATGCGCAACCAAACGTCACGTGGTTAAGCAGTGAGGTGAAGCGCTCGTTGAGGGCCAGGAGCGGCGTAAGGACGCATGAAGGTAGCTTTGGAGCTACCTTATGCTGAGAAAGCACCAAGGAAGCCTTCACCGAGGGCCCCTCAGTAAGGAAGCTTTCAGAGTGACATGAGGTAGCCTCACCGCAATGAAGGCTTCCTTACTGCGGTAGGGAAGATTTTATTGTTTGGCCCTAAAAACACCACCATCCAGAATGACCTTTCATAACCCAGAACCTCTAGCTTTTCTGAGGTATGAATCGGAGCTAGTTGATAAAGCAACCATTTTTAAGGGAACAGTGCAGAAAGCGTGGCAAGCGAGTGGCCAAAAACTCCCCTATGTGTGTAAATCTAAAGTCTAAATATTTTTTTAATTATTGGGTTTTACGTGCCAAAACCACTTTGTGATTATGAGGCACGCCGTAGTGGAGGACTCCGGAAATTTTGACCCCCTGGGGTTCTTTAACGTGCACCTAAATCTAAGTACACGGGTGTTTTCGCATTTCGCCCCCATCGAAATGCGGCCGCCGTGGCCGGGACTTGATCCCGCGACCTCGTGCTCAGCAGCCTAACACCATAGCCACTGAGCAACCACGGCGGGTAAAGTCTAAAATTGACAGTCCCTTAGGTGTCGTTACGTGACTTCACTAAGTTGTCACCAATAGACACTTCCGATGTACTCCAACGTGTTTGCGTCGCGATCTTCGCTTTCCTTTCCCTACGTTCATTCACCACCATACCGCAACCATACAGAACTCATCCCCTAGTAGCTACGAGTTCATGTTGTGCTTGCTCCATTGTATGCTTCATAACGGGAGACGCGACGTGATGTGATACAATCACCATCTCGGAACCAATTTCCCTTTCAGTTATCACGGGGCCATTATACGTGACGTTACCCATTGTCGCGTGTCCTTAACTATTTCCTTAAACCACCTTAAACACACTCGCCCTAAATTGTACGAACCTTAATCCACTTTAATCCATCTTATTCTTCATTGATCCGCTTTACTTCACCTTCAATCACGTTACTCCCACCTTAGGTTACGTTGCTGTAACTAAAGTCACCTTACTCTAACGTGGAAGCGATGTGACGTGCGCAATAACGCGCGCACTGTGGGCACCGCTTTAGTCAGCCAGAACCATGGTGCCGACGTGGCGCCAGGGAAGCCTGCTCGTCTCGCAACCTGGAGGCACGGGCTCGATTCCCACCATGACCCGGATGTACCAAATTTTCTTTTCAAAGCCACTATTTGATCTATCTACATCAACATCCGTGGTATATTTAACGTGAATCCGACAATTTTGACGTTTTTTTTTTTACTCTTTGCGCCGTCGGCTATTTTTGGTACCATCGCATGATCATGCCGGACTCCCGGCCTCTCGGGAAATGTAACGCTTTCGCATTAGTACTGGGGCCGAAAGGTGGACAGACAGTGTGGGCTAAACGTTGTATGAACCGGGGTCTCTTCCTCAGCCTCTCATTGTCATTCGCCACCCGCTTTTCCAATATTTCGGAGTCTCCTTCGTCAGTCCAGCTTCAGAGACCATTCTCCGAGAGCTCATATAGCTTTCTCGTTCAGTAAGATGAAGGTATTTTAAGGTAAAAATAGCATTGCCAACAAAATAGGAAAATGTTTAATTTTATTTCAGCCAATAGTATCTTACAAGTGCGCTGTATAAGCGATAGGTAAACGTGTATTTGTTGGTGAAATCAACGGTAGAAGTTTCGGAGACGCCAGGGGATTCTGCAACAGAAAGAAATAGGCCTTCTATAAAGACAAGGAGATGACCGCCATGTAATTTGTCGTTCCCACGAACAGCAAAACGAGGAAAGAAGACAGTGGTTACGATAACAGAGTCAACAAGCAAGAGCATGATTCAGCAAATTTCCACATAAGAAAGAGAGAGCACCACGGACTACAGGATTGACAGTCGATGCTTGTAAAAATCACATATCGTTTAATCTTCAGGAAATCAAGTAATTCTCAATTTGGACAGTTTTACGTTCTTGGCGTACCACTTATCTTCAGTTTTCAAGAACATATATTAAATTATCCTGATGTATAATGTTTTTCCTCAGTACGCTTATAGTAGTGGACGGAGGAAGTTTGAAAAATACGAGTGCGAGTGCGCAGAAAATTATTTGAGCAGCTGCAAAAAATTCCAGAACTCACACTTCTTCCTGCGGAGGAGGGTGGTGTAGTCGAAGGGAGAGCCAAGGCCGTAGCCGTAGTTCAGGCCATAGCCGAGGAGTCCGTGGCCGTAACCGTAGTGGCCAACGCCGTAACCGAGGGTTCCGACGCCGTAGCCGTAGACTGGAGCGGCGGGGTAAGCACCGACCACAGGGGCAGCGTGGGCAACGGTGGCGACAGCTGGGGCGTGGTGGACGGTGGTGGTGGCAACAGCTGGGGCAGCGTGGACAGTAGCGACGGCTGGAGCAGCGGCGTAGGCGGCGACGGGGGCGGCCACAGCGGTGGCGACTGGGGCGTGAGCCACAGTAGTGACAGCGGGGGCAGCAGCGTAGGTGGCGACTGGTGCAGCGTGGGCAACGGTGGCGGCACGGGTCACGGCTGGAGCAACAGCGTAGGAGGCCACGGCTGGGGCAGCGACAGCGGTGGCGACTGGAGCGTGGGCCACGGTGGCGAAAGCTGGGGCAGCGGCAACAACTGGAGCAGCGGCATAGGTGGCGACAGGAGCACTAGCAAAGGTGGCAACTGGAGCAGTGTGAGAAACAGTTTGGACGACTGGGGCGGCAGTCAGACCAACGCTGTATCCAGCGTTGCCGACGAAGCCAGCGAAGGCGGTGGTGGCCAGGGCGAGGAAGATGGAGATGCGGATCTACATGAAAATAAAATAGCTTAGGGCAAGGCGCACTGGTCTATAGAAAGTCAGTTTGGGCATTAGCACACACAAACTTGTGAGGTGTAGAAAAAGCTTAATTTCGGGGTTGAGATCCGGGTGAGCACCAAATTAAAGAAAGCTGTTGCCATAAATGGTTAGTTTGTCTAATTTTGCTATATCCTGAAGCATTCTTTTCATTGTTGTACACTAGTGTGCTCGTTTACGTATGTTCCCAAATTCATAGTCTGAGTGAATGTCATTTCACATTGTAAACAAGGACTCCGTTTGGAAAGTACCCTTGGCTAGAGAGTTAGCTTTCACTTGCCGCGATGAAATGCATAGCCTGTGAATTTTATCGAGATTCAATTGACGCTCGAACATGTACTACCTAAATATCATATATGTAGAGTACCGTTATTCCACCAGAACTGTAGAACGCACCCATGTAAACCTATGTAGTCATGCTCTCGCCCTTCCCTCTTTGACGATCATGAGTTTGTCCTTTATGCTCTAGTGCAATACGAATCCTCAAATGTGGTGGGAATTGAATTGCCGTTTAGCATAAGATACGCCGATGATTGATTACTGAGAATCAGTTCCTTTGCGAGAAGCTTACCATTTTGGCTTCGGAGCTGCGGTTCAGCAAACTGCTGTCTGTGGTCAGCCTCGGCGCTCTTTATATAGGGCGTCTCTCGTGCCCTAATATCATGCGTAGCGAGAAAAAGAAAGGCAACTGGACGAGAAACACGAGCCTCCTCGCCAGTGCGCTGTATTTCGGACCTTTGAACCGGAGCCAAGACAATACGCGTGCCGGAAAATAATGAAGCTCCACCCTAAAACAATGATAGGTGGTGAGGTATGCTTGAGAAAATGCAGTCCAGAGCCTTCGCTGATTGTCAGCGTACCGGTTACATGCGACAAATGCTAAGAGCAGGTTATTTTCTTGTTTTTTCCTACATTTTACCGGCAAGCATATGAGAACGTGAACCTGAAATGAATCTCCGCTTTCGCCAATCTCCTTATGGCGTAATAACCCGCAATCGATGCGAATAATAAATCATGCTGGTGTCGTACGATCAGCCTGCGCCATTTGCTTGGGAGATCGTTCGATTGAAATAGAGAACTGCTTTATCATAACAGACCATTCTTCATTTCAATAGTGCCTGATATAGGGCGCCTCACGTGCCCTATTATCATGCGTAGCGAGAAAAATAAATGCTACAGGAGGGGAGACAAGCACCTCCTCGCCAGTGCACTGTATAGAGGACCTTCGAACCGGAGCCAAGGCAATACGCGTGCCGGAAGATAATGAAGCTCCCGCCTGAAACAATTATAGGCGGCGAGTCTAAATCCCGGTAAGAATCAATTTATAAAGTGGTGCCGGAGATTTTATGGCACCTCCGGTATTTTTGAACTTTTTTGATAGAAGATGATCTTAATAACGAAAGGAACTTTCGTAACTATCCACAAAAAATGTCAGGTTTTTGAAAGTTAACAGTTGATATTTAATGTCTGTGACACAACATCCCCAGCATAACAGGCGCAGTCACTGGCCGTGTCTGTTGTTCGATTAATGTAGCGTACCTGTCTTTATTGTTTGCTTATTCCTCGGTATAGCTACCTGAAACATCTCAATATGCTCGTGTAAACTTGTAGGACTTGTTAGATCAGAGGTAAGCTCAGGAATATACAGTCCTGGGCTAGTATTATAGAGATTCCTTGAAATTCTTAACTTTTGCCTTTTGTCGTTTGCTTACGCAAAGCCAAGTCCCTGATATAGCTGAGATTGCTCGTTTGTTAGGGAGGTATTTTAGTAAATGAACACAACGGCACGTGAAGAATCCTTGCCCAGTACGGGCTCTACTCTCCTTATCAGTCTCCTAAACCCTGAAATTTTCAAGTTTTTTCCCAGAGAAACTGCACGAATTTCCCCATTTCCCTAAGAGATAATATACGCCCAAACATGAGAGGTAGAGTCACCAGGGGATGGTGGAACTCGGCCCTACGACGATTGTCTCTGGACAGCAAGTGCTGAGACTCAGCACGGATCTACTCAAACGCAATGTCAAGGCTGGTTTTATTATCGCGGAAGGCACATGGCACACCTGGTATTTCGATTGCTTATATCTGAAAACCTGCAACATATGCGGGAAAACTTAACCAGATGTGAGCGTCAGATATCTTTCCACTAATGAATAGGCCTTTTCTGTTGTGCTTGCCAAGGAAATCACCTTATCCTTCTTAAGTATCTCATCGACATGAGCGCGCACGTCTTATGTATTCGACAGAAACTTGAAAACACACACGATGTACGCAGCAAGTATTTCCGTAAAAACAGTGAAGAAGAAACTAGGTATTGGCAAGAATCAGATGTATGCGTTAAGAGACAAAGCCGGCAATACCATTACTAATATGGATGAGATAGTTCAAGTGGCTGAGGAGTTCTATAGAGATTTATACAGTACCAGTGGCACCCACGACGATCATGGAAGAGAGAAAAGTCTAGAGGAATTCGAAATCCCACAGGTAACACCGGAAGAAGTAAAGAAAGCCTTGGGAGCTATGCAAAGGGGGAAGGCAGCTGGGGAGGATCAGGTAACAGCAGATTTGTTGAAGGATGGTGGGCAGATTGTTCTAGAGAAACTGGCTACCCTGTATACGCAATGCCTCAGGACTTCGAGCGTACCGGAATCTTGGAAAAACGCTAACATAATCCTAATCCATAAGAAAGGGGACGCCAAAGACTTGAAAAATTATAGACCGATAAGTTTACTGTCCGTTGCCTACAAAGTATTTACTAAGGTAATTGCAAATAGAATCAGGAACACCTTAGACTTCCGTCAACCAAAGGACCAGGCAGGATTTCGTAAAGGCTACTCGACAATAGACCATATTCACACTATCAATCAGGTGATAGAAATATGTGCTGAATATAACCAACCTTTATATATAGCTTTCATTGATTACGGGAAAGCGTTTGATTCAGTCGAAACCTCAGCAGTCATGGAGGCATTGCGGAATCAGGGTGTAGACGAGCCGTACGTGAAAATACTGAAATATATCTATAGCGGCTCCACAGCCACCGTAGTCCGTCATAAAGAAAGCAACAAAATCCCAATAAAGAAAGGCGTCAGGCAGGGAGATACGATCTCTCCGATGCTATTCACAGCGTGTTTACAGGAGGTATTCAGAGACCTGGATTGGGAAGAATTGGGGATAAGAGTTAATGGAGAATACCCTAGTAACTTGCGATTCGCTGACGATATTGCCTTGCTTAGTAACTCAGGGGACCAACTGCAATGCATGCTCACTGACCTGGAGAGGCAAAGCCGAAGGGTGGGTCTAAAAATTAATCTGCAGAAAACTAAAGTAATGTTTAACAGCCTCGGAAGGGAGCAGCAGTTTACAATAGGTAGTGAGGCACTGGAAGTGGTAAGGGAATACATCTACTTAGGACAGGTAGTGACTGCGGATCCGGATCATGAGCCTGAGATAATCAGAAGAATAAGAATGGGCTGGGGTGCGTTTGGCAGGCATTCTCAGATCATGAACAGCAGGTTGCCATTATCCCTCAAGAGAAAAGTTTATAACCGCTGTGTCTTACCAGTACTCACGTACGGGGCAGAAGCCTGGAGGCTTACGAAAAGGGTTCTACTTAAATTGAGGACGACGCAACGAGCTATGGAAAGAAGAATGATAGGTGTAACGTTAAGGGATAAGAAATGAGCAGATTGGGTGAGGGAACAAACGCGAGTTAATGATATCTTAGTTGAAATCAAGAGAAAGAAATGGGCATGGGCAGGACACGTAATGCGGAGGGAAGATAACCGATGGTCACTAAGAGCTACGGAATGGATTCCAAGGGAAGGAAAGCGTAGTAGAGGGCGGCCGAAAGTTAGGTGGGCGGATGAGATTAAGAAGTTTGCAGGGACAACATGGCCACAATTAGTACATGACCGGGGTAGTTGGAGAAGTATGGGAGAGGCCTCTGCCCTGCAGTGGGCATAACCAGGCTGATGATGATGATGATGATGATGATGATGATGATGATGATGATGATGATCGCATGTGTCTTGAGAACCTCTAGCAATCTTTAACAGATCTATAGGACTTATCTTGAGCAGTGTTGCCAGTTTCTTGGCTTTCTGGCTAAATGTAGCACATTTTTGCTCTGCCTAAAGCGGAAGTATTCCAGCCTGCGGGTGGCGAACTTTTCACCGGTTTTCCTGTACTGTTGGCTTCCTATTTGGCGGTACAAGAACGTATGACTTTTTTTTTAGAATGAGTGGTGCTTCCCTTGTGGCAGACCTGCAGCTTACCACGCCCTTTTGTAAGATGGGAAACATGAACATCATCCACACACATTGTGGTTCGCATCTCTTCCGCCATGTCTCCGTGCCTCCTCAGAACTACAGCTATAGCCGTTTCGCCAGTTCGTAGCAGTTTCACTTTACGTCGTTTTCGCAGAGATGCTTTTCGGGATTTCACTCGTGAAATGACTCTGGTTAAACACGTTTAGAAAAAATCTGTCGGGTAATTTCACATTATCAGTAGTGCTCCTGCCATGGTCCGACGTGGATGTTGAACCTGTTTTCAGCGAACTCAATGTAATTAAACCTCAGTTAGACAACAATGTGCTCTGAGATGACACATGTCATACTTACCTGTGTAGGCTGGTATCCGTGGAAATGACAAAATCTGCTTCAGCTTCATGCTGGCCCTGCACGTTGTCATCAAGGTCGGCACAATGTCAGTCGGCTGGTCAGCAGTGACACCGACCCTAAAAACTCAGTCACGCCAGCGAACAAGTGCACATAGGGGAAGCACGACCATACCAAGATGAAACAAGATGACATTTTTTTCTGTAATATTTGTGACCAACAGGTAGTTCAACCTGATTTCTGGCCAGTGATCGCAGTTAACGGGAGAATCTCTTTTGTTCAGTTTCGTGGTGGCAATACTATTGCGCACCTCACTCTTGCACAGGAAAGCGCTTAATAATATGGATCACGTATATCCTTTATGCCTTAATGAAAAAAAAGTCTTTTCTGTCCAGTGCAACCATTTTCTACAGTGTTTTATTAAAGGAAATAAAACATGTTTCGAACGTGATTCTGAATGCTATTGGCCTTTAGCGAGTTTTTTACGGATTTTATGTGCTCGTATCGCGGTTTTTGTAGTTTCTTGAGGGTCTGCACGAGCGGCTTTTCTTATATTTGGTTCGTAACACTGAACTTTACCGAAGCCTAAGGAAAATACCTGTAAATGCTACATGCATTGAACGAAATTCTGAGCACTTTCTGAAAAAGATTGTTGCACACATGGTGAACTTATAATGCGCTCCACGAGTGTTACGATCATTTTCAAAAGAAAAATATTTGTCGTAATGCCTTACTTTCTGTTTGCGCTTCGAGAGAGATTAAAACGCGGTCTGGACGTTATTTTGCTTTTCTTTTTCTCATTCATTTATTTAATTCATTACATAGCACGGACTCAAAGTATAAGCAGCGTTGGCAGCACATTGAAATAGATAATAAAACAATGCGAGTAAACAGTGTACGGTAATGATAAAATGTTCTCAGTAATCAACTCCTCCCTGTAGTGTACGTGGGAAAGAAAGAAACCTTGACCAGTCTGTTCATGCAAAGTAAGGTTTAAGTGAAATATTCATGTCAGGTATGTCTGGCTTTTAAGGGTTACTGGAATAGGGAGGAAGCGATTACTTGGTTCTTCATACTTCAGCGTACGAATGGGCTGTAATCTTTATTAATACTTTTATTCGTGCTTTGAGTAGCTGTAATACGTTGCTCTGCATTTGTTCACTGTAAGTGTCGGATAATGAACTTCTGAAAAACATAAGCATCACAGCCTTTCACTGGATTCGATTTAATTTGTTAATGTTTATTTTGGTGTTGTTACATAGATGTGCTGGTTTTTCTGAATATCGTGATCGGTACCTTACATGTTTAACGTTAGTGTTGGTGTATTTCAGCCTATGCCGTAAAAGAAGATTGTAACGGCAGGGAGATGAATATGTGAGATTTGTGAAGGTCACAAAAGAACTTGTTCGTCATTGTCACTTAAAATATTTGCATTCAGTAGCTTGTTCAATTGGACAAGGACAAAGCTTACACGCACATGCAAAAGGCAGATTTTTTAGATTGCTCAAAAGTAACGCCCTTTTCTCCGTGGTAACCATAGTACCAACCTGATCAAACGATTTCGAAATATTATTGACACTAATGCCTACATTATATGCATAACGCGAATAAGGTTGCATATTATGGAAGGCGGAAGCAGTATTTATTCGCATATCCCAAAACACAGACAAACAAATGCGTGTTGAACCTGTAGCGAAAGGCTAGTTGAAGGTCCAATAAACCAAATGGCGTAAAATTCTAGCATGGCAGCACGAAAACAGGTAACACAAGCAATAAAACAAATTCACAAAAGAAAGCTAAATAATACAAATTACAAGCAACGTCCATGAAGTTAAGAATGAATAAGATAAGAATGCTATACAGAATACTAGCTATTGTGAATAAATGACTACGGCTCCTATACATTTTACACAGCATGCGAGAGAAGAGATACAAGCTATTATGCTGTACACAGTAGAATATGTAATATATAGTTTGAGTAATTATTGTCCTTAAACAGCGTACCATAATACAAAATTTATTATTCATCCATTACCCCTATACACCAGTTTATGACTAATTGGCTACGAAAACCACCATGCAAACATAAAATTTGATGTTTGGCTCTGTGTATTCAAAACCAATCATAGCATCTCGATGTTTATTGTGACGTTAAAGAGGCTAAGTAGTATTGTTTGAGAGCACTTCGGCAGTTCGAGCAATCAATGATTCCCGCTGGCTGTTTATTCAAAATTTTGTTACTTGTGCACAGTAGAAGACGTTCTGCGTATACGTTACTACATCGTGCAAGAATAAATTGTCGCGCTGTAACACTACTGGTTTCGCGTGAAGTACAGTAGAATATGGAAGCGTCAAATGAGTGTATGTATCTCACGACCCTACAAACGCATATTGATATGCTCTACTCACGTGGTAGACAAAATGGTATTGTGTGGTACTGGTTCAACACTGGGCCGTGTGATCTCAATGTTTAGAGTGAGACATAATTCGAATCACTCTTTTCTTTTTTTATAGTTTTGTAATTGAATTTGTTATGGTTTGATATGAAAAGCTCCAAGAATCGGAACAGTGCAGTACAAAAGCAAAATACATAAGACCTTGAAGAGCGTCAAGCATGAGAACGCGTGGCGCAAGGAAGTAAAATGAAAGTTATCCAATCGGGAGTACCCACAGAGCTCCCAGGGTCCAATCGCCGGCTAAGACAGGGTTCCCATAACTAGTCGGTAACCAGTCTAGAAGAGACGAATGAACCAGAACGGCACAAAAAGCCAGGCACACTGGCAGAAGAGGGAGAGGGTTCCAGAAAGCGACTCAGGGCGAAGGTCGCCCCCCGGACCGGGAGATGAAGACGGGCTGTCGGGTTGTGGACCGGAGCCTCCAGGACTTCACCTGACCGGAGCCTCCTGCCTGCCTGTTCCTAGGCGTGGCGACTCCACCTGTTCACGAACTGTTGCCGGGAGGCCGGAGCAATACTTTGCCCGTAGGCAGAGCGGGAGCAATCGCGCTACGATTTCGAGTTGAATGCCCAGATTGCTGGCGGGCAGCTAACATCTGCACGTTCTTCCATCTGCACGTAGTGCCAAGCCACGCGCGTCCCCTTTGCAAGCCGAAGCTGCTGAGCTCTGGCCGCCCATTCGTCGGTCAACCCCGTCGACATTTTGGTGACATGAACGCCGCTTCTTTCACTGCTTCCCCGCCGCCCATCCACGTCCAACTGCTGCGCGCGTTTACACTCGTGGTCTGCCCTAACTCGCGTGGTGTTGTATTATTGTACTTCCAAGTGTATTTGTGTCTTGCAGCGAATTATTTCAGTGAGTGTTTATCTTATGTTTCTTCGAAACTAATTATATGAAAAGTGTTGTGTGCGTTTTGGAACGAACCGCGTTGTCCTTAATTCGTTTTTAAGAGGCTTTGCCTCAGGGAGCCGTTTGAAACAATAAAAAGAGAAACGTCACCACATTGAGTTGGTCCGCGCCCTCAGACGGCCATTTAAGGTGTGACTTCTCTGGCCAACATAACACAGGCGGCATCACAGCGAATAGTGTAAGCAAATTTGCGATGGCATTCGACACAATCAATTCACAGTGGTTTGTGTCGCCCTTCTTGGTCTAATCTTTGCTCTTATTACCTTTTTTGGACAGATTCTATAGCTTGTGTAGAGCGCTGAAGACGTGTTACTTCCGCCTTAGAAATAATCTTTTTGCAGCGAAGCTGTATACGCCCAGGCTTCCGTGCGCTTTTCTTCTGTAGGTCAGCAGCAGTGAACTCCTCAGCCACATTTCAATATTGCATCTGCTTTTGCAGCGCGCAACCGCACTCGACCGGCGTGCTATCGTGCATTTTGACGCCCGCAGTACTGCGTGTGTCTGCACTACAACACTCATCAGACGTCACGTGACCGGAGCTACTCTTCTGCGACTGCGCAAGGACCGGACGAGTGACAAACCACAGCACAAAACGGTCCACGGAGCAAGAACATGTTACCGTTCCGTAACAGTGCGCTACGGCGCCACATCTAAATATTGCCTCTGCTTTTGCAGGTGAGCGGTTTAACTTTATTAAGCCGTAAAATCATAGAATCTGTGCACTGCTGCCGAACCTACCAGCTTTCTTGTGCCTGTTTGATTCCTGTTGCTCGTGTTTTTAAGTGCATTGACGTAACGTTTTGTTGCGCAATGTCGAAAGAGTATAAAGGTATTGATGATATGAGGCTGGAGCTCAGAGAAGACTTGAGGAGTATAAAGGACAAGTTTCCAGAAGTCACTGAGCTGAAAGGAGAATTACAGCAGGTTCTAAAGCTAAACCACGATCTTCGCGCTTCGAATGCCAAGCTATCATGGAGAATTGAGGAACTGTAACAATGCCAACGCTCAAATAACATAACATTCAGATAAAGGGAATCCAACTTGAAAGCGAACCACCAAGCATTGTGTCGCAGATTGGCGATCTGGTTCAGGAAGAGGACTCAGAAGCTGTCATCGACACCTGCCACCGAGTGCGTACTGCTCGACAAGGTGAAGCAAATATTATTGTTCGGTTTTTCCGCAGAACCAAAAGGGATTGCCTTTCTTAGCAAAACCAAAAAATCCACAATGGATACAAAGGCATTGGGCTTGCAATCATCCTCAAAGGTGTTCGTAAACGAACAGCTCACATGGTATGGTAAGCGACTTCTTGGTGCCGCATAAGAAAGGAAGAAGGAATTGCGGTGGCGGTTCGTGTGGACGTCTAGCGGCAAGATGTTCGTTCGCAAGGTTAAAAACGCGCCCGCTGTTCGAATCGCCAGTATCGGATATCTTGATAAGATTACAGCGTGAGCGCCATGGTTTTCTCCTCTCTCATTAAAATTACAGTTAGTTTCATTTCATGAACTGCACTTATTATGATATTCAGTCGTTGAATAAATTATTCCTTCATACCAGTGAACTGCTAATTTTTTTCCTTAGACGTTAGGAGCATAATAAACAAATATGGTGAACTGAATTGCTTGTTAGCCTTAAGCGCTCACAATTTTGATATTTTATTGTACTGTGAAACATGGCTTACTGCGAACGATATCCTCCCATACTGTCAAAATTACACATACCGCGGGTTAGTAGTGCAGAGGAGGTGGCGCGGCTATCTATGTTAAATAATTCGTTGTACTTCAGGTAATTCCAGGATTTTCCCTTCTAACGAATAATGTGCAATGTGTAATAGTACCCTTAGAATATGTCACAGTTGTGGTTATGTATCACCCACCGTTGGGAAACAAACTGACATTCTTCGATTTCCCAGAACAGGTTCTCCTTTTCCGGAGCCATTCGTCCACCTCCTTTTGTTATAATGGATGGTGTAAATATAAACATGTTGTGGGATGACATATCAGCAAGACAGCTTGCTGGTCTAATCAAGTCATTCATGTGCACAAACGTAATCTCGGAACCCACCAGACTCGCGGCGCAAACGGCGACTTTACTTGAAATATGCATAACAGATTGCGCTGCGGCTGGCTGGCTGTATCGTCTGGCTGTATTTTGTTTAATTCATTACGCGCATAAACGAGGAGAAGGAGAGAAAATAGCTATGATTTGTTGTTTTCACCCAAGATCATTAAAAGTTTGCGTTCCCTGATTCTATCAACAGATTGACCATGTGTATTTGAAAAACAAGACAGAAATGCGGCATGCGAGGTGTTTCTTGAAAAAAATTATTAAATGCTACGACCAAGCGTTTCTGTTGAAATTGTACAATCAGAGGAGTAGGAAAATAAGAAAACCTTGGATAAATGCTGCTTTCTTAAAAATGAGAACACGAAAAAACAAAATGCATCACTTCTTTGTAAAATGGTTTGAGTGCGCAACTGTTGACTGGTTTCAAAAATACAGAAATAAGGTCACCGCTCAAATAAGGCAAGGAAACATTAAGTACTATGAGCGTTTATTTACTAAAATAAAAAATTACCCTAAAAGAGTTAGAAATGAAGTTGGAGACCTAATTTCAATGAAAAGACAGAACACCGAGATAAACATAAAGACATCCACTGGTGTGTTGAGAAGCACAGAAGCAGGAGCTGCTTTGAATGAATATTTGGTTTCCAGTACCGAGCATCCCGACGGGGGCGGGGGGAGGGGGCACCCATAGGCACACCTGTAGGGAGCAAATTCAGTCTGACTATCTGAGCGATACATGCACCTGTTACATCTGGTGAGGTTGTGCAACTACTACTTAAAGTAAAAAAAAAAAAAAAAAAAAAAACGTCTCTGCTGGGTATGACAATGTTAAACCAATACCACTGAAATATATTTCCAATGTAATTGCACGTGTCATAGTTCGCATCATTAGCAGAATGTTTGGAAGCGGTATCTTTCCAGATCTTCTAAAAGTAGCCCGAGTATGGCCAATTAACAAAAGAGGTGATAAACACTTATTGACAAACTACCAGCCGATATCTCTTTTCCCTGTTCTATCGAAGGTGTTCGCGAGTGCCCTGATTGTTAGATTACGAAACTCTTTAAGTAAGTATAACGTAATCAGTGACGCGTGCAATATGGTTTCCAAAAAATAAATCTGGTGGAGCAGCTCTCCTTAATATCAAACGCAAAATAATAACAAATATTGAAAATACTATGTACAAATTTGCTTTATTTATAGATCCCAGGAAAAGCTTCGATTCAGTATGCCACAATTTATAATTACCAAGTTCGAACAGTATGATGTACGAGGTATCGTCCCGGACCTTTTATTACATTACTTAACAAATCGTTATCAAAATGTCAGCCTAAATAATGATGTGTCATCGTACGCGGGTGGTCCACAAGAATCAATGCTTGGACCTCTTTTTAATTTATATAATGACCTTTGCGACATCCCCGAGTCTTCTCATTTAGTTATGTATGCAGACGATACTAACATATAACGCCATATATAATTAGACATATAACGTATATGACATAAACCTGTTATTATGTGTGCTTGAACTCAAAGTTAATTAGCTGATGCAACTCTCTTGCTGGATACAACAGAATAAGTTAGAAATGAATTCTTCTAAAACAAAATATATCACGCTTGCCCCTGCTAATCAACCCCGTAATTGCAATATAGGTATTCGTTTCGAAGATAGGACGATATAACCGGTAAAATGTAAGAAAATTCTCGAAGTGCGCTTCCAGGAAGATTTGGCCTGGAAACGCACGTCGATAAAATTGCTAAGGAATGAAGTAGAACTGTCGGTTGCTTATATAGACCGAGCACCCTGTAGCCTCCGTGGTTCCAACGCTCCTTGTAATGCGCTCTTTTATTCGTAATTAACCAATTGCCTAATTATTTGGAGATTACTTCGCAACTAAATTATAATAAATTGACATTACTGCAAAAGAAGAGTTTTTCGTGCATTCGAGGGACATCGTGGCCCTGTACAGAACTTTAAAATCAAGCCATGTTCTGTAAACATTCTATGTTAAAGGCAAACCAGGTCTATTACTGCAAGGAAATGCAAGATATTAAACCAAACAAGGCACCGTAGGTCCTGAATGTACCCACGAATCTACATTACAGTTTACGGCAACATAATATGAGAACACCTGAAATAAGAACAAATTACGCAAAACAACTAGTCAATTACCCGGCACCTACACTGCTAAATCACCTAAATTTTGATAATGAAATTAGGGAAGGTTCGAATAAATCATGCACAATTCATCTCATTCCAAGCAATGTTGGGCTTGATTAGAACCGTAGTATAAATTGTCAATATTCTCTTTCATTTCCTTTCATGTTATACTTGTACTTTGAAACAAAATGTACCTTAAGTGCATTTCTTGAAGACATGTTATTTTCTTTTCCTTTTCTTTTTTTACAAAAATGATATTTTCTATCCCGACACTCCAGTTGATTTCGGTGTGTGTATAGGATTTGTATGCTGCGTACGGCCAGCGCGCCGAATTGTTTTAGGAGGAGATGTCTTTGTCAGGCCGCACGGCCTTTACCTTGAGCTACCTTCCTGTTGTAAACAGGAGAAATAATTCCATCCATCCATCCATCCAAAACCATTGGCCGATCACGAAGATTGTGCAATACCTGGCCGACCCACGGGGGAGGTTAAGCAGGCTTCAAGCACTCCGCTAACATGCAAAAATAAGTTTAATATTTTGCGTACACACAGAACACCTATCAAATATTAAGCTAATAACAACAGATAGTACACTTTGAACCACGTCGTCCATGTCTACGTTCGCACCACCTTCTCTTTGTCCGCGTTCCAAGGGCTTGCGCGTCTGCTTTCCTTTCCTTCCGCTCTCCCTTTGTGGCGGTCCCGTCCAAACCACACGCGTGTCTAGTTTCGCCTGGCCTCTCGGGGTTGTAGCCCCATCGTCCACGCGAGTGTCTATAAAACCAAGGCAAATATGTTCGTACCTTTGTTCAAAATTATGGGTCGCCTCTGTATCGTGTGCTAAGAAGATGTGGTGGTCATCCACTTTAACCGAGCGAAAAGGCTAATGAATTTCCAGGTTATGTGGCACCTGATCCACATATGGAATCAATGCAGTGAATAAATGGTATAAACTTTCCAAATGCTTCTCGTTTTGTTTGTTTTCTTTTAGCGTCTTCAATTCACACAATAATCTGTGCACGACACTGTATATGTGCTGTTACGAAATGGTAAAACACCGAAGTCCTGTTTATTTTTCGTATAAAACGCTTCGTTCTTGCACATTTCTTTACGAATAGTATAGTAGGTGCAATGAACCAGTAATATATTTTTGATGTTAATTTCGCAATATATCGCTTAAAGAGGGTAACCTTCCACCATAATACACCATCTAGGCCTACGTATATAAGTGGTCGCCCAGCGTAAGGCTTCGGCGTTGTGATTTTTCACATACTGGCTTGCAATGCAGTGCCACGAATGCGAATGGGGTGGGTCGGGGTCACGAAAAACTTCGAGCACGCTTAAGCTTCCGACAGGCGCGCCGGTGTTCTGATTCGTGGGCCAACCTTTGTCATTTGCCACCCACCTATCCTGTTCATCACAGTGTTCGCTTCGCGCGTCAAGCTTCTCAGGCTGTTGTCCGAGGGCTCAGGTAATTTGTTGTTGCGTAAGATGAAGATGTTGTAAATAAAAACACCATTGTCCACAGGATAGGAAAATAATTTAGTTTTATTTCAGCGAATAGACTCTTCCAAGCACGCTGCAAAAGCGATATGTACACATAGTTTTGTCTGTGAAAACAACTGTAGTACTTTCGGGTACACCAGGGATTTCTGAAAGAGAAATAGATAAACATGCTATAAAGCCATGGAAATGTCCATCGTGCATCGTGCACGAAGACCTAATCGAAAAGAAAGCAGTTACGATAACATAATGTACAACTCAGCTAACATGCCTGAAGAAAGAGAGATCCGCACTTACTACCGTGTGAAATTTCAACCTAGAAAATTCAGACATACCTTCTAACCTGCTAGAATAAGCTTATTCCAAATTTCGTGTTTTATATTTTTCCCGTACCGCTGAAACTAGGTTTTTAAGATAAATGCTTGAAACTTATAACAAAGATTATCATTTTTTCTGCTGTACGCTATAGTAGGGAACGGAGGAAGTTTAACAAATACGACTATGAGTGGGCATAAAAATTATTCGGCCGGTTGAGAGAGATTACAGAACTCACACTTCTTCCTGCGGAGGAGGGTGGTGTAGTCGAATGGAGAGCCAAGACCGTAGCCGTAGTTCAGGCCATAGCCGAGGAGACCATGGCCGTAGCCGTAGTGGCCAACGCCGTATCCGAGGGTGCCGACGCCGTAGCCGTAGACTGGAGCGGCGTGGTAAGCACCAAGAACAGGGGCAGCGTGGGCGACGGTGGCGACAGCTGGGGCGTGGTGAACGGTGGTGGTGGCAACAGCTGGGGCAGCGTGGACAGCAGCGACGGCTGGAGCAGCGGCGTAGGTGGCGACGGGGGCGGCCACAGCGGTGGCGACTGGGGCGTGGGCCACAGCAGTGACCGCTGGGGCAGCGGCGTAGGTGGCGACTGGAGCAGCGTGGGCGACGGTGGCGACACGGGTCACGGCTGGAGCAACAGCGTAGGAGGCGACGGCTGGGGCAGCAAAAGCAGTGGCGACTGGAGCGTGGGCAACAGTGGCGACAGCTGGGGCAGCGGCGTAAGTGGTGGCAACCTTGGTCACAGCTGGAGCAGCGGCCAGGACTGGAGCAGTGGCGTAGGAGGCGACGGCTGGGGCAGCAAAAGCAGTGGCGACTGGAGCGTGGGCAACAGTGGCGACAGCTGGGGCAGCGGCGTAAGTGGTGGCAACCCTGGTGACAGCTGGAGCAGCGGCAACAACTGGAGCAGCGGCATAGGTAGCAACTGGAGCAGCGTGGGCAACGGTGGCGACGGCTGGGGCGGCAGCCAGGCCGACGCTGTATCCGGTAGTGCCGACGAAGCCAGCGAAGGCGCCGGTGGCCAGGGCGAGGAAGATGCAGGCGCGGATCTACGTTAAAATAAAGGAGCATAGAGCAAGGTTACATATAAGGTCAGTTGGGTGGTTTGCTCACAAAAACTTATGACATAAAGAATAGGCTTAATTTTCGCTGTGAGGTGACAGTGAGCACGAAATTAACCAAAGCTGTTGCCAAAATTGGTCGCCTTGTGCTAATTTCACCATATCACGAACCTTTGTTCATTATCGTTATGCGCCAGAGTACTCGAGACATATTGTTCTCAGATATATACAGTCAGTGAAGAGAAACTGGATTTTCTTAACAAGCACGCCGTTTGGAAAGTCTGCTTGGCTATTTGTTTTGCGCGTGCGCTTTTATTTGCCCCCTGGGAAATGGATAGCCAGTGCATGTTATCCAGATCCATTTAACGCTTAAACATAAGGTACATAGGAATCACACACACACACACACACACACAAACACACACACACACACACACACACACACACGCACACGCACACGCACACGCACACGCACACACACGCACACACACACACACACACACGCGCACACACACACGCGCGCACACACACACACACATACACACACACACGCACACACACACGCACGCGCACACACACACACACACACACACACGCACGCACGCACGCACGCACGCACGCGCGCACACACACGCACACACACACACACACACACACACACACACACACACGCACACGCACACGCACGCACGCACAATTATGACGATTCAAGAAGAATAGCGGTAGGCATTCATGTGAATTTATCTGGTAATCTCCTCGTCCTAAGCTTTTAGACAATCGCGATTTTGTGCTTTATATTCTGGTGCAATACGCACCATCAGAGTTGCTGCTATACCAAATGCAATTTAGCATAAGAGATGCTGATGATATATTGCGGAGAATCAATAGCTTTCCCAAAAGCTTACCATTTTGACTTCAGAGCTGCTGCTGAGCCAACTGCTGACGGTTGTAGGTCTCGGAGCTCCTTATATAGGCCGTCTCTCGTGCCCTAATATCATGCACAGCGAGGAACAGAAATATTACTGGAGAGGAGACAAGCGCCTCCTCTCCAGTGCTCTCTATACCGGACTTTCGAACCGGAGCCAACGTGATACGCGTGCCGGAAAATAATGAAGCTCCACCCTGGAACAATGATAGGTGGCGAGGTGAGGTGTAGAAAAGGCCGCCCAGAAACTTCGATGATCGTCACAGCACTGGTTATACAAGCGGCAAATGCTAGAAGCCGGTATTTTTTTTTTTCGTTCTCTTGTAGGACTAACATAGCAGAAGGTGAACCTGAAATGAATCCTTGCGACGCCCTATGGCGACATAGCGTATACTGTATGAGAATAATAAATTATTGAATTGTTGTACGATTAGTCACCGCCATTGACTTTAAAATTTAGTCGCTTGAAATAGATAACTGCTTTCTTAAAAGTGATCGTTCCCTTTCTGAAGCCGTGTCATCTCTTAGTGGCGGTAGTGATTATGGTATACTGTAGTTCTGCAGACTATATGGCTCTTCGCGGAATATTTATCTTCCTTGGCAGAAGCTGACCTCAATTACCCAAATAATTTTTGTTCTTGTTCCCACGAGTGCTACGTTCGTGAAAATTACGAACTAAAAGTTTACCTTTGGACACCCCACCCTAACTCTGATGGCCAGAAACCATGACTCTTGTTCAATAAATTCAGCTTGACAATCTCTATTTCCCTTGAACATTCCTCGGTGCAGGAACCTGGAAAGATGGAATATGCCTTTTTTAGAATTCTAGGATTTCTTTATAAGAGGTACACTTGAGATATTATAAACTCCTGTACCCATATTACGGAATGATTCTTTCCATTTTATGTTCTTTGAACCTTTTGCCATTGGTTACACGAAGCTATGTCCCAGCTATAGGAGATGTTGGTCACTCAGCAGGACGTATTTAAGGCTCGACACGGACAATTTGTCTCATGTAGCACATTGCAAACGCAGTGAAGTGTAGCGCGACTGCCTCGCTAATCGGGAGCTCGCGAGATGCAGCGCCTGCACTCTTAGCACGGTAACGTTTAATAAAAAGAAAAGTATATTCTTACAATTTTGTACGCCTATAATTAAAAGTTACACAGTAATCTTTATTCAAGTAATTTTTATTAGAGGGTCATACATTCACAAAAATTGGTCTACCATAAATTCGAAAAGAAATCTTAACCTTGGCTCAAGTAACGTTTAATACAGGGAATATTCGCACAATTTCGTGCACGTATAAATTTAAAGGTACACAGTGACCTTTAGTATAGCTACACGCAGCTTTTCTGTATTGTAATCTTCCATATAGGGTACAATCTTGCAACTCTTCACCCACGCGCGCTGACTCTTCGGCCATCTATCAAACTTCACCCCAAGGCCCTTACATAACTCACTGATCAGCACTTTATAAAAAAATCTATTTGAAAACATCGAGGGAATCCAAAAAGTTTTAGTTGCCAACATCAGCAGGATACTCTCTTCCGAAAATATACGCATTTAAATTCTGAAATAACCATATTTTACAGCGTTTTTCAAGGAGTTATGCCAATGCAGTGCTGTGGAGTTCAATGGATTACCGAAGGAGCCATGTACAAAGTTCACGGGCATGCCCAGAAATACGCGCGGGTGAATACGCGCAAGGCTCTATGCCTATACCAAAGATTACAAAACAAAGTTCGCAAAAATAGCCAGGGGGGCTATGTGCAACATTCGTGGACATGAAATTTCATCTAAAATTAACAAATATGCTGGTCCTAAAATAAAATTACATTTCATTGCTGTGAAAGCTTCACAGCGACGACAGAAATCAGAATTTGCGTGATATTTGATACAATTATTTAGGGAGAAAATTTTACTAATTAATTTTTTTATTTCTTTAGGGTGCATGTCACCGCATCTTGAAGGCAGTCAGTAGTGAAAGCACCCGATTTTGCCATAAATTGCACCTGGCAAGCTTTTCAAGACATTGGAAGTCAGAATAGCCAATGAAGTGCGTCTCTGTTTCAGTTATTGTTTCCGCAAGCCCTGCAGCAGCATTCTGTACATACATATCTCAAATGTAAAACAATAAATTTTATGACATGTCTGCAGTATGTGGGTTTCAGTCTACTCTGCGGCAGAATGCCTCCAGCTGCTGGACATGCAGTGCTGATTGAGCAGCTCTGCAGTAAACCACAATTGTTTATGTACATGATAATCAGTCATCATCATCATTATCATCATCATCAGCTTATCTTATGTCCACTGCAGGACGAAGGCCTCTTCCTGTAATCTCCGATTACCGCTGTCCTGCGCCAACCGATTCCAACTAGCACCCGCAAATTTTCTAATTTCATCGCATCACCTAGTCTTTTGCCTTCCACTACTGCGCTTCCCTTCTCTTGGTACCCATTCTGTAGCCCTAATGGTCCAACGGTTATCTATCCTGCGCATAACATTACCTTCCCAGTGCCATTCTTTTCTCTTAATGTCAATTAGAATATCTGCTATACCCGTTTGCTCTCTGATTGAAACCGCTCTTTTTTGTCTCACAAGGTTATGCCTAGCATTCTTCGCCATATCACTCCCTGTGCGGTCCTTAACTTGTTCTCAAGCTTCTTTGTCAGTTTCCACGTTTCAGCACCATATGTCAGCACCGGTAAAATGCACTGATGATACATCCTTTACAATGATAATGGTAGGCTTCCAGTCAGGAGCTGACAATGTCTCCCGTATGCGATTCAACCCATTTTTATGCTTCTATAAATTTCCTTCTCATGATCAGGGTTCCCTGTGGATAATGGATTTAGGTAAACGCCTCCTTCACAGACTATAGTGGCTGATTGGCGACCCTAAACTCTTGTTCCTTTGCCCGGTTATTCATCAATATCTTTGTCTTCTGCACATTAATCTTCAACAGCAATATTACACACGCTCTGTTAAGGTCCTCAATCATTTGTTGTCACTCGTTTGCAGTGTTGCTGAATAGAGCAATGTCATCGGCACACCGAAGGTTGCTAAGGTATTCGCCGTCGATCCTTAATTCTAAGCCTTCCCAGTTTAGTAGCATGAATACTTCTTCCGAACACGCAGTGAATAGCACTGGAGAGATTGTGTCTCCCTGTCTGATCCCTTTCTTTATAGGTGTCTTACTACTTTTCTTGTGTATAATTAAACTAGCTGCATAATCTCCGTAGATGTTTTCCAAGGTATTTACTTAAGGGGTGTGTGCTGTTGATTGCGTAATGCATGTATGGATGCTGGTATATGTACTGAATCAAATGCCTTTTCGTAATCAATGCAAGCCCCATATAGAGAGGCTTACAGTACTCGGCGGATTTCTCGATTTCCTGATTAATGAAGTGGATGTGATCCATTGTAGAGTATCCCTTCCTGAAACCAGCCTGTTACCTTGGTTGACTAAAGTTCCGTGTTTCCCTTATTCTATTGGAGAATATTTTGGCAAATATTTTATATAATACTGGGACCAAGCTAAGGGGCCAAATATTTTTCAATTTAACGTCTCCCTTTCTGTTGCTTAGTATAATGCTTGCATTCTTCCAGTTTTCTGGGACCCTTGCAGTCAGTAGACACTTCATATAAAGAACAGACAGTTTTCTAAGCATTATGCCTCCTCCATCTTTGATTATATCGACTGTTATTCCATCTTCTCCGGCCGCTCTTCCTCGTTTCATGTCTTTCAAGGCCCTTCTGACCTCATCGCTAGCTATAAGAGGAGTTTCTGTATCCTGTTCCTTACTCTTTCTCATGCAGCATTCCTGACTCTTCTGCGAACTGTACATGCCAGTATAGAATTCTTCCGCTTCTTCTACTATATGTTGGAGATTGCTGATAATATTACCCTGCTTATCTTTCAGTGCACATATCTTGGTTTGTCCTATGCCAAGTTTATTTCTCGCTGTTTTCGGGCTGCATCCATTTTTTTACGACTGCTTCATTTTTTATCACGTTATAGTTTCAAATATCACTTATTTTCACTTTGTTGATCAGTTTTGACAGTTCCGCCAATTCTACCTCATCTCTTGAGTTGGACACCTTCATTCTTTGTCGTTTCTTTATGAAGTCCTTTGATACTTGGGAGAGTTTACCTACTGGTTGCCTTGGTGCCTTACCTCCCACTTCAATTGCTGCTTCTGAAACCAGCCTAGTTACGGTTTCACTCAGTGCCTCTCTGTAATCTTCATCTCTCTGTTCTAACGCTGCATATATGTTTTCAGGTGCCAACCTAAATTGGTCTGCTTTTACCCTTAATGCGTCTAGGTTGGTATGTTCCTTCTTAACAAATTTTAGTCTTTCTCTCTTCAAAGTGTAGTGAATCCTAGCCCTCACTAATGCATGATCACTGCACTTTACCCTGCCTATCACTTCTACATCCTGCACTATGCTGGGATTGGCAGAAAGTGTGAAATCAATTTCAATTCTTGTTTCACCATTAGGGCTTTTCCAGGTACACATTCTGTTGCTACGCTTCTTCAATAAGTGTTCATTATTTTCAGCTTATTCCTTTCCGCGAATTCTACCAGCATTTCTTTTCTAGCGTTACTAGAATAGACGTCCTAGTGATCAATTGCTTGTTCACCAGCCTGCTTTTTCCGAACATTGCATTGAATCGCCTATTACGTACAGTATACTGAGTTTGCACTTCTCTCCTCGCTCATTCAACATCCTCATAATACTGATCTACTTTACCTTCACCGTGAGTGGATGTTGGAGCGTAGGCTTGTACTACATTTAATCTGTACCTCTTATTCAATTTGATTATGACTACTGCTGCCCTCTCATTAATGTTGTAGAATCCGTTAACGTTGCCCGCCATGTCCTTATAGAATAGGAATCCTACCCCGTATTGCTTCTTATCCGGGACGCCTCTATAGCAGAATACATGGACGTTAGTCAGCACTGTATAAGCCTCACCAGTTATAATCTCGCTAAGGCCTATGATATCCCAAACAATATCTGATAGTTCCTCAAAGAGTCCTGCTCTTGACCGGGTTTGGCTGTTAAGGGAGCGCCAGGGTCAGTTTATATATGCAGGCATAACGCACTTGTTGCAATACATGTGAAGCGGGTAAGGATATACTATAAATTTTCATATTTCATTGCTGCGTCTTTGGCATAAACGAACGCGGCGCTCGGATACACTAGCTCGTATATCCGTGGTACACCATGTGACAAATCGTGTATGCGCTCGTATGACGTTATTTCTTCGTATTTATTTTAAACGAACCGCAGGTCGCTTCTTTGCCAGTCCGTCGTTGTGCGTGTGCGTCCCACTGTGTGCCTATAACTCATTGTCACTATCATTGTCACTATGACCAAACATCGCCAGTACCAGCATCGCCAAGGATCGTCCAGGACGTCCTGGCCGATACCCTGCTGTGTGTTGTGTCACAGTATGGAAATCGTCATCATCATCATCAACACGCGCACGCACTTCTTGATCAATCCACCGTTGTGCGTCCGGGGCATGATATGCAAATCACAATTATCAACATGCGGTCATCATTCAATGAGCTGGCATTGGCACAATATGTACTCCGCGCTTCATAGCCAGTTTCCAGATTTGGGTATGTACCATTGTACGGAAATCGTAATAATAATCAGTAAGTGGCGGCACTCTCAAACTGCTAGTTGATGTTGGCACGAGAAAAGTGATCATGCGATTATGGCTCAGTGGTTAGAGCCTCGGCCTGCTGCGCTAGGGGGCCGAGGTAGGAATTCCGCCGCCGTAATTGGAATTCGACAGTGAATGCGAAATTAATCGGCAAGTACGCGACCAGCGATTGATTGACGCAGTCGAAACCGTGGAAGGGGAATTGAATAAAGCTTCGGTTTAAAATAAATAAAAAAAGTGCTTGGCCTTACACGAGTTAATACGGCATACGAGCCTCCAGGATGGGATTGTCAGGAACTTGATCGATTGTTATGAACTTAAGACTAGAAAAATTGCGGAGAAATCATCGCCAGTGAGTGTGAAGGTCACCAAAAATTCGAACGCTTCAGGAACGTTATTCGCGCTATTAAAGCAACGATGCACTTGAAGGAGTACATTAATTGAAGTGCGAATATTCAAGTAGCGTTTATTTTTTTATTTGGTAAGGCCTCAGAGAACGGAGCCGCTAGTCAGTGGTACATCTGTGGCGGTACTTGAGACCATTTCCCGCAGACGCTACAGCGGAGGAAGAGGACTGCTATTCTTTCGGATTCAGCACTTCCTATCAAATAGAAAAGAAAAAAAAAAGCAACCTGCCTTCGAGGTGACCGCAAGTGCCGCAGCTTTAAGAAGCGGTAACGACCGCCAGGGCCTGTCAACTTAAGTCGCTTCAAGCTGATCATCAAAAAAAGACCCTAAATCGACGACATGCAAAAGTGATGTTGCATATGGGCGAAGGCCGCCGTAACGAGCGCCTTCTTCATGGTTAGATACCAGAAGCAGACTAACAAACAACGCGTGCGTAGGGCGCCTCCATACGCAAAAAATAGCGCTACTTCCATAACTGTAAACGCGTTATATATGGAACGCTTTCTGGTTCCAGCTTCATGCTTCTTTATATGTGCATACAATATAATTACATGGTTTATCTTTACGGCGAGTTAGAAACCATAAGTTCGTGACATGTTTTTTTTTTTAAATCTGAATTGTTAATGCTTCAAATAATATGGTCACCACGAAACAGTCGGCCGGATTAATTACGGCAGAAGGCGGAAATGATATTCATTATCCAGCTGTCGAAGACTTATACCACAGTGAGAATGTATAGTCATCTGCAGTCTCTAGGAGTTACGTTCTGAATTAGTTCTCTCGAGTTTAGATATATTCATATGAAAAATGTGAGCAGGGCGTTCATTATTTGTTTCGTCTTATGAAAGCAATGAGCCTAACTAAGATATTTCGTCAAGAAGAAACCTTATCTAAAATTTCACGAAAAAAAAACAGACAAAAAATGAGGCACTCATTGAACAACAGCATGCTGTCGAAAAAAACCAACAATAATCGTCCCCCTGCATCCCGCCCACTCCAACATATACTCCGTCCTTTCTTACTTTCTTAAAGAAATACTGTTCCTAGATTTCAAATAGGGCCCGTAAGCATACGAGAACAGAAATAATACTACGATTACCTAGGTGGCTGAAACATGACCGGGTCTTCCAAAAGAGCAGGTGCTTCAAAATATGTCGGCGCATTATGTTCAGCAAAAACGCAAGAAATTCTAAAATTTCGAAGACGCATACTCTCTGAATAATATAAAACGATGGCTGCAGAATAGTTTTGCAACTACAGAGGTTGTCTTCCGAGTGAGGAAACAGAAAGACTTTCTGACATACTTATACTTTCAAATTAGTTGAAATCATTGCTGGCTGAGTCCATCTGCCTGCAAAACAAACTTAAAAAATGCGAAGCACCAATATTGTAGCGAAATGTAATAGTTAATGAAAACAGCTATCACATGTTTCTGTCAGACGTAGAGAAAGTCGAATTATTGTGTAGAATGTTGAAATTGAATCAAGGCGCACAGTGTCTTCCTTATAAGGCTACAGAGACGTACTTTAACTTCTTATGATGCTTTCGAAATTAAAACAAAAGAACTAAATGTAGCCGCCTATTGATATTGCGTGATAAAGTAATTCTCTTAATGCTGTTTTCTTTAGATGTACCAGAACTTGCCATGGCAGTGGTTGCGAAACATCCAAAGACTGACTTTTGGATGTTTATCCCTATGAAAGAGGGATATATTCTTGTGAGTGTATTAGATGCGAAAGTCGGCTGTGCACCCGAGAAAGCATGTGCGCTAAATATCGCTTTGGCTGCAGTACAAAAATTACTGCCTACTAAGTCTTGGATGCAAATAGGTACGTGGTAAAAGCTTAGCTTGGCCCCTGGAGATTGCTAAAAGTTTTCGCATGAACTGTGTCCAATGCCCACGGGCGTTCTTGCATTTCGCCGCGGCCGCGATATGATCCCACGATATCGTGCTTAGCAGCGCAATGCCAGAGCCCCTAAGCAACAAGGGCAGCTGGCTTCACCGGGGCCCGCAAATGCAAGTTTGACCATAACGCTCGGTGAATCTACGCAATAAAACGAAGTCAGCTTAAAGAAGCACAGGCACCCAATTCTCCAATAATTTTTTTTACTCTTTTTTTGCACAGCCTCAACGGCACCCAAATAGCAGTTGGCATACACTCCAAAACAAGAAGGCAGCGAGAAAGGAGGCATTAGCCGTTTTCTTCCTTCAGGCCAGTGGGTCCCTCTTTCACAAGCACTTCGCATGTCGCGCCCTCTTGTGGCAATCGAAAGGGGAGAAAGCTTACTCTCTTGCGTGCGTATCTTGCGTTGTCGCCGCCGGTGACCCGAACATCGGCTACAATAATTTCTTTTTGACGGCAAATAATGTTCATTAGCATAACCTGAGCTATATACCTTTCATGACAATCGACCAACAGTGTCAAACCTCTAGCTCGAACGGGAGCTGCGATACGAGAATAGTTCAACTCAAAGCTCAACTCTCCTACGATATTCTTACAAATCGCACGCAGCGGGTGAGCATGTAGTAGCGGACGACGTCCTCCACGTAGCAGGATACGTTTAGTCTGTGGGCAGGAAGGCAAAACATGATTTCTAAGGCTTGCTCAAAAGCGGTGGCTTCAGCGTCCCGGTCAGAATCACTTTCACTCTATGTGCCCCGCCTCATGTCCGCCCGGCGGCCGCCGCCGGTACACCGCGCGCTGGATCGCACGTACCCCATTCAGGGCGGCGTAGGGACGCCGCGGATAGCAAATTGTTTGCTATTTCTGTATGAAATTAGGCAATAAACGTTGAAGCAATCTCAACAGAATGTATTTTATAACCATCAGCGGTTCTCGAATCGCCATCTGCTACGGCTTCGAAGTGAGAGGCTTGATGATCTCCGTCCCCAACGTGTTGGTAATTGATGTCGCTAGTCAAAAGCATTTATTATAGCGCGGTTTTCATCATCATCATCATCATCATCAGCCTGATTACGCCCACTGCAGGGCAAAGGCCTCTCCCATACTTCTCCAACTACCCCGGTCATGTGCTAATTGTGGCCATGTTGACCCTCCAAACTTCCTAATCTCATCTGCCCACCTAACTTTCTGTCGCCCCCTGCTACGCTTCCCTTCCCTCGGAATCCAGTCTGTAACCCTTAATGACCATCGGTTATCTTCCCTCCTCATTACATGTCCTGCCCATGCCCATTTCTTTTTCTTGATTTCAACTAAGATGTCATTAACGCGCGTTTGTTCCCTCACCCAATCTGCTCTTTTCTTATCCCTTAATGTTACACCTATCATTCTTCTTTCCATAGCTCGTTGCGTCGTCCTCAATTTAAGTAGAACCCTTTTCGTAAGCCTCCAGGTTTCTGCTCCGTACGTAAGTACTGGTAAGACACAGCTGTTATACACTTTTCTCTTGAGGGATAATGGCAACCTGCTGTTCATGATCTGCGAATGCCTGCCAAACGCACCCCAGCCCATTCTTATTCTTCTGATTATTTCACTCTCATGATCTGGATCAGCAGTCACTACCTGTCCTAAGTAGATATATTCTCTTACCATTTCCAGTGCCTCGCTACCTATCGTAAACTGCTGTTCCCTTCCGAGACTGTTAAACATTACTTTAGTTTTCTGCAGATTCATTTTTAGTCCCACCCTTCTGCTCTGCCTCTCCAGATCAGTGAGCATGCATTGCAGTTGGTCCCCTGAGTTACTAAGCAAGGCAATATCATCAGCGAAGCGCAAGTTACTAAGGTATTCTCCATTTACTCTTATCCCCAATTCTTCCCAATCCAGGTCTCTGAATACCTCCTGTAAACACGCTGTGAATAGCATTGGAGAGATCGTATCTCCCTGCCTGACGCCTTTCTTTATTGGGATTTTGTTGCTTTCTTTATGGAGGAGTACAGTGGCTGTGGAGCCGCTATAGATATCTTTCAGTATTTTTACATACGGCTCGTCTACACCCTGATTCCGCAATGCCTCCATGACTGCCGAGGTTTCGACTGAATCAAACGCTTTATCGTAATCAATGAAAGCTATATATAATGGTTGGTTATATTCCGCACATTTCTCTATCACCTGATTGATAGTGTGAATGTGATCTATTGTTGAGTAGCCTTTACGGAATCCTGCCTGGTCCTTTGGTTGACGGAAGTCTAAGGTGTTCCGGATTCTATTTGCAATTACCTTAGTAAATACTTTGTAGGCAACGGACAGTAAGCTGATCGGTCTATAATTTTTCAAGTCTTTGGCGTCGCCTTTCTTATGAATTAGGATTATGTTAGCGTTCTTCCAAGATTCCGGTACGGTCGAGGTCTTGAGGCATTGTGTATACAGGGTGGCCAGTTTTTCTAGAACAATCTGCCCACCATCCTTCAGCAAATCTGCTGTTACCTGATCCTCCCCAGCTGCCTTCCCCCTTTGCATAGCTCCCAAGGCTTTCTTTACTTCTTCCGGCGTTACTTCTGGGATATCGAATTCTTCTAGATTATTCTCTCTTCCATTATCATCGTGGGTGCCACTCGTACTGTACAAATCTCTATAGAACTCCTCAGCCACTTGAACTATCTCATCCATATTAGTAATGATATTGCCGGCTTTGTCTCTTAACGCATACATCTGATTCTTGCCAATTCCTAGTTTCTTCTTCACTGCTTTTAGGCTTCCTCCGTTCCTGAGTGCTTGCTCAATTCTGTCCATGTTATACTTCCTTATGTCCGCTGTCTTACGCTTGTTGATTAACTTCGAAAGTTCTGCCAGTTCTATTCTAGCTGTAGGGTTAGAGGCTTTCATACATTGGCGTTTCTTGATCAGATCTTTCGTCTCCTGCGATAGCTTACTGGTATCCTGTCTAACGGAGTTACCACCGACTTCTATTGCACACTCCTTAATGATGCCCACAATATTGTCGTTCATTGCTTCAACACTAAGGTCCTCTTCGTGACTTAAAGCCGAATACCTGTTCGATAGCTTGATCTGGAATTCCTCTATTTTCCCTCTTAGCGCTAACTCATTGATGGGCTTCTTATGTACCAGTTTCCTCCGTTCCCTCCTCAGGTCTAGGCTAATTCGAGTTCTTACCATCCTGTGGTCACTGCAGCGCACTTTACCGAGCACGTCCACATCTTGTATGATGCCAGGGTTAGCGCAGAGTATGAAATCTATTTCATTTCTAGTCTCGCCGTTCGGGCTCCTCCATGTCCACTTTCGGTTATTCCGCTTGCGGAAGAAGGTATTCATTATCCTCATATTATTCTGTTCTGCAAACTCCACTAATAACTCGCCCCTGCTATTCCTAGTGCCTATGCCATATTCCCCCACTGCCTTGTCTCCAGCATGCTTCTTGCCTACCTTGGCATTGAAATCGCCCATCAGTATAGTGTATTTTGTTTTCACTCTACCCATCGCCGATTCCACGTCTTCATAGAAGCTTTCGACTTCCTGGTCATCATGACTGGACGTAGGGGCGTAGACCTGTACAACCTTCATTTTGTACCTCTTATTAAGTTTCACAACAAGACATGCCACCCTCTCGTTAATGCTATAGAATTCCTGTATGTTACCAGCTATATTCTTATTAATCAGGAATCCGACTCCTAGTTCTCGGTTTTATAATTTATCAAATTCCTGTATTCTACCGAAATTTATTGAATCACGCATAACGGAGAGTCGCTCACTGGCACTATAATGCAGGTCGAAACATCATGGCTATATAAGAAAGTTCCATGGCGTATGGATGGCGGCAGCTCGAGCAGTGTTTGTGTATGTACCCTGTGTTGTCTGCTGTGGCTGCTCTGCTCTGCGCAGTATGTGGGAAAGTGCTCCGTGTTGCTCTGTTGTGCATAGTATGCCTGTGAAAGATTGTGTTGCTCCGCATGACTTTGCCGAGCGGAAAGTGCAAAATGAAACTGTGGCCGTGTTTTTGCCAGCTTTAGCGCCAGCTATCGGGCCGCGTATATGGTTTCATGATTTGAAGCCTCCCCAGGTGCCGCTAAGCGCGTTGTTTACGTAAGCGTGTACATGTGTGTGTGTGTGTGTGTGTGTGCGTGTGCGTGTGTGTGTGCGTGTGTGTGTGTGTGTGTGTGTGCGTGTGCGTGCGTGCGTGCGTGTGCTTGTGTGTGTGTGTGTGCTTGTGTGTGTGTGTGTGCTTGTGTGTGTGTGTGTGTGTGTGCTTGTGTGTGTGTGTGTGTGTGTGTGTGTGTGTGCGTGTGCGCGTGCGCGTGCGCGTGCGCGTGCGTGCGTGCGCGCGCGCATGACGGATTGATGTATGGCTATCCCTAAGTTTACGTAAGTTCAACACCGCGATGGTTTAGCGATGCCATTCCTTTTCGCGCTTCGACAGTTGTTAGAGGGATGCTCCTGCCGCATTAGTAACGTGATCAGCCGGACGTCAACGGTGCCTGATGAGCGTGGCAGTCGAGCGGAAGGCCTCGCTACAAAATCGTGTCGTACTTGCACCTTGCACCTTGTATTCGCCAAAAAAAAGCTAAGCGAGATTGTTTTTTTTTTTGCAAATATCTGAAACGTACAATATGCTTATGACGCGTACGTTGTTTTCCAGATGCGAACTAGCAGAGTTGGTAGGCCTAGTTGCATCCATTGCTTCGCGTGCCTGGAGTTGGTTTTGAAGAGGGAGAAGCCGTTGCCTCCAGGCATGAGGGAGGTAATTTGCTCCATTTAAGACGAACATAGGGGACATCGCCCTTTTTCCCTTAATGGAGCAAGGGTCATTCCTTTTTTTCTTAGCGTGTAGGCACAATCATATCGCCCAATGAAAATGCGAAGCATTTGTTGGCGATGACTTGCCACTTTGAGAGCACATATCTTCCCGCCTACGTCTTGGTATTCTTCTTGTCGTTTCGTTAACAGCGTATGTACCAAAATTGGTATAGTATGACAAGAATGTATGAAGAATGTAAATGATCTGTCAGGACGTGAGTATCGTGACATTTGCGTCATGTAGGTCATAAAAGAGCAACCTACGTCTTTTTGCTCTCATGGTCGTTTCGTTAACTTGGTATGCACCATAATTGGCATAGTGTGACAGAGTGTACGACGAACAGAAATGAGAATCATGACATGAATGCCATGACATGCGTGTCATGTAGGTCATGAAACAGCCACCTACGTCTTCGTGTTTCCATGGTCGTTTCTTAATGGGGTAGGCTCCCCCCACACTGCTTCAGATAATATCGATTCCCCCGGGGGGTGGGATCTGCTGTTTTTTTTTTTAAATTTAAAGCGATTTCTATCTCAAATTTCCGGATTTCAAGTTCCCGTCCGTAAGGGTGGATACCCTTTGATTGACGAAAATCATGGCTACCCGACGTCGCAAATGAGCCACCAAGCGCTGACAACCTCGATCTCACCCGTCGTCTGCTCAATTTCGTATGTGAGGCCACTTTCGTCGACAACGGAGCTTGGTGGGAGACGCGCACTTGCGAGTCCACGGCCGTGTTTCCTCAAAGGAATATGCAGCCGCTCTCCATATGCGTCGCCACCAGCGTCGTTAACACCCCACTCTATTGCCCTCAACAATGACGCTTTTATTACGGCTATCGCTTCGAGTCTGGAGAAAGGACCCATGTTTCATTTGTAGAATTAAAGAGCGAAATAAATTACGTTTACCGTTTGCAGTCAGTCCTTTTTCGGCAAGGTGTTCCTTATGAACGTGCAAACCTCATGCTCAATTCCGATTCCTAATTTGATATCTATGCTGCTTTAATGTTCGGCTCTGGTAATGTTCTCGTTGAATAAGTTAACCTGAAAGCAGAAGTCTCGAGAGCTTACTAAGAAAACAAAACATATACATTCAAAAGCGTTTTCTCATATTTTGTGAATTGTCGTTTCTCGATAAAATATCCAAGTGACATAACACTTAAACTTCTGTGCTTAT
Source organism: Dermacentor andersoni (assembly GCF_023375885.2). Classification (NCBI taxonomy): domain Eukaryota; kingdom Metazoa; phylum Arthropoda; class Arachnida; order Ixodida; family Ixodidae; genus Dermacentor; species Dermacentor andersoni. Next base: position 99,000,501 of record NC_092816.1, read on the forward strand.
CAGGGAGCAAAAATGTTACTTGACCGGTGTCAGGCGTCCAACGAAACAAAACTTACACATAATTAAGACAAGAAAGTCGCAACCGTGTTATTCCTGTATATATACATAGTTGCATGCCATTTCATCACACACGCAAATCTGCAACGCCTCCTGATGAACCTCACGCAACCCAGAACGACTAGATTCTCCAAAAGTCTGAATCTTAGATTTAGTTGGTGAAGGAACGCTATTACTTGAACAGTACAAAAAAAAAAAAAGAACAGGCAAACTAGTGGCAAACGAGCCATTGTGTGTGTAAATCAAAATGTCAAGACTAAGGCGTACAGATGGAAACGCTGGTTAAAAGTTGTCTGAACCGGAATAAAATGCATGGGTCAGGTGGCCGATGTTTCGGTTTGTGGGCCAATTTTTGTCATTTTCTACCCAAAGCTCCGTGTTTCGCTGTATTCTCTACAAAAGTCCAACTTTGGAAACCGCCCTGTGAGAGCGCATGCAGTTTGCCGTTGTGTAAGGCAAAGATACAGGTAAAAACACAGCTGTACATAAAATAGGAAAATAAGTTACTTTTATTTCAACCAATAGAATCTTCCAAGTACACTGCAGAAGCGATACGTACACATATTTTTGTCTGTGAAAGCAACTGTAGTAATCTTGGGATGTCCAGAGATTTCTGAAACGGAAAGAAATAAACGCGCTATCAAGCCATGGAAATGTCCCTAGTGCATTTTGTCGTTCCCACGAACATCAAAGCAAAACACAGGAAAGCATAGCATCTTCGATAACATAGTATCTTCAAGCAAAACTAGAACTCCGCTACCCTGCTTGAAGAAAATACCAATTTCCACTGACTTCCCCGTTGATAGTCGCAACCTACAAATTTCCGGCATAACTTCTAACCTTCTAGAAAAAACTAGTTCCTAAATTGGTGTTTTGCATTATTGCTATATCACTGAAGCTGGGTTTTCAAGAGAAATGTGTGAAACGTATTACCCGAATTAACAGTTTTTCGGCAGTACTCTATAGCAGTGGCCGGAAAAAGTTTAAAGAATACGAGATTGAATTAACATAACAATTATTTTACCGGTTCAAAGAGATTACGGAACTCACACTTCTTCCTGCGGAGGAGGGTGGTGTAGTCGAAGGGAGAGCCAAGACCGTAGCCGTAGTTCAGGCCATAGCCGAGGAGACCGTGGCCGTAACCGTAGTGGCCAACGCCGTAACCAAGAGTGCCGACGCCGTAACCGTAGACGGGAGCGGCGTGGTAAGCACCGACAACAGGGGCAGCGTGGGCAACGGTGGCGACAGCTGGGGCGTGGTGTACGGTGGTGGTGGCAACAGCTGGGGCAGCGTGGACAGCCGCGACGGCTGGAGCAGCGGCGTAGGTGGCGACGGGGGCGGCCACAGCGGTGGCGACTGGGGCGTGGGCAACAGTGGCGACAGCTGGGGTAGCGGCGTAGGTGGCGACTGGGGCAGCGTGGGCAACGGTGGCGACGCGAGTCACGGCTGGAGCAACAGCGTAGGAGGCGACGGCTGGCGCAACAACAGCGGTGGCGACTGGGGCGTGGGCCACAGTGGCGAAAGCTGGGGCAGCTGCGTAAGTGGTGGCAACCTTGGTGACAGCTGGAGCGGTGGCAACGACTGGAGCAGCGGCATAGGTGGCAACTGGAGCAGCGTGGGCAACGGTGGTGACGGCTGGGGCAGCAGCCAGGCCGACGCTGTATCCGGTAGTGCCGACGAATCCAGCGATAGCGCTGGTGGCCAGGGCGAGGACGATGCAGGCGCGGATCTACGTTCAAATAAAGACCATAGAGCAAGGTTTCATATAAGGTCACTTGGGATGTACGTTTGCTCATAAATGCTTGGGTGGTATACAAATAGGCCTAATTTTCACTTGGAGGTGACGGTGAGATGAAATTAACAAAAGCGGTTGCCATAAAGTGCAGGTTCGCCCGAATTTAGCGGCATCACAGATCTTTGTTTATTATTGTCAAACGCGAGAGTACTCGATAGCTATTGTTCTCAAAATTATATAATTAGTGAATAGAAACATTGCATCTTGTAGACAAGCATGCCGAGTGCAAAGTCTGTTGGCTATTTTCTTTTTTGAGCGTTAACTTTCCCTTGCGCCCTGTGAAATGGATAATCTCTTCATGTTATCTAGATCCATTTGATGCTTGACCTCTAGCTACCTCCCTCTACCAGAACAGTGGTAGGCACCCATGTAAGCCTACGTAGCCATCCCCTCGTCTTAACCTGTTTCACAATCGGGATTTTGTGCTTGTGTGTCGCTCCATGCCATTTTGGCGAGCGGACAGTGCAAAGTGAAACTGCGGCCTTTTTTCATGCATGTACGCATGGATGGATGTTATGAGCGTTCTCTTTGGAACCGGTCGGTGGGTTGCGCCACCAAGCTCAACCTATTAAACTGCCTTATGTCCTACCTAGGTTAAAAAAGGAAAAAAAATGAAAAAGAAGAAAAAAATGCCATGATGAACCCTCACAACCAAATCTCCTGACCCCTTTTGTGAATCCCACAACCAACTTTCTGAATCCCTAAGTTGCTGCTACATCCAACGCCATTTAGTATAGGAGGTGCTCATTATATGACACAGAGAATCAATAGATTTCCGAAAAGCTCACCATTTTGACTTCAGAGCTGCTGCTGGGCCAAATGCTGACTGTTTTAAGTCTCGGAGGTCCTTATATAGATCGTCTGTCGTGCCCTAATATCATGCGTAGCGAGAAACAGAAATGCTAGTGCAAACGAAGTACACGCCCCCTCGCCAGTTCGCTGCATACCGGACTATCGAACCGGAGCCAAGGTGATACGTGGGCAGGAATATAATGAAACTCCACCCCAAAACAATGATAGCAGGCGAGGTGAGGTGTACAAAAGATTCCCCGAAGCCTTGGATTTTAGTCGGAGCACCGGTTATGCAAGGGGTAAATGCTAAAAGTAGGTCATTTTCATTTTTCCTTGCCTCGACGGACCAACTCAAGAGATGGTGAACCTGCAATGCATCCTTATGATGCCTCATGGCAGTAATAACGGGGAATCAATACTAACAATAAATCATTCCATGTCGCACGAATAGTCTCCTCCATTCAATTTAGAATTCGTTCGATGGTAATAGATAACTGCATTTCTATAACTGATCATATCTCTTTCTGAATTGGTGTCATGTATAAATGGCGGTAGCAAATGGGGTATACCGTGGAGCTCCAGACTATATGGATCCGGGCAGATTTTTAAACCTTAGTTACAGAAGCTGACCCTAATGACCAAATCATTTTCGTTCCTATTAAAGCAAATCGTACGTATCTGAAAGTTACGAATTGATGGGTTGCGTTAGACAACCCCACCATATCGGTGATGTTCAGAAGCCTTTCCTATATTTCAATAAATGCGGCGTGATTGTACATTGTTCTCAATGACTCCTCGGCATACCTACCTAAAAATTTCCGATATGCTCTATAAGAATTTTATCACTTCCTAGATAAGAGGTAGGTTTGATAATATACACTCCTGGACCGGTTATATGTAATTAATGTTTTCACTTTTTGTGATTAGAGCTTTTCGCCATTTGCTTACAGGAAGGCGAGCCACCGCTACATCAGATGTTGGCCGCTCAGCAGGACGTATTTTGGAAGGTGACTAGAATTGGACGACAATAATGTGTGCATATTACGGACTCTACTCTTACCACTCTCATATATACCTGAATTATAATTTTTCACAAAACAAGACAGGTAGTGAACAGCTACCGTTCCAACCCTAGTCGTTCGTGGAATAAATGTATGCCGGGTTTTGCTAGAAACTGTCATCAGCACGCGTTAGGTGCGTACCTTGAGACAATGACGTGTGCAGATTAACATTTCATTTCGGCGCCATGTTACCAAGCATTAAAACATCAGGATCCTTTTTTTTTTCAGGTGCATGAAGCATATGTCGAGAGAGCGAGCGAGCGAACCCGCCCTGTTGCGGCTTTCGCAGCAACGCGCTAGTTCGAGAGATCGCTGGTGTCGTTAGGGTGAGTCGATGGTGGTCAGCAGCATGACAGCTAGAAGCCGCTCAATTCCACATTAGAAAGTGCAGGTGCAGGCATCATAGTTGGGTTTTCGATTGCGTTGCAAGGAGCGCAGATACGATTAGTCAATTTACCAGGCTGAAAAGTTATATCTCGCTGACGCTACCTATCACTGTTATATTAGCGGACAAAAAGGCGGCACCAGTGTGCTGTTTAAATGGAGCAATAGCGGCGTATTGACTCGTGTTGGTGCTTGCACCCGCTAGATTATTCTAAGGAGGAACAATATGAAATGCTTTGAGAAGCTACTATGTTCTAGACAAAGCCTTGAATAAAAAGCAAGTTGTTTTAAGCCGAGTTCCAGCATAAAAGTATGTGAACTGATCTTTGTGAGGAACAACGGTGCGCCCGTACTAAGGCGCCGTTGCCTGCAATGGCAGAATGAAGTGGTGTACTGTGTGTTAAACACTACCGAAAGATTTTTTTGTCGCTGAGCATGTTAGCCTTCTTGCAGAATTCATGATGTATGGCACGCAGGCTTAAGATACTATGACAAAGACGTAAACACCTCCTCAATTGAAGTTCATGAACACAGACAAGAAATGAAAACACGCCTAACTAAACAAAGCTATGCATTCTATTTCCTCTCTGGGATTATATTAATGGCCACGAACGTAAGGCAACCAGCCGGGGTTGCTCAGTGGCTATGGTGTTGGGCTGCTGAGCACGAGGTCGCGGGATCGAGTCCCGGCCACGGCGGCCGCATTACTATGGGGGCGAAATGCGAAAATACCCGTGGTACTTAGATTTAGGTGCACGTTAAAGAACCCCAGGTGGTCGAAATTTCCGGAGTCCTCCAATGCGGCGTTCCTCATAATCAGAAATTGGTTTTGGCACGTAAAACCGCATAATTTTTTTTTAACGTAAGGCAGTGTACAGCTTTTAATTTGACTTTTTTAGTAACGAGTGTAACCTCAGTAAAGGTACACCAACCTACAAAAACGGAGCGCTCAACCGCTGCTACCATGACACTAGGACATACAATAACGAATGTTTATGACTTGGAAAGCATAATTACCGCCAGCGAACAAGGACGGAAGGGCTCCCCACAAACTTTAACAAAGCTTGGCATATAGAAATGATAGCACTGATTGAAATTATACGAGAATATACAAAATAGATATCGTAAGTAGTCTGTTAATGCCGGGTGCAATGTAAGAGTTGAGAAGCTGGATTAAACATTTGAAGTAATTTTTTCACTTTATTGTGTCCTTCAATGAAGGACGTTCCACAACTCGACTTCTACTTTATGATAGTGTATAAGATTCCAAAGTGGCAATATGTCCGAATGTTCGTTTTCGCATTGTGTGCTAGAGTATCGTGTTAGTAGAAGAATTTGGTCGTACCGACCCTATATTATGGGTATGTGATAATGCGGAAACAGGTCCTGAGTATGGAGGTATTTGGGACGTTTGCTTTTATTGGAGTTATCTTTTTTTACTAATAAAGAAGGCTATCTCATAATTGGTATGTCAGGCGAACGGATTATGATAAATGTTTATTCTCACACTCGTTGCTAAAACATATCTATTTCTGTTTATAATTCATTTAATACTCCCTAATTGTCTCAGCAACACAAGCTACATGTTTACTCATCGTAAACTGTTTCAAAACTGTACGTAGAGGACCTTACAAGAGGGGAAAATTTTGTGTAATATTAAACACAAATTTATTGGAATATCTCTATCTTGTGTGTGGAAAACAACTCTTTATTTTTGTTGTTCTTGGGAATCAAGATTAAGAAGATGATTACAACGGCGTGTGTAAGGACTGGACACGGATACAATGCACGGAGGACAATCGCCGACAATTGCCGAGGAATCACTACTGTCCTCCGTGCATGCTTTCTGTGCCTCGTCCTCGCACGCGCCGTTATAACTATGTTCTGTCAAGCCAGCAACCATCTAGTCATTTAATTCTCTGTTACAAGAAGTATCTGGAAATGGCGCCGCCATTCCTTACGTACAGTGTAACACACTGAACAAGCGCCCTTTCTGAAACCTCCGCTCCCTCCATCGTGGCATCTCTCCTCCTCCTCTTCAAACTTGGAGCAGAGAAAGTATCAACTTGTGTCTGGCCCCCTGCTACTCTCCTCCTACTTGGTCCCGCCGTCTTTGAATAATCGAATCTCTGTACTTCCATGTTACCAGGCCAATTTCTTTTCACTCCATGCTTAATAAACCCAGATAACCCTCGTTAACAAAAGTCTAGTGTTCTATCGTCCACTATACGAGAGATAACGAAGAATGGCGTCAGAAATGAACTAGTTCTAACGTCAGTGCATCAGCAATGGCGGAGATTCCTGTACCAGTGAAATTCTACTCCAGAGTAAGCGCTATGGAAGAATGGCGAGATTTCAAGCGGAGCTTCACGCTGTACATTAAAGCAACTAACACAGCGAGAACACCTTTTGACCGGCAAGCAGCAGTTGTTTTGACCGTTGGTAGCTCTTCACTGCTTGATACCTACAACTCGATCGGCTCCGGAAAACCGACTTAGGAACCACCAGATCCACAGTTTAACTATGCTTATGTCATCGGCCTTTTCGACGCGCATTTTTTACTGAAGCACAACGAGCTGTAGTCACGATACGTCTTCCTAACTCGCATGCAACGCGAGGAACAGCTTGTCACAGCTTTGTTCGACAGCTTTGTCACAGATTTCCTGCTCAAAGTGTGGAACTGTGGATTCAGAAACTAAAGAGAAAAAATTATCCTTGACCTGATTGTCTGTGGCATCTATGAAGAAAATACCCGTGTGGACATTCTCAAGCTAGACGATTCATCGCTTGAGAAGGTTGAAATGGTGTGTCAAGCACGCGAAGCAACGAACATTTAAATGAAATCATTTAATGAGGGTACTCCATCAAGCAGCGAGACCTTGCACGGAGCGATGAAATACGTTCATCGCACCAACGCGAACTCGAAAAGCGCAAAACGAAAGCAACAAAAATCTAACATACACAATGCGGGTATTGCGGATTTAGCCATGAGCGCAAAAAAGAAGCATACCTAGCATAAAAACCTACATGCACCAAGTACAACAGAGTGAATCACTTCGCTGTATTTTGTAAAAGCTCAAGGTAGTTGCTGGCCTGGCAGTCTACAGCGAGGATTAACTGTATTGGCAATTCAAAGGCACAAACTATGCTAAGTCTGTACGTTTCTTAGAACGATCGGCACGCAAGTAAAATTTCAAGTGGAGAGCGGCACAGTTGTTCACGTCATCCCAGCTAGACCCGTCAATATATTTCAAGTATAACCGTGGACAACAACACTGCGAATATGGAATGAAAGCAAAGTTCACTCTTCAGGCAATGTGCAACTAAAAGTTACCACCGCAAACGCACAGAGGCATATTGTAGAATTTGTAGGTGTTAAAGATGTCCTCGCACCTCTGATCGGAAGAACGACACCAGAGAAAATGGGTCTGATAACGATATACTACAGCCTTGTAGATAGAAAAATACCCAGATTTTTTTGGAGACAGTCAAGGAACACTCGTGGGGAAAGTACACTTCGTGTCTAAGGCCCTCTTCTGAAAGCAATAAAATTTTCAGAGTGCCTGTCAGCACAAAACTGCAACTAGAACAAACGTTGGCGATCCTGCAATGAAATAGTGTCGTTAGAAGCGTAACAGAACCAAAGCAGTGGGAGAGTAGAGTGATAGCTGCAAGGAACAAAAATGGCGAAATGCGAATATTCGTTTACCCACAAGCGTTCAACGAGGGTACCCGATGAGAACGACACATTGGTCATTCTTGATGATGTGTTTTATGATCTTCACAAAGCAAAACTCTTCTTAGAGCTAGACTTGCGAGAAGGGAACTGGCAATGTATTCTGGATGATGAGTCAAGCTCCAACTGTCGTTTGGACTTGCGGAAAGACTTCCAGAAAGACTTTAAGTAGTACTTGAATAACTGAACGGAGTTCTCTGTGTTGTAGACGATATTCTTGTCCTTGGAGTGGGCGCAAATGTAAAAAAAAATGCAAAAGAAAATGAAAATGGCAATAACTTAGACATTCGACTTCAGAGATGCAGACAGAAATGACAACCATTTCACTCTGTGATGATGGAAAGGCAGCGAAAGCATTTTGGTTTTCATTTGGGAACTTTGACTGTCGTCAGCTTTCGCTGCCATTCCATCGTTGCCATTTCGCCGCCATTTTTTGTGCTGCCTGTCTTGCGTCGTTTCACGATCGGAGGTGCCCGGGCTCGCGAGTGTTGTTTTTGTTCAGCATCGCGGAAACGTTCTTCATCGTGGGCTGTTGCCTACCGGCGCCATTTACATTCATCTTGCTGTTGCCTCCAGCGCTCCTCGTGCGCATGTTTTTCTTCGGGTGTACGAACTAGACGTGTCCGCCCCATCGATAACGCAGATGTCTTTAACGTCTATACCTTTCTAGCTTATATATACAGCGACAACTCTGACGTCACGCTATTGTTCACAGCGAGCGTTTTAATCTGTTCCGCTTTTTAACCTCTGCGCGCCGCACTGCGCCCGTATGGGTTAGTTAAAAATCGCTAAGTCTGTTTCTGTTGCCAGATGCTGAAAAACTACGGAAGCTTAGTCATACACAGCTTTCGCTCTCATTATGAACCGTCAACAAAGCAAAAACGAACCTTACAGACTAATCGAATGTCTTCCTAGGATACTTGCTGAAAAAACAACTAAAATTTGATACAAGTAAGTCAAGGCAATTTAACTAATGACAAAACCAATCGATGTCCAAGGAATACAATGCATCTGTGAAGTGATGAACTATCTCTCCAGCTTCATGGTGAAAATTTTGCGTGTAATAAATCCATAGAGAAAACTCACTGTCAATGATACGCCATAGCATTGGGGAAAGCCGGAAGAAAAAATGGCCAGGCTTAGCTTGGTTAAGCCAAGAATGCGTTGCATATTGCGCGCGAGTTGGGGCCCAGCTTTTCCTCCGGCTGTAGTGACGTCACGTCACGTGGTTGCGCTAAAGGTCAATGGTGGCTGCCCGGCCGCGCCCAAGGGCTGAACTGAGTGATTGCAATATGCAACGCATAAAAGCATTTCAGAAGGCAATAGGCGCTGTGACAAAAGCTGCAGTTCTGGCCTACTTCGGCTCACAAGAACAATTAGAAATTCAGTGTGATGCAAGCCATTTTAGACTCACAGGAGCCTTCATTCAAAGTGGGCAGCCAGTCTAGATCACCAGAAGAGCACCTATACCGACAGAAATCCGCTACGCGCAGATTGAAAAGGAAATGTCAGCTATCACCTCTGCAATGAACAAGTTCCGCCCGTACACATTCGTAAGAGAAAGGAAGGTCATCAGCAATCACGAGTCCTTTGAAGCGATCCTTGAGAAACGATTGGATCAAGTTACAAGGTGACTACAAGGCATGATTCATCAGACGCAAAGATACAACATTGTTATCGAGCACAGAGGAGGCAAATAATTGATTTTGACTGATACAATGTCTCGGGCGTTGCTTCCCAACGAAAACAACGAACAAGAAGTTGAAAGCATTGACTCCTGACTACCTGACTACGAGAAAAGAAGCCACGGAGGAGATTTGGTCTGCGACAGAGAGCGGTCAATCACTGTAAAGTTTGAAAGCAATCACCTTGTCAGGTTGGCCACAAGATAAGCGCGCGCTACTCCAAGGCATGCCTATGTACTTCACATAGAGCAATGAACTTACAGATATAGACATGCTCAGTTTTAAGGAAATACGCCTAATCGTCCCAATGTCTGTGTGAGTGAAGATGAAAGCAACTATGCACTCATCCCATTTAAGTATTCAGAGCTGTCTATGACGCTTTTGTGAATGTGTGTTTTGGCCAAGAATGAACGCAGAATTTAAAGTCCTCATCCCAGCGTGCGAAGTATGTCAAAAGCAAGCACACTCCCAGCAACTAGAAACTCTATATCCTCATCCAGAACCAAGCTACCCATGGGCGACTGTTAGGTGTGACATTTCAGAGTGAAAAGGAAAGAACTCATTGATCCCAGTGGAGTGCTACAGTAACTTTTAGGAAGTGAACTAATTGAGTTTGGTGGCCTCCCATTAATAATACTCTAACTAAAATCTCACTTGTCAAAGCACCGATGCTGGTTACCACCAACGGACCACAATTCAGCAGAGAACAATTTGACATTTCAAAAAGCTGGAATGTTGAACATAAGACGTTAAGCCCCGTATACCCACCCTCTAATGGAATGGCTGAATAAGCCACAAAGACGGTAAAAATTCTGCTGAAGTTAGCAGACGTCTGTCACTGAGACCCACAAATGTCGTTTCTCGATTACAGAAGCCATCCGCTGCAGGAACGGAAGGCATCAAGTAATCCTCTTAATCCTGCTTTCTTTAAATATTTCAGAACTTTCCATCACCATGGTTGCGATAGCGTATCAAAGAGTGATTTTTCAATGCTTATCCGTATGAAAGAGCAATATACTTTTGTGTGTGAATTAGGACCGCGAAAGTCTGCTGTGCACTCGAGAAAGCATATGTGTTAAATGTCACGTTGGCCGCAGTACTAAAATAAATGCCGGCTACGTCGTGGAATGAAGTGGGTACGCTGTGAAAGCTTACCTTGGCACCAGACGATTTCTGAATATTTTCCCATAAACTGTGTTCAATGCTCCTCTGCTCTGCCGGTTCGTAATAGTAATTGCGAGGGTTTTACGTGCGAAACCACACACAAACATTTTGAGGCACGCTTTAGGTGGGGACTGAGGGTTAGTTTTGGCCACCTAGATTTCAATAACTTGCACCCTATATATGGACATTTTTGCATTTGTCGGCGGCAGGGATTTGGTCCCTCGACGTCGTGCTTAGCATGGTAACGTAATGTCACGCCGTTGACGAAAACATTCTTGTTGTTTGTACAGGTTTCTCTATTTCTGCCCGCTGCATTGACAATCGATGCACAAAGTTGTCCAGCAGCAAACAAAGGTGATGGCGATCACGGCACTTGCTGTCGGCCAATCCCAGGTTTGTCCTTGGTTATGGAGCTGCGCAGGCTTGAGGAGGACGATGCGACTCACCGATCCACGGTGATACAACAAGGCCGGACCTTAAAAGGCACTTCGCAAGACTTCTTCGGCAGGGAGCACGGCGGAATTGCAGGGATAATGTCGTTGGCCAACAAACGATCGTTGTTTGCACAGGTTGGTTATATTGTTACGTACAGTAGTGACGACCCTATGTTGTTGATTCTGCCGTACCCAGAAGTGCGCCTTTTTACTGCTTATATTTGTTTCTGTGGTTTTATATTGCTGATTTGCGGGGACGTGGAGTAATAGCCTTGGCCCTTGGTTGAGGAGATGTTCACAAATCTGCAGAAAGGCCAATCGCAAATATTAAAGGAACTTAACTGCATTCGTGAGAGAATGGCAACGACAGAGGTAACAGTAAATACCTTAGGAAGTCAGCGGCGCGAAGTAGACCAATCGCTCAAAGACGTACATAAAAAAATGTTCGCGAATCCAGGTGCTCGAGAACAGAATAATTTTATCGGAGAATGTGGTTCAGCAACAAGCCGGAAAAATAACGGATATTGAAGATCGTAACCAAAAGTGCAACTTTGTTATTCATGGAATTATGAAAAATAGTAATTGATGAAATGTTTGAGAAGACAGTTAACATATGGTGCAGCTCGGTTGCTCAAATTCACTGGATTGGAAGGATATCCAATTCACGACCTGTCATTTTATATCTTCAAGACTTCTTAGAAAGAGAAAATGTTCTTCGGAATGCGACAAAGCTTAAGGGCACCCATCTGTTTATCCAAAATCATATCAGCAAATCCACACAGCGCAAGCTTAAAGTTCTCTGGCACTCTGCTCAAGCCGAAGCAGCAAACGGCAATCGCGTTTCTTTGATATATGATAAACTTAAAAACGATAACGTTATTTTTGTTTGGGATGATCTTACAAATAAGGTTGTTCCTATCTTTGAAATGACGTACCACATTTTTCTACTTGACAGAGAGCGCGAGGTGGATTTAGGCAACTATGCGTGCTCAATTTAAATGATCGAAGCGTACTGAATAAAATTGATAAGCTGGAGCACTTTCTCTACAGCTACGATCCCGACAGCACAATTATAACCGAAATATGGTTTCATGATAGTGTAAGTGATGACATGATGGTGACGTCATCCCATAGAATATTTAGGCGTGATCTGTCGTGCCGGGAAGGCTGCGTTGTAGTTATTGCAGAACGCACGCTCTGCGTAGTAGTCCAGACACGAATAGAAGACCACGAAAGCCCTTTCTTGACTGTAAACTGCTGGGATCACGTTCACAGTCTGCGCAGTGTATAGGGCTCCTTGTGCCCTTCAATAGTTTTTACTTAAGCTGAACGGCCACTTGTCATCGATTGTACGCGGTCAAATAATTATGGCTGAACACTATAATTTGCCACCAATCAGCTGATCTTGTAAAAACATAATCGGTCTATTGGACAATCCGCCGCTTGACGTAATGCTGACATGTGACTTGGAACATCTTCTACATGACGTGACCCGTGAATGCAGTCAAGGTGGTAATATATTAGATTTGGTGTTTGTTAGAAGAAGCCTAAATGACCATGACATCACAATAGAAGGAATATCTGACCACAGGCTAGTATTACTCATATGCCGGCTTCCACATCGTTTAAAGGTCGCAGGCCAGCTGCAAAGACAGTGAAATATTTCCTTAAGCCAGACGACCAGCCAATACAGGATGAGCTTTGGAACTTTGTTCATTGTCTACCAAAAGTCTAGCAAAAGTGTGGCCGCGTCTACCAAAAGTAGACGCGGCCACATTATGGTGCAAATTCAAGGAAGTTCTTATGAGGTGAATCAAATACTTAGTCCCTACTCGATGCATCCGTCATAGCCGCCTAAACCCTTGAGTTGCCCGAAATATAATACACATAAAACCAAGGCTAAAAATACTAACTATAAAGAAGATGAAGAAATGCAGTGCTATTTCAGAGCCTTCAGTCCAGCTTTCCTAGCCCGCTATTATCTGCCAAAGGTATTTGTCTGTTACTTTACCCACCTTTATGAAATAAAGCCTGACAGATTTTGGCGTTACATGAAAGACACCAGGATTCACATCGATAAGTTAAATAGCAAATACAATTTAATTACTTATCCAACGATTATTGGCCAAAAGTAGAATGAATAATGTTATTCTATTTTTTCGCCCTGTGATGCTGAGCCTCAACGGCATTCTTCCTCGTCTTGCGACGAACACAATTTAATATCGTACGAAGCGTTTCGTCTTGGATATTAAGCATTAAAAAATAGTCTGGGGGTCCGGACAGTATTCTTAATGCCTTCCTGCATTGATATGCTGTACCGATCTCATATATCTTGACAACTATCTTCAGTGTCTGACTTCTGCTATATTGCCTGATGATTGGCGTGTGGAGCGGGTGATCTCCATTCACAAGAAGGGCGATCGTCTTCATCCAGAAAACTGCAGATCCATTTGCCTAACCTCCGCCTGCTCCACAACACTAGAGCACGTTATCGCTCACTTTATTAAGAAATTTCATGAAGCTAACGACTTAATTTCCGAATACTAGCATGGTTTCTGTAAGGGGTTATCAAGTAATAAACAGCTTGTAACCATTATTCCCGAACTGACACTGGCTTTGGATCCTTGGGGACACGTTGATATATTACTGCTTGATTTTAGTAAGGCGTTCGACCGTGTACCGCACGGAAAACTTGTCAGAAAACTTCAAAAGTTCCGTTTTCCATAATTTTTAGTCAACTGCATAGGATCATATCTGGCCAACAGCACTCAGTTCGTCTATATCAATGGTTACTCCTCTACAGTCTTACCTGTTACCTCTGGTGTACCTCAGGGCAGCATACTCGGCCCCATTCTGTTTTTAATGTATATAAATGACATTACTTCGGCTATAGATCCCAGTGCTCTCGTGGTTATTCGCAGATGACTGCGTAATATTTCGTAGGGTGGTGTGCCACGAAGATCAATGCAGTATAAGTAGCAGTTTGCAGGTAATACCGAATGGTGTTCAGAATGGTCGACAAAGTTAAATTAAGAGAAAGCTGTGCCACTACGCATAACGAAAAAAAAATAATATCCACTTTACTTACACTACAAACGCTTCTTCGATAAGAGAAGTCAGCGACTACAAATATGTGGGAGTTACCGTAAGCAATACCCTTTCCTGGTTCAGGCATGTTGATGACGCATGCTCGTCTGCACTCGCAAGCTTAGTTTCGTCAGACACATGTTCAATTCGGCGCCTCTTGAGCTCAAACTTCTAGGTTTCAACACTTTAATTTTACCAAAACTTAAATACGGAAGCATTGCAGGGGATTCATTTTACAATAAACATAAACATAAATTGGAAATGGTGCAAAGGCGGGCCAATAAATTTAGGTCAACTGTTTCGCCATCATTACTTATGCGCGAGAACAGCACTCTCAGCCTGGAGCATCGAAGAAAAGTCGCAAGGTCAAAATTCTTCTACAGCCTGTGTGAAAGGTCATTTAGCCTTAACACATGAAAGTATATTCAGCCGTTTGAAGCACGCGCGTCTCTTCATCGTCATTCTGGCAAATTACTTCTTCGTCTAGCACAAACATTTTCAAACATTCATTTTTTTCCACGAACAGTCCAGTAGTGGAATGCCTTGCCTGCCAGTGTCTTTTTATCATATACGTTGACGACATTTCAGCACGCTGTGTCCACCCTTTAAATATGGTGCGGCGTCTGCTCTACCCTGTTATTATGATTTGCTACCTTCTAATTGTAATGTGTTTATTCATTCTTGTTCTATAGGAGTGTCATTTTATTGATACGTTTCCACAGTGAAAACGTGATATTGTATGGTCTGTGAAGAGTCCCACCTGTATGGTCTAATTTAGGACTGCGGTATACTGTAAATAAACCAAATAAAGTAACGCCAGATCCAGCAAGCAACAATGGCGACTGGCTCCACCCGTGCTCGTTAATGCAAGTTTTATAGTAATGATGGTTGAATGTACGCAATAGAACGAAGTGAACATAAAGGAGCACAGACACCAAATTCTCCGATGACTTTTTTTTCTCTTTCTTTACACAGCCTCAAGGGCGCCATAAATGCGGCCAGCATAGGCACGATCATGTCGCCAATTTAATATGCGAAGCATTTCTGGACATTTCTTTGAGAGCATCTATTGAGCCGGCTACGTCTTGCTGCTCCCCTGGCCGTTTCGTTAACTCGTTATGTACCAAAATTGCTATAGCACGACAAGCTTACCACTATCATTGAAGAAGAAGGCGTAAAATCAGTGCATTTTACCAGTGCTGACATATGGGGCAGAGCCTTGGAGGCTGAGAAGGTAGCTTGAGAACAAGTTAAGGCCCACGCAACGAGCGATGGAACGAAGATGGCTAGGCATAACGTTAAGGGACAGAAAGAGAACGGTTTGGATCACAGAGTGAACGGGTATACATGATATTCTAATCGACATCAAGAGAAAGAAATAGAGCTGGGCAGGTCACGTAGTGCGCAAGTTAGATAACCGTTGGACCATTAGGGTTACAGAATGGGTACCAAGAGAAGGGCAACGGAATGGAGGACGACAGAAGACTAGGTGGAGCAATCAAATTCGGAAATTCGCGGGCGCTGGTTGAATCGGTTGGCGCAGGACAGGGGCAATTGGGGATCGCAGAGAGAGGCCTTCGTCCTGCAGTGAACATAAAACAGGCTGATGATGATGATGGCAAGAGTGTATCAAAAACATGTCATCGGTTATGACATGAATATCACCACATGTGCGTCATGCAGGTCATGAAACAGCCGCCTAAGTCTTTATACTCTCATGGCCCTTCCGTGAACTTGGTATGTAACAAAATTGGCATAAAATGATAGGAATGTACACCGAACACAAATAGGTCATGACTATCATGTGATAACATGCGTGTCATCTAGGACATGAGCCAGCCGCTTACGTCTTTGTGTTCTCATGGTCGTTTCCTAACTTGGTAGGCTTCCCGCGTACTGCTTCACATAACATCGATTTCCACAGGGCGTAGGATCTGCCAGTTTCTTTTATATAAAGCGATTTCTATCGCATGCGGAAATGGGAGATGGAAATCGTGACTTCCCGACGTCAGAAATGGGCCACCAAAGCGCAGGCAACTACGAACTCACCCGTTCACACGTGCGCCCACGTTCGTTGATGACGGAACTTGCTGGGAGACGCTCACTTCGGTGTCCACGGCTGTGTTTCCGTACACTAACGTACAGGTGCTTTCAAAGTACGTCGCCACCAGCGTTTTTAACGTTCCACTTTTTTGCCCTCAGAAATGACGCTTTCGTGATGGCTGTCGCTTGGAGTCCCGAGAAGGTAGCCATGTTTCATTTAGAGAATTCAAGGAGGAGGAGGAGGAACAAGCTTTTATTGAAACCCGCAGTTTAGTTGGCTGGGCGTAGACCTACCACGTGGGGACATCCAGGTCTTGCCTCTTTGCCGGGTCGCAGGCGCTCTACGCAGCCCCGAGTTGGTCATCGAGGTGGGAGCTGCGCAGAGTGGCGTAGCATTTCGATGAGAGGGTAAACACCAATATGCTGCAATTGGTACTGTGAATTATCGAATATTGGTGTTTACATTCCCTTAGCATGCGGGGAAGCGATGCTGCCTGAGTCTTACAGACCTTGCATGTGGTACTAGAGTAGATGTCGGGGTAGGTTCTGTGGTAACGCGTGATAGGTACATGTTTGTCTGT
Source organism: Dermacentor andersoni (assembly GCF_023375885.2). Lineage (NCBI taxonomy): Eukaryota > Metazoa > Arthropoda > Arachnida > Ixodida > Ixodidae > Dermacentor > Dermacentor andersoni. Next base: position 99,017,320 of record NC_092816.1, read on the forward strand.
AACAGGCGAAGGTTAGTTGCCTGTGCTCTGTTTAGTTTGTGATGAGGGATGGGGAAGGTTCTTTTGTCGAGATAGAAGGATTTCTTTACGTCGTTGTAGCTGGTGAGGCGATCGTGTTCCGCGGGTGCAGCTGCGCTGTCTCCGGCACGGTTAACAAGGCCTCGTGCTTCGGAGTGAGCGACCTCTTTGAGGTTGGTGAGGTGCGCATGTACGTCGCCGGCGTTCGCTGGGAACCAGACGAGAGTCATTTGGTTTTCGGGTGAGTGAGGGTCTTGGTGTAAGATGCGTACTGCCTGTTGTGAAATACGACCTTCGGTGTAATTGCTGATTGTCGTGCGGGAATCGCTCATGATGGTGTGGCAGTCCGGCAAGACCCCACGTACTTTCCTTGAGGATTTGCGGGCGCAGAGGGGATATACTTTTGGCATACGGTATTGGTGACGTGGCACTGGCTGTGCCCCTTAGTTTCTGTGAATATGGGTTTGGTGAGATGATCCTGCTGTTCTGAACGGGTGCTGGCATTGTCTATATGGTGTTTAAGGATTTTCCACGAGCGGGAGCGGTGGAGTCTCCCGCTTGGAGAATTACAAAGCTCCACCCTTTGCTGTTGAATAAGGTCTCGGCAGTGTTCTTGGATATTCTTGTTAAGTAGTGCGACCCTTTTCCTGAGTCGTTTTTCAATCGTTGACCCTTCCAGCGGGAGAGGATGGACGTTTTGGCTTCAATGACGTGGGCAAGCCACTCTCCATGCTTTCAGTCGGGGCGCCAGTTTTGATGGTGCGAGTAGCCAATTGGGTAACTGATTGAAGGTCGTGCGACCAAGATTCTATATCGGTTATTGGGGTGTGTATCGCTTCTGCTGTGCGATGTTTCCGGATGGCGTCCCATTCCGCCCATGCGAATTCCCTCGTTCTCGTTGAGAGAGCAGTGAGTAAGTAGTGAGTAATTTCAATGATCAAAGGGTCGCTACCGAGCTCGTATTGAGTATTGCGCCATTGAGCATTCACTACATTATTGATGATCGTAAGGTGGGGCGTCATGTGTCGCACAGCGGAGGTGCCGAGGCGCGTGGTGAAAGTGATGAGAATGAAGCCGAGGTCGTGAGAGTCCTGCCAAAGGTTGCAACCGGCATCAGAGCAGTGTTTGTAGCCCCATCCGGTATGGAGGATGTTGAAGTCACCGACGATGACGAGGAAGCTGCTGCCTGCGGCGTTCATTGCTTTTTTAAAGAGCATTAGAAAGCGACTGTGGCGTACGGACGGCGCGTTATAAATATTGAGGATGAAGATGCCATCCGGGCGCTTCTTGTGTGGGATAAGTTAAATTAAAAGGTGCTCGCTGCGACGGTCGTGGAGATCGTGTTCCATTGCGGTGATTTTGCTTCGGACGAGCGTGGAGACTCCGTGGGGGGCGTTGGCGGCGATGAAGGGTTGATATCAGGGCAGGGTGATCGGAGTGCCGTGCGTTTCCTGGAGTATGAGTACATCCAGCTGACATGAAGATGTGCGAAGGTGTGGACGAAAAACAGCTTGCTTGTAGAGGTTGCCTCGACAGTTTCACTGCCATAACTCTCTATCGGTGTTAGTGTGTACCATGATGAGGGATCTAAGAGGTCGCCGGTGGTGGGGCGGTAGTGTCAAGAGGTATTGCACTTATGCCAATAATTATAGCCGGGGTGATGGCACGCATAGGTCAAAATCACGCATAGGTCCGACAAGAAAGTAGCGACATCGTTTTGGCTGAAATGGCATGCAATATCATCACCCAAGCAAGTGTATAATGCCTCAAGAGCAACCTTTCACAACCCAGAACGTTCAGTTTCTCCAAAGTCTGAATCCGAGATTTTGTTGGTAAAGCAACTCCTGCAAAGGGTACAGCGCAAAAAAAGCGAGCAAGCAAATGGCAAGCGAGCCATTTTGTGCGAAATCACAATTTGAAGAGTGGTGAGACAGATGGAAACAAACTGCGGGTTGAAAGTTGTGTAAACCGGGATAAAATGCCTGAGACACGCTGGCAGGTTTTTCGGTTTGTGGGTCTATCTTTCTCATTTGCCTCCCACCACTTCTGTCTTTCAAAGTATGTTCCACACGGGTCTAGCTTTGGAAGCAGTCCTACGAGTGCTCATACAGTGTGTCGTTGTTTGAGATAAAGACACTGCAAGTAAAAGCACAGTTGGCCATAAAATGGGACAATAATTTACTTTTATTTCAGGCAATATCATCTTCCAATCACGCTGCAGAAGCGATATGTACACATAGTTTCGTCTGTGAAAGCAACTGTAGTAATTTCCGGTACGGCGGATATTTCTGAAAGAGAAATAGATAAACACACTATAAAGCCATGGAAATGACCCTCGTGCATTAAGTTGCTTCCGGGAACACCAAAACCAGAATACATGAAAGCAGTTACGATAACATAGTACGGTCAAACTAAAGCAGAACTCAGCAAACTGGCCTTAAAAAAGGAGCAATCTCCATTGACATCTATGTTAACAGCCTCGATCTACAAAATTCGGAAATAGGATCTAACGGTCTAGAATAACATCCTGCCTAATTTGGTTTTACCATTTTTGCTTTATCAAAGAATAATTTCTTTTCAAGAGAAATGTGTGAAACTCAATATTCTAATTACCCGTTTTCTACTGTACTCTAAAGTAGTGGGCGGAGGAAGTTTAAAAGATACGAGTGGGAGTGAGCATAACAATTATTTTGCCGGTTGAGAGAGATTACAGAACTCACACTTCTTCCTGCGGAGGAGGTTGGTGTAGTCGAAGGGAGAGCCAAGACCGTAGCCGTAGTTCAGGCCATAGCCGAGAAGACCGTGGCCGTAGCCGTAGTGGCCAACGCCGTAACCAAGGGTACCGACGCCGTAGCCGTAGACTGGTGCGGCGTGGTAAGCACCGACAACAGGGGCAGCGTGGGCAACGGTGGCGACAGCTGGGGCGTGGTGGACGGTGGTGGTGGCAACAGCTGGGGCAGCGTGGACAGCGGCGACGGCTGGAGCAGCGGCGTAGGTGGCGACGGGGGCGGCCACAGCGGTGGCGACTGGGGCGTGGGCAACAGTGGCGACAGCTGGGGCAGCGGCGTAGGTGGTGACTGGGGCAGCGTGAGCAACGGTGGCGACACGAGTCACGGCTGGAGCAACAGCGTAGGAGGCGACGGCTGGGGCAGCAACAGCGGTGGCGACTGGGGCGTGGGCCACGGTGGCGAAAGCTGGGGCAGCTGCGTAAGTTGTAGCAACCCTGGTCACAGCTGGAGCAGCAGCAACGACTGGAGCGGCGGCATAGGTGACAACTGGAGCAGCGTGGGCAACGGTGGCAACGGCTGGGGCGGCAGCCAGACCGACGCCGTATCCGGTAGTGCCGACGATGCCGGCGAAGGCGCTGGTGGCCAGGGCGAGGACGATGTAGACGCGGATCTGCGTTAAAATGAAAGAGCATAGAGTAAGGTTCCATACAAAGTAACTTCGGGCGTTCGCTCACAAAAAATTGTGTGCTTTAGAAATAGGCTTATTTTTTTCGTTTTGAGGGTCACGGTGAGCACGAAATTAACAAAAGCTTTTGCCACAAATTGCTGGCGTGCCCGTATTTAACAATACCACAACCTTTATTTATTATTGTCATACGCCAGAGTACTCGAGACCTATTGTTTCCCAATTCATATAATTAGTGAACAGAAACGCTACATCTTAGACAAGCACGCCATTTCTAAGGTCTGTTGGCTTTTTGTTTTGAGCGTGAACTTTTACTGGCGCCCTGTGCAATGTGTAACCTGTTTATGTTATCTAGATCCACTCGACGCTTGACCATAAGCTACCTCCCTCAATGAGAACAGTGGTTGGCACCCATGTAAACCTACCTAGTCATACACTCATCTTAACCTGCTTAACAATCGGAATTTTATGCTTGATACACTGGTACCATTTGCGGCTAACGAAAATGCTATTTAGTATAGGAGATGATCATTACATATCATTGAGAATCAATATATCTACGAAAAGCTTACCATTTTCACTTCAGAGCTGCTGTTGGGCCAACTGCTGACTGTTGTAGGTCTCGGAGTTCCTTATATAGGTCGTCTGTCGTGCCCTAATATCATGCGTAGCGAGAAACAGAAATGCTAGTGCCGAGGAAGTACGCGCCCCCTCGCCAGTTCGCTGTATACCGGACTTTCGAACCGGAGCCAAGGTGATACGTGTGCAGGAATACAATGAAACTCCACCCCAAAACAATGATAGCTGGCGAGGTGAGTTGTACAAAAGATTCCCCGAAGTCTTGGATTATGGTCGGAGCACCGGTTATGCAAGTGGTAAAGGCTAAGTGCAAGTCATTTTCATTTTTTCCTTGCCTCGACTGACCAGCACAAGACATGGTGAACCTGCAATGCATCCTTATGATGCCTCTTTGCAGTAATAACGGGGAATCAATACGAACAATAAATCATTCCATGTCGCACGAATAGGCTCCTTCATTCAATTTAGAATTCGTTCGATGGTAATAAATAACTGCATTTTCATAACTTATCATAAGTCTTTCTGAATTGGTGTCTTGTATAAATGGCGGTAGAAAATGCGGTATTCCGCTGAGCTCCAGACTGTATGGATCCTGGCAGATTTTTTAACATTATTTACAAGAGCTGACCCTAATCACCAAAATCATTTTCGTTCCTAATAATGCAAATAGTACGTTTCTGAAAATTACGAATTGATAACCTGCCTCTTCTTAAATAAACAAGGCGTGATAGTGCATTTCCTTCAATGATTACTCGGCATAGCTACCTAAAAATTTCCAATATGCTCTGTTAAAATTCTGTGACTTCCTAGACAAGACGTACGTTTGATAACATACACTCCTGGACTCTTTATATGCAACGATTATTTTCGCTTTTTGTTATTTCAGCTTTTGGCCATTTGCTTACACGAAGGCGAGCCACCGCTACATCAGATGTTGGTCGCTCAGCAGGACGTATTTTAGTAGGTGACTAGAACTGGAGGACAACAATGTGTTCATATTACGGACGCTACTCTTAGCACTCTCACATATATCTGAACGTTATTTTTTCACAACAGAGGTAGTGAAGAGCAACCGTTCCGACACTAGTTGTTCGTTGAATAATCCTTGTAGTTTTTTGCTACAAACCGTCACGAGCACGCATTAGGCGCGTACCTTCAGACAATGACGGGTCTAGATTAACATTTCATTTCGGCGTCATGTTACCAAGCAGTAAAACTTCCAGCCGCATGAAGCATATTTAGAGGGAGCGAGCGAGCAAGCGAGCCCGCCCTGTTGCGGTTTTCGCAGAAACGCGCTTGTTCGAAAGATCGCTGGTGTCGTTCGGTTGAGTCCCTGGTAGTCACTAGCATTACTGCAAGAAGCCGCCCAATTCGACATTAAAACGCGCAGGTTCAGGCATCATAGCTATGTTTTCGATTGCGTTGCAACGATCAGAGATTTGATCAGTCAATTTGCCAGACTCAAAAGTTATATCTCGCCGACGTTATCTATCACTGTTTTATTAGCCGACATAAAGGCGACAACAGTCTGCTGTTTAAACGGAGCAATAGCGGCGTATTGACTCGTGTTGGTGCTTGCGGGCACTAGACTAGTCTACGGTGGAAATAATATGAAATGCTTTGTGTTCCCTGCGGTGCTAGTCAGCTATTATATTTAAGGCCAAGTCTTCAATAAAAATTAACTTCTTTCAAACAGAGTTGCAGCATAAATGTATGTGAACATTCGTGAACTTCATGAGGAAGAACACTCTGCCCGTACTAAGGTACCACTGCCGCCAATGGCAGAATGAAGTGGTGTACTGTGTGTTCAACACTCTTGAAAGATTTTATTGTTGCTGGGCATATAAGCCTTATTGCAGAATTCATGATGTATGGCAGGCAGGCTTAAGAGACTAGCGCTAAGACGAAAATTGAAGTTCATGAACACAGACAAGAAATGAAAACACGCCCAACTGAGCAAAGCTATGCATTATATTTCCTCTCAGCGATTATATTAATGGTCATGAACGTTAGGCTATGTAGAGCTCTTAATTTCACTTTTTATTAACTAGCTTAACCTCAGTAAAGGTACATCAACCTGCAAAATCGGACGACTCAACCGCTACTACCATGACACTAGCACATACAAGAACAATCGTTTATGAATTGGAAAGCATATTTAATGCCAGAGAGCAGGGACAGAAGGGCTGCCCCACAAAACTAACAATACTTTGCGTATGTCAAAGATAGTGCTGATTGAAATAAGAGAATTTACAAAATAGATATGCAAAACAAAAGATCGTAAGTAGTCTGTAAATGCCGGGTGTATTGTAAGAGTTGGAAGCTGAAGGCATTTCTTCACATTATTGCGTCCTTCAATGAAGGACGTTCCATAACTCGGCTTTTACTTTATGATGGTGTATTCAATGTCAAAGTGGCAATATGGCCGAATGTACGCTTTCGCATTGTTTGCTAGAGTATCGTGTAAGTAGAAGAGTTTGGTCATACAGACCGTACATTATAGGTATGTGATAACGCGGAAACAGGTCCTGAGTGTGGTGATATTTGGGACGTTTGCTTATTTATTTATATTTATATTTATATTTAAAACATATTTATTTCTGTTTAGCATTCCTTTAATACACTCTAATTGTCTCAGCAACACAAGCTACATGTTTACCTCATCGTAAACTGTTTCAATGCACGGAGGACAATCGCCGACAATTGCCGAGGAATAACTTTTGTCCTCCGTGCATGCTTTCTGTGTCTCGTCCTCACACGCCCCCTTATAACCATGTTCTATCAAGCCAGCAACCAACTAGCCACTTAATTCTCTGTTACAATAAGTACCTAGAAATGGCGCCGCCATTCCATACGTACAGTGTCACACACTGGCTAGGCGCCCTTTCTCAAACCTCTGCTCCCTCCGTCGCGGCATCTCTTCTTTTCCTCTTGGAACTTGGGGTAGAGGAAGTAACAAGTTGCGTCTGGCCCTCCTGCTGCTCTCCTGCTGCTTGAGCCCGCCGCCTTGAAACACTCTACTCTCTGTACCTCCACGTAACCCCGCCAATGTCTGTGTACTCCATGCTTAATATACCCCGTTAACATCCAATAACAAAAAATCTAGTGTTGTATCGTTATTTATGGGTGAGATAACGATGCATGGTGTCAGAAGTGAACTAAATCTAACGTCAGTGCATCAGCAATGTGAAGTATTCCTGCCCCAGTGAAATCCTACTCCAGAGTAAGCGTTGTGGAAGAATGGCGTGCTTTCAAGCAGAGCTTCACACTGTACAACAAAGCAACTAACACACCGAGAACACCTGCTGACCGGCAAGCAGCAGTTGTTTTGACCATCGGTAGCTCTTTACTACTCAACATCTACAACTATATCGGGCTTCGGCAAACCGACTTAGGAAAGACGAGATCAAGAATTTAACTATGCTTAACTCATCCTTGACAACCTTGACGTCACTCTATTGTTGCCAGCGAGCGTTCTAATCTGTTCCGTATATTGACATCTGCGCCGCCGCGCTGCACCCGTAGGGGTTTGTTAGAAATCTCCAAGTCCGTTTCTGTTGCCAGACGCTGAAAAAACGAAGCTTATAGACTCATCGACTGTCTTCCTAGGACACTTGCTGAAAAAAGGATTAAAATTAGATGCAAACAAAATCAAGGAACTTGAAATGATGCCAAAAGCAATCGATGTCCAAGCAGTACAATGGATCTACGGAATGATCAATTATCTCGCCAGATTCTTGCCGAAAATTTTGCGAGTAATAAATCCATAGGGAAAACTCACTGTTAATGACACGCTATGCCATTGGGGAAAGCAAGAAGAAGAATTTCAGACGGGAAAAAGCACTGTGACAAAAGCTGCATTTCTGTCCTACTTCGACTCACAAAACGATGTAGAAATTCAGTATGATAGAAGCAATTTTAGACTCACAGCACCTCTCATTCAAAGCGGGCAACCAGTCTCGATCGCCAGCAGAGCACTTATACCGACAGAAATCCGCTACGCGCAGATTGAAAGGGAAATGTTAGGTACCGCCTCTGCATTAAGCAAGTTCCATCCCTACACATTCGTAAGAGAAGTAAAGATCATAAGTCAGGTGATCATAAAATCACAAATCCCTTGAAGCGATCCGGAAGAAACGATTGGATCAAATTCCAATATGACCACAAGGCATGATTCTGCAGACGCAATGATACAACACAATGTCGATGTCAACAAAATGTCATCGAGCACAGATCAGGCAAATAATTTATTTTGGCTGATACGATGTCTCATGCGTTGCTTCCCAACAAAAACTACTAACAAGAAGTTGAAAGCATCACCGCCTTACACTATACCTGACTGCGAGGAAAAAAATCCCAGAAGAGATTCGGTCTGCGGCAGAGAGCGATCAATCACTTTGAAGATTGAAAGCAATCACCTTCTCAGGTTGTCCACAAGATAAGCGTACACTACTCGACGGCATGCGCATGTACTTCACATACAGCAATGAACTCATATTTAAGGACATGCGCCTAATCTTCCCAATGTCTGTGTGAGGAAAGATAAAAGCAACCACGCACTCATCCCAACTTAGTATTCAGAGCTGTCTACGACGCTTGTGTGAATGTGTGTTTTGGCCAGGAGTGAATGCAGAAATAAAACACCACATCACAGTTTGTCAGAAGCAAGCACACTCTCTGCAACGAAAAACTCTCTATCCTTATCCAGAACCAAGCTACTCATGGGAGACTGTTGGGTGCGACATATCAGAGTATAAAGGAAAGAACTTCTTGATTACAGTGGAGTGCTAAAGTAAGTTTTGGGAAATGAACCAACTGAGTTTAGTGACCTCCAGCCAAGTAATACTCTAACTTATATCTCACTCTGCAACCCAACACCAACAGTGCTGATGACCGCCAACGGACCACAATTCAGCAACGAAGAATTCGACAACATTTCAAAAAGCTGGAATTTCGAACATAAATCGTCAAGCCCCAGATATCGGCCTTCTAATGGAATTGCTGAATAAACCGGGCAAAAATGCTGCTCAAGGGAGCAGACGACAGCCACTGAGACACACAAATGGCGTTTCTTGATTACAGAAACCCTCCGCTGCAAGAACCGAACGCTTCAAGTAATTCTCTTAATGCTGCTGTCTTTAAATATTTCAGGACCTTCCATCGCCATGGTTGCGATAGCGTATCAAAGACTGATTTATCAATGTTTATCCCTGTGAAAGAGGAATATATTCTTGTGTCTGCTGTGCAAGCGAGAAAGCATGTCTGTTAAGTATCAGGTTGGCCGCAGTACTAAAATAATTGCCGGCTTCGACTTGGAAGCAAATGGGTATGTTTTTAAAGCTTACCTTGGCACTAGAAGATTTCTGAATCTTTTCACATGAACTGTGTACAATGCTCCTCCGCTCTGCCGGTTCGTAATAGTAATTGCAGGGGTTTTACGTGCTAAACCCGACGCTATCATTATTAGGCACGCTTTAGGTGGGAACTGTGGATTAGTTTTGGCCACCTAGGTTTCCATAACATGCACCCAATGCACGGGCGTTCTTGCATTTCGCGGCGGCAGGGCTTTGATCCCGAGACATTGTGCTTGGGATGGCAGTGTAATGTAACGCTGTTGACCAAAAAATTCTAGTTGTTTGCGCAGGTTTTCCTGTTTCCTACCGTCGCATGACCATCGATGCACAAAGTTGTCGAGCAGCAAACAAGGGTGATGGCGATCACGGCACTTGCTGTCGGCCAACCCCTGGCTTGCCCTCAGTTAGGCAGCAGCGCATGCTTGACGAGGATCACGTATCCCACATATCTACGGTGACATCACGAGACCGGACCTTAAAAGACACTCCGCAACACTTCTTCGGCAGTGGGTACGGCTGAATCGCAGGGATCATGCCGTTGACCAACAAATTCTCTTTCTTTGCACAGGTTTGTTATATTTCAACGTAAACTAGTGACAACCCTATGTTGTTGATTCTGCCGTGCCCACTAGTGTGGCTTTTTACTGCTCATATTTGTTTCTGTGCCTGTAAATTCCTGATTGCGTGGACGTGGAGCAACACCCTGGCCCAATGATTGAGAAGATGTTGGCAAATCTGCAGAAAGGCCAATCGCAAATGTTAAATGAACTTAACGACATTAATGAGACAGTGGTAGAAAGAGAGCTAATTGGGAATACTTTAACAAGACCGTAGCGTGAAGGTGACCAATTGTTCAAAGGCGTACGTAAGAAATGTTCGCAAATCCAGTTGTCCTAGGACAGAATAATTTTATTGGAGAATGTAGTTCAGCAACAAGCCAGAAAAATGACGGATCTTGAAAATTGTAGCCGAAGGTGGAATTTGTTTATTCATGGAATGGAAGAAGTAAGTAACAGTCTTAAGAGAAATGCTAACTGATGAAATGTTTCAAGAGAAACATTATGTATCGTGCAGCTCGTTTGATCGAATTCACCTGATTGGAAGGCGATCCCATTCACGACCTGTGATTTTATATTTTCAATACTTCTTAGAAAAACAAAATGTTCTTTGGAATGCAAGAAAGCTTAAAGGCACCCTTCTGTTTATCCAAAATTATTCCAGCAAATCCACACTGCGCAACCATAAACTTCTGTGGCAGTCTGCTCAAGCCGAAAGAGCAAACGGCAAACCCATTTCGTTGATATACGATGAACTCAAAGACGACAATGTTATTTTTGCTTAAGACAATGTTGTAAATAAGAGTTTTCCTATCTTTGAAAACAACGTACCATATGTTCGTACTTGACAGAGTACGCTAGGTGGATTTAAACAGCTACACGTGCTCAATTAAATGCTCGAAGCCTACTGAATAAAATTGATAAGCTGGAGCGTGTTCTCTGCAGGTACGATCCTCACATCACAATTATAATCCAAACATGGTTTCATGCTAGCGTAAGTGATAACATGATAGTGACGTCATCTCATCGAATATTTAGGCTTGATCGGTCGTGCCGGGGAGGCGGCGTTGCAGTTATTGTAAAACGCATGCACCCGAAGTAGTCCAGACAAAAATAGAAGACCACGAAAGCCTTTTCTTCACTGTAAACTGCTGGTGTCACGTCTTCACAGTGTGCGCAGTGTACAGACCTCCTTGTGCCCCTCTACAGTTTTTACTTAAACTAAATGACCACATGTCATGGAATGTATGCGGTGAAATAATTATGACCGGAGATTTGAACTTGCCACCAATCAGCCTTTCTTGTGAAAACATAGTCGGTCTACTGGATAATCCGCTGCTTGACGTAATGTTGGCACATGACTTGGAACAACTTGTACGTGACGTGACTCGTGAATGCAGTCAAGGTGGTAATATATTAGATTTGTTCTTTGTTACCAGAAGCCTAAACGACCGTGAAATCACAAGAGAAGATTGCATATCTGACCACTGGCTAGTATTACTCACATGCCGGCTTTCACATTGTCTCAAAATTCTTAGGCCAGCTTTAAAGACAGTGAAATATTTCCTTAAACTGGACGACCAGGCAATACTGGATGAGCTTTGGCACTTTGTTGATTGTATACCAAAAGTAGACGCGGCCATATTATGGTACAATTTCAAGAAAGATTTTATGAGCTGTATCGAAAACTTCGTCCCTACTTGACGCATCCGGTATAACCGCTTAAACCCTTCCATCGACCGAAATATTTTACACTTGAGACAAAGTCTAAAAAGAATAGAAAAAAAAAGAAATGCAGCGCTTTTTCAGAGCCTTCAGTGAAGGTTATCAAGCGCGCTATCATCTGCCAGACAAAGGTATTTCTCGGTTACTTTACCCACATTATGAAAACAAACCTGGACAGGTTTTATCGTTACATGAAAGGCAACAGGATTCACATTGAACAGTTAAAAAATAAAGACATTTTAATCACTGATCCCACGATTACAGTTCCAAAGTTGAATGAATATTTTCCTTCTGTTTTTTCGCCATGTGATGCTGAGCCGCAACGCCCTTATTCCTCGTCTTGCAACGGACACGATTTAATATCGTACGAAATTTGTTGTCTTGGGTATTAGGCATTAAAAAAACGCCTGGGGGTCCGGACAGCATTCCTAATGTCTTGATGCGTCGATACGCTGAACCGATCTCATATCCTGACAACAATCTTCAGCCTATCTTTGACCTCTACTATATTGCCTGATGATTGGTGTGTGGCGCGGGTGATCGAAATTCAAAAGAAAGGCGATCGTCTGCATTCAGAAACCTACAGACCCATTTTCCTAACCTCCATTTGCTACAAAACACTAAAACACGTTATCGCTCACTTTATTAACAAGTTTCTTGAAGCTAATAATTTAATTTCCCAACTCTAGCATGGTTTCCGTAAGGGTTTATCAAATAATACGCAGCTTGTAACTATTATTCACGAACTGGCACTGGCTTTCGATTCTTGGGGACAGGTGGATATATTACTGCTTGATTTTATTAAGGCGTCCGACCCTGTACCACACGGAAAAATTGTCAGAAAGCTTCAGAAGTTCCGTCTTGCATATATTTTAGTTAACCGGATCTGGCCAACAGAACTCAATTCATATATATCAATGGTTTCCCCTCTACATTCTTACCTGTTACCTCTGGTGTACCCCAGGGCAGCGTACTCGGCCGCATTTCGTTTTTAATTTACATCAATGACATAACTTCGGCTATAGATCCCAGTATTTACAATAAGTTTTTCGCGGATGACTGAGTAATAGTTCGTACGGTGGTGCGCCACGAACATCAGTCCAGCTTAAGTAACAGTCTTGTTGGAGGTATTACTGAATTTTGTTTAGAATGGTCGATGAAGTTAGATTCAGAGAAAACTGTGCTACTATGCGTAGCTACATGCGTAGAAAAACTATGCGTAACGAACAAAGAAAAATCATGTCCACTTCACTTACGCTATAAACGATTCTCTGATAAGAGAAGTCGGCGACTGCAAGTATGTACGCAGTTACCGTTAGCAATACTCTTTCCTGGTCCAGGGATGTCGATTACGTTTGCGCGTCTGCAACCCGCAAGCTTAGTTTCTTAAGACACAAGTTCAACTCGGCGCCTGCTGAGCTCAAGCTCCGAGCTTTCAGCACTTTCATTTTACCAAAATTAGAGTATGGAAGCATTGCATGGGATCTAGTTTACAATAAACATAAACATAGATTGAAGATAGTGCAAAGGCGTGCTGTTGGTTTTATTTTCAATAAAGTTAAGTCAACTGATTCGCCATCATCACTTATGCGCGACAACAGCAACCTCACAGGTACGACTGTGAGATACACCTCTCCTTTACTTGGAAAACAAGGAACCACATCAAATGGACTCGCGCATGACAGCAGCGCAGGAAGAACACTGCCAATAACAAGCAAACAAGCGAAAGTATCAAATAAAGAGTTCTAGTAGCGTTTTTTGAATTAGCCCTTGAAAAACTATTTAAAAATATATGCTTGCGTAGCAATCACTGTTCTTTTGCATCCTTCGTTTACTGTTCTACCAATTTAAGTGTCAAAACCGACTCGTGTTGCTATTTGGCAAGTTGCATAACGATCCGTGGTCACCAGTCCCGTAAAACCGCGTAGAGCGCCGGACGCTGTGGTTCTAGACGTACTGCGGCCACAGCGGAAGGTTAGAAAAACACTCACATTAGCCCAGCAGAGAAGTGGCTACGTTCGGCGGCTCGACTGATAACTGTACAAGCATGATTCAGAACACACGGAATTATTCTCCACTTCCGGTGGCGTTCTCTCTATTTCCTCTTTAAATAAAGAGATGTTGATCCATAAATATTTTCACAAACAACGGTTAAATTTGTTAATTTTCGCTCTTCCTTCCTGTTTGGCTGTTGCCTTCGCTTTCTGCCTTTGTAGATCGCTTAATTTCTCTACTTCTTGCAACACTTCCTTCAAGTTGCCAATTTTTGCACGAACATTGCTGTACAATTAGGGAAAAGCCAGATGAGGTAACGGGTCACAATCATATTGCTTATGGTTTTAACGGTTATTGCAGGGTCTGATGACGGACGCTATTTGGCATTATTTTATTTTGCACCTTATCTAACCCTTATCACGGATATATGCTTCCGAGGATCTGCCAGCGTCGTGGCGAGCCGTCACTCGAGGAAATATTAAAGCAAAAGGAAAACTTTAACGCAGCTGGCGTTTTCTCCAGCTGCAACTCGTTCCACGAGCATACAGACCAGCTGACTGCGAACCGAATTCCTTTGCAGGTCCCTGGATCAGTCTAAACAAAGGTTCAACTAACAAAGCAACAGCGATGCGCGTGATCGTTCAATAGATGGTGACAACAGAACTCATCTCGAGTTAATCGCGCAGGCACCGAATCGATGAGAAAACTGACCTTCACATCCTAGGAGATGCCGATAACTACCGCCATCCAAAAGGAGTGAAAAATTGACAGCCATTCCACTCTGTGAAGATGGAATGGCAGCGAGAGCTGACGACAGTCAAAGCTCTCAAAGGAAAAGCAAAGTGCTTCACCTCCGCCGCGGGTCGGCCCGACGGTAGTGCAATGCCTAGCCGACGCGCCGCGGAGGTGAAGCAGGCGTTAAGCACTCCCCACACGTGGGCCCATCCCCAAGATTTCGAAGGGCGCGTTGCAGGTTCCAGAGCCCACAGAGGTATGTGCCATTGAGTTTGTCCCTTTTTGCACTATCACCAGGATCCACCCACATGATGTTTTTTTTTTTTTCTGTTGACGGATGGCGAAAAAGCTATGTAAGGTTAGTCATGTACAAATCTCGTTGTAAAAGCAGCAAAATGTTGACCGCCGAATAGGTTGATTTGTCAGCGCTTTAAGAATGTGTGTGAGGAGTGGTGGCGTAAGCGGGGGGAGGGTATGCCGCTTAATTTCGAGGGGGGAAGCCGCCGCCCCTGGCTACGTACCTTTGAAGGTTCATTTCGCCTTGACACCCGAAAATATATTCAGCAGTTTGCAGCCCACGCTACTCGTCATTGTCATTCTCGCAACTTACTTCCCTTATTCTTCTTAGACAAACATTTTCAAATATTCATTTTTTCCCACGCACAGTAC